>NW_028229584.1:0-351610 GCF_053477565.2 Lygodium microphyllum | reverse complement strand
TAAGTAGTTATAAACACAATTAATATAAACACACATAAGTGAGTATGTAAATATACACAATCAACTTGTCATTGAATATAAGCGAGTATCTAACACATATATAAATGACCATAAACACATATACATTAATATATCTAAGTGATTCTTTTCTTAAACGAGTATTATAATTTGCACTGGTATAATATATGTCTATTAGGTTGTGTTTATGTGTGCAACCATGAATTTTTAATCAAAGTTACAATCATGTTGCTTAAACTAATTCAAAGCAAGGAAATGATGCCTTTATTATTGCAATATAATAATCATATACTTGTTTTCTTAAAGTTACATATGAGATAATCATTTATTGTATCATTCAAAAATGCACAAACATGTTACATAAACATAAATAGGACATTGATAGGCCATGGTAGACCATTATTATAAAATTTTATTAATATACATGGATGGCATATTGAGAATTTTACTAATATGCATATGATCTCCTAGTCACTATGTCATAGGAAAATTTGTACCCCCAAGTGATGGGATCAATGTTGAAAAACATGCGTACATTTTGAAGTGACATATCAATTGTCCATGTGTAAAGTAGTAACCTACATAAAAAGAGGCGACCCTTGCATGATGTGACACCTTGATGTGACAATGAGCAGTAATGGACTATTTTTGCTAGCATGTAAAAGGTTCTTGTAAATTATGCACATGATGTTTTTCTAATAGTAATAGTTGCATAGGTAGATAGGAAGCACATAAAAAACCCTACTAGGATCATGCACGAGAGTTTGTAACATTTGCTGCTATTGATCATAGGTTGTATTAGTCCTATCATTAATTTGAATATCACTTGAGTTCTAGGAAATGATGACGTTAAGCATCTAGCCCCTTTTGAGAAAGCTGATATGTCCAAGACTCCAAGATATTTGTAAGGATTTGAAGGAAAGAGATTGAAGAAGGTAAAGGTTGGTCATGATAGGGAATATATGAGATTGGAGTCTTTAATAATGAAAACTCTTGAAGCAATTGAAAGCTATCAACACTTTGCAAAAGCATGTCCAAATTTCAAGTAGCCCTATCGTCAAAACATGAAACATGTCTTACCATCTTCAAAAATAGTGAATCCCCATAGGCATGTGAATGGGGACTGAGGAAGATAAAAACGAAAATTTTAAAAAGCCTTATAAGATTAATAGATCAAATAGTAGGTCAGCCTGTTCCATGTGATAATGGTAGGTATTTTTTATTCTTCCAAGTAGTGGTGGGGGGACTTGCTTGAGCTGCTGCGCCAAACACACATTGTATACAGAAGAGGAAGCTCACTCAAGAACACAAAAAGAGAGATGGAGGCCAAAACGTTTTCTTGATGATTTCTTCTTCTTCTTCCACACACTATACAATGTACACAAAGTATAGATAAGATACAACATAAAGGAAAGTGGCCTACTAAGTCAAACAGTGCATAACAGACTACACCAATCGGCTGCCGTTATATCTTTGCCAACTGTAGGTAGGTGTAACAAACTAAATATAATAAGTGATAAGTCAGTGGCCATGTGAGTATCATATTGACCACCAATGTGCTAAGTGTAGATGTGCAGACTCATCTAGCCATGCTGTCCATCATCAATGTCCGCACGTGTTGAGCTTGCCATCTCAACACTCCCCCTCAAGCTCAACTCTATCTGTGCAACTCCAAGTAAGCTTCGGCACTTTCGAAGCTTCTCTACACCCAATGCCTTTGTGAAAATGTCAGCTATCTGATCTTGTGTGCAGACATATACCAAGTCAATCTCTCCTGCAAGTATCTTCTCTCTCACAAAGTGATAGTGCACCTCAATGTGTTTTGTCCTAGCATGGAACATTGGATTCCTAGCTAAATGTATGCTACTCATGTTATCACAATGAATGACAACTGGACCATCTCCCTGCACATCCAAATCACCTAATAACCTTTTCAGCCATACCACCTCACATGCTGCCATAGCAACACCTCTATACTCAGCCTCTATACTTGATAAAGCAACTGTAGGTTGCTTTTTGCTGCTCCATGTAGTTGCTGCATTATCAAGGGAAAAATGAATCCACTAGTAGATCTTCTGTCTGCATCTATGTATCCAAAGACTTGTACATCCTTACCTGCCTCATAAAAAAGTCCATAATGTAAAGTGGACTTCACATATCTCAATATATGTCTAACTGCATCCAAATGAGGCTTCTAGGCATCTGCATAAACTGACTGATAAGGCCAACAACATAGCTCAAGTCTGGCCTTATGATAGTCATCTGAATCAAACTCCCTACTATCCCCTTGAACATAGTAGGGTCTTCTATCTCATCCCCAACGTCGGCACTCAACTTCACATTTTGCTCCAATGGTACTGAAAGAGGCTTAGCCATATACCATCATCACATCTAATCCCCTCAATACCAAGACATTATCTCAGCTGACTCAAATCCTTCATCTCAAACTTCTTCTTCAAGAAGTCCTTAACTTCAGGAATCCCATTGTCACTGTCACGTGTAATAATCAAGTCATCCACATAGATGACTATGATGACCAAACTTGCATCTCCCTTTCTCACATCAAGTGAGTGATCAACATCAGAAATACAAAATCCAATATTGACAAGATACTCTCCAATCTTGTCAGACCATGCTCTAGGTGCTTGCTTCAGCCCATAGAGCGTCTTCTTTAACCTGCACACATATGTGAGATGCTCTAAATCCTCATAACCTCTTGACTGCTCCATATACACTTCTTCTTGCACTTCACCATGCAAGAAGGAATTCTTAACATCCATTTGCTGCAAACTCCAACCTTTGGCTGCTGCCAAGGCAATCACACACCTAATAGTTTCCGTCCTAACAACTGGACTGAATGTCTCTTCATAATCTATGCCATATGTTTGAGCATAGCCTTTTGCAACCAACCTAGCCTTATTCCTGCTAACTGAACCATCTGCATTATGCTTGACTTTGTAAACCCACTTACAACCAATAGCTTTCTTACCCTTAGGTAGGGGTACCAAATTCCAAGTCTTATTAGCTTCTAGTGCATCCATCTCCTCATCCATTGCTGCATCCCAATGAGCATGACCAGCAGCATCCTTAAAACAAGTGGGCTCAACATCCTCAACTAGTTTCATCATATAAGCATAATGGTGAGTTGCATAACCTTCAAAGCCAAATCTTTTAATAGGATATTTTGACCCTACTAGACCTGCATACCATTGGATCACTCAATGGAGCCTTTACATTACTATGAGCTCTCTATACACCTGGTGTCCTGACTGAAGGAATACCAAGCTCATCATCCAAACTCTCTGAACCACTAGAATCTCCATCAAATCCCAAATGACTAGTAAATGTATCATTACCATCCCCTGCAACACTTATAGATACACCTGAAGATGTGGGCTACTCCTTAGTCTCCCAGACCAAGGGCTCATTGTAGGTGTAGTACCAGATGATGTTTCTGGTCCACTAAGACTCCGTGATTCTTTCTTTTCTTTCTACACATAGCTATCATGATTGTTATCATCATCTAATACATCACTAGCAAGTGCATACCAACTGTTCATCTCATAAAAAATAACATCCCTACTTACTCTAAACTCACTTGTGACAGGGTTATAACAACGATACCCTTTCTGCTCTAAAAAGTATCCAATAAAAATACATTTTTCAGCCTTTGGATCAAGCTTCTTTTGTAGCTCATCTAGCACATGAACATACGCAACACATCCAAATACCCTCAAGTGTGATATGTTAGGCTTCCTGCCAGTAAAGTATTCTTCAGGAGTCATCCCATGAATTGTAGCTATGGGGATTATGTTCATAATATAGACAATAGTATGGATAGCTTCAGACCAAATTTTTTTGGCATATTCTTTTCAGCCATTAATGCCTGTGCAACCTCTGCAATATGCATGTTTTTTCTTTCTGCAAACCCATTTTGATGTGGGTATACCTCCAGGTAAATTGCCTCTTTATTCCATGAGTGCTCAAGAAGCCATAAACTCATTAGAGAGGTACTCTCCCCCTCCATCTGATCTCAAGCACTTCACTTTCAAGCTTGTTTCTATTTCAACAGCTGCCTTGAAAGATTTGAAGTGCTCAAATACATCACTCTTTTCCTTCATAAAATATACCCATAGCTTTCTTGAACAGTCATCAATAAATGTTTACCGCAGCGTAGAGGAGCGTGAAAATGGAAAAAGGAGATAACCAAAAGGGCACATGACAAAGGAAAGGCCCCCCGAAGTTAGACCCTGAAAAATTCGAATGACGACCTCTCTAGAAGGCCTCAATGTCACCTCGAGAAAAGAAAAAGAGTAAAAGCGCACCATTAATTGTGAAAGCGCTCCCGAATCCTTGTAAAAGAGGCTCACTCCTATGCAAATTGTATGCACTAGTTGGGAATGGGATAAGTTAGAATGGTGGGAAATAGGAAAAGAGTGCCTAGAGGCTAATGGCCAGCCATGTAAAAAGTGGGGATGACCGCCAAAAAGTAGGGCCTGTATATAAAGTTCAAAAGTGAATGAGAAGATCATTCTTGTGTGTGGCCAAGGCTTCTTCTTCTTCTTCTCTTGTTTCTTGCCTTCTTGCTTGTGCTTGAGTGAGGGATTGAGGGAGTGTGAGGGAGTGAGTGTGTGAGAGTGAGGGATCGTGGAGAAGAAGCTCCCCATCTTCTCTCTTCATATTCTCTTCTTCTCTTCTCTTCTCTTTTCTTGCGCGACTATGGAAGATGGAGCTTGATAGAGAGGGCTTGAGGTTGCTTGAGCTTGCCGCAAGGATTGTGGAGCTATCAGAGTGCAAGAGAGAGGAGGGAACTTGATCGAGCATCAAGGTAAGCTCACTACACCCGTAAGGTAGGCATTGTGCGTTGGCTATGTGAGAGGTAGCCATGGCCGCTCGGCTTGAAACACTGATCAATAAGCGGTCTATAGGTCTTGGGCTAGAGCTCCGTAGCTCCACTTCATTTTGGTTTCGTTGTTGGGATCGACGGAATCGAGCTCTCGAGTGCCACGCGTATCGAATCGAGCATAGAAGTAGGGTTTGCAGCTCGAACCGGTGCTCGAGATAGTTAAGAGATTTAGGAGGTTTTAATCCTTGGAGCAAGTAAGTATTTTGATTTGTTGTTGAATATTAGAGTAGGACCATCCATCTCCATCTCTGTTTTTGATTTTTGTTGCATTAGGTTAAGAGTAGGATAGAAAAAAGAAGGAAAACAGAAAGGGTTTAGTTGTTGCTGGAAACAGGGAAATAGGGGCACAAATTCTGGAGTGCCGTTCGATTCAAGCACCACAGTGATTGCAGGTATGTCTGCCATTTCCTTGTAGTGTTTTGTACCTATCTAGAAGGCACTGGATGATTCCATAGAGTAGGCATTGAGCTTGAGTCATCACGTGCAACCCGCGGGCTGTCATCTGCGTAGTCGGGACCAAGTTGTCTGGGTCCGATTCCTAGAATTGGACCACCCGATTTCTAGAGTCGGACCGTCCAACTGCCAGAATCGGACCACCCATCTGACTATGAGAATCGGACCACCCATCCGACTGTGAGAATCAGACCGCCCTGTCCGATCCGATTCCAGCAGTCGGACCCAATACCAAAATCGAACCACATGTCCTAGTCTCAAAATCGGACCCAGCACGTCTGATTTTCACAATTGGACCACCTTGTCTGAGTCTCAAAATCGGACCACCCCGTTCAATTTTCACAATCGAACCACCTTGTTCGATTTTCACAATCAAACCACCCTGTCCGAGTCTCAAAATTGGACCAGCCCGTCTGAGTCTCAAAATCAGACGGCCACTTCACCAGAACTTAAAATAGAGGGTTTTTGAACCTGCTTGACAGTCCTGGCCACCTTGTTTACATCTCTGATCCCCCCTGAAAATCCAATTTAGCCCTTAGAAGCCAGAGACTAGATAGGATAACCGAGGATTCACCCCAAACAGCTAGACATTGAGCAGACAGAATTTAGAACTTGACTTGACTTTCAGTAACCAACCAACCAACCCTGAAGCAGAATAGAGAACGCAGCATGGACTTTTAGTAAGACCTTAGATCAGCCAGAACCTACGCTGAGAGCCATATCAGGCTACGAACGTGAGGGAAGAGTGGAGTTTGCATTGAGCATTTCCTGCATCTGTACCTCACTTTTGATTTTATCACCAAAGGTGCACTACAAGAAAAGAAAAAGCCAGTTTTCGCACTGAGCACTAGAAAGCACGAAGTACAACTTGTGAATAAGATTAACAACTGCTTTCAATAACAAGGAACTCATCAGGAGATATAATAACATCAAGGAACCCACTATTAGGAGAAGATCCCAAAACATAGTTGAGTGCTTGAGAGCCCCTTCAGTAGGACCTTAAAAGGACATGAAGATCCAGAAGGCGACAACATAGAGGATCGGACACTGCCAGAGCTACTCAAATTGATCGACGACCTTGTGGAGCTGGAGGTGGGAGCAATGTCAAGATCAAGAGGCGAACAAGGAGAGGACCGGACTGGACTTGGGAGAATTCCCAATCTTAGTGCAGGAGTTTGTCAATGAGTACGACTTGTTGACTAGGACGGTAGTTCAGGGCAAACCAGTAGAGGAAGTGTTAGCAAGCCTAGAAGAGGAAATAAAGGCGATTAGAAAGGCGCTAGAGAGGATAATTGCCTATAACCATGAGTAGAAGGCTAGGAAACTCCAACAATATGTAGACATACACGAGGCTTGGCATGTACTAGCATTGGTTGGTGCAACCAAAGCAGGGCCAAATGCAGAGAGAGAATGAGCAGCAGAGGCTGACTTATCATTGAGTGAACTCGTAGCCAAGTGGCTCATGGACAATATGTCCACTGAGCAGAGTGCAACAGCCTTAGCCACCGCATTACTCTCGAGATTAGGGGTCACGTAAGGGGCAATCTAGAATCCCTATTATAGCAAAGCAGCTAGACAAGTATGAACCTAGCAATGACCCATATAGCTTTGTGGAGCAATTTGAACAAGTTTGCGAAGTAAACGGTCTCACGGACCTTGCTCAATGCTCTCAAGCTTTTAGTATGTGCTTAGGTGATAAGGGGAGAATTCGATACACTAGTCTAGATGCAGCTGAGCGCACGAACTTTGCCCGTCTTAAGGACCTCTTTATCAAGAGATTCTCTGAGGCAGGGTACTCTGATAATCTCATCCTCCAGTTGATGAATGTCAGCCAGAGGGAAAAGGAAGACGTAAGGGACTATGTCACTCATGTGCGTAGCCTCTTCAAGAGGATCCCTGCAAATGAGCGACCTAACGAGAAGGCTGTGTCTACTGTATTTATAAAAGGAATTCGAAGCAATGAGCTCTACAAGGCTTTGGCTAGTAACTCCACTCTACACCGAGACGTGTTAGCTAGAGTCTTTGAAGAGGCAATAAGGGTGGACGATCAGCTTAGGGAGCGAAGCATGAGGAACACCAGTCAGGACAGTACAAGTCAGAGAGCTCCAGAGCGGTCAACAATTTGAGGAGAGAGAGAAAACTCTAGCATACAAGATAAGGGAAAGAGTGTTGACCAAGGCTAGGAGCTGGCTGAGGTGAGAATGAAGCTTGCACAATTGCAAGACCAAATGAGGAAACTTGTGCAGTTGCATGTGTAACATATACACTGTGGCGGTAACCACCTCCCAGTCGAGTGCCAAGATCCTAGATCTAGGCTGTGCTCGAACTGCGGTAGGTTTGGTTGTGACGCATTACATTGTAGGCTGCCAAGGAGATTCCCATATGGGCAGCAATACAACCCTCCATACTTAGGCAACAGGCCACCTAACCTCTTTGGTAGGGGAGCCCAGTTGGCACTTCCAAATGTGGAAGAACCTAGTGAAGAGGAGACCTACGTGAACCCATACATATCCTATGATGAAGAAGGCAATCCAGTCCTGATGGACTACTGACCAGTATCGGTGATGGCCCTAGGTAGAGGAAGAGGAAGAGGCTTTGGAGGACCAAGCCAAGATCCAATCTCATGCTGGACTTGCGGTCATCCAGGCCATATTTCATCACGCTGCTTGGAAAGGGAACATGCAAGCAAGGAGAAAGCTGACCTTCGATGCATCGAGTGTGGAATCACACACCTATTTCCTGACTGTCCTAGACGGAAGCCATCAGCTAGTTCTGCCAATGTGCCCTCACTATCCTTGGGGTTGTTCGGTATGGAGACCTTTGATAGTGAGAATATGCCCATCCCACTACATGTCATGACGCAAGCACAGACAAAACAGGCAGGCATCTCATTGCCTAGGCCAAGTAACCTGGATGCAGCCTCGTTGGGAAAGAAAAGATGGAGGAGAAGGAGAAAGAGAACAGACACAAAGATTACCCTTTTAAGACTGAGGAAGCTACAACGCTAGTGAAAGGAAAGAGGGTCACTGATGCAGAGGTAGAGACCTCAGTTCCTAAGACAGCAGATTTAGGGAGTGCCAAGGTAGGGGAATACCCCCACCCCAAATGGAAACTCGAGGCTATAGCCAAAGTCAAGGAGTGGGTCAAGACGCCCAGAAACACCTTAAGGATGTAGAGCCCATGCTGGAAGACCAAATTGAAGACCTCTCTAGTGTGAGTACACCCATTTCACTGTTGCGACCTCAATCGGGGAACGCACCCACATCACATGAGATGCCACAGAGGCAAGACCAGGAAGAAGCATGTTAGCAAGCTAACCAAGACATATGGCCAAAGAGTACTAACCAAGGAGGAAGGCAACTACCCAGCAACCTCCTCACCACTTTAGTAACCACGCCAGTAACCTTGAGCCTAGGAGATCTACTTCGGCAGCACCCTTCCTTATGGCAAGAAATAAAGCACTGGGTGGAGGGAAAAGAGGAGCACACTGTCGATGACTTGCAAGAGCAGGACGCAGTCACGCAGATTCCAAGCCTAATGCTACACTCAGTTCCATGGTCACTGCATGTCAATGCTTTTTGGGAAGGCACTGAGATGCATGCAGTCTTACCTATCTTAGCCTTGGGGGATGTAACACCAAAAAAAATCGTGGACACAGGCGCCGGTCTCAATGTCTTGAGCCACACAGTTCTACAGGCCTGGGGAAACCTACCCGTGGAAATGGCTAGGTTCAATGTCACATTGGCCAACAGAATGAAGGTCAGACCATTCGGGGTCCTAAAGAACTGGCTAGTGAAGGTCGCAAGGGTGCAGTTTTTCGTGAACTTCATTGTCATGAAGGGAGTGGACTATGACATACTGCTAGGCCAACCCTGGATGAGGAACGCTCGAGTTATTGAAGATTGGGGTAACAATCTCATCTTCTTAGTGAATAGAATAGAAGCAGTAAGGGTTGATATGGATACCTGGAAGCCTACCCCAGCCGACCTTGATGCTATCTCAACCATGCTAAAAGGTGATGCACAGACACGCAAACCCTAGGGGTCATTGACCAAGTACATCCCTTGCCCTGAGGACGAGCGGGATTGGATGCACGTATTGGCAACTATTGACCTACCATTCTTAGATGAGGAAGAGCTATATAGGCAAGTTGCTAAATCCCTAAGCATGCCACCAAGGGAGCCCATCGTGCCACTCTGCATGATGGCAGGAAGCTCACGTTACCCAGGGAAATCGGTCTCGTTCCATATCCCCACCAACAAGCTCGAGCTTCAGGAAATCATAGAGTACCTGACTGATAAATTGAAGGGCAACATGGTTGCCAATCTAAAACCCCTAAGTGATCTTTTGGCTAAGCCTGAGTGGAAATGGACCAAAATTCACGATCTGAACCTATTATACAATTAGGGTTGTCACTGATGAAAAGGAGATTGGAGAGGAAAGCCTGGGGGATGACGAGTGGTTAAAGGGGCATGACTTTGATGATGAGGAGTATGAGGACTGCCGCTCTATTGGAGACGAGAGTGAAGAAGAGTTAGACATAATAGAATATGACATTGAAGGGAGAATGATCAAACAGATCAAGGCAAACTCTAGGCCTAGAAGGGAAAGGGAAGGTTGGAATGAAAGAGGAGTCATGTGGATGGAGTGTGATAGATCCTGGTTGGAGCACGTAAGAGCCATGGATTACGAGCAGGCAGGAGTGGTGCAACCATTGGTAGTTCTAGTGCTTAAGACGGATACACCTACTGAATTACGACCCCTTGGCAAAACTCCTTCCTCAAGCGAGGGATGTGAGTTTAACTCGGAGTCAGAAGTCAGTACGGAGAGCGATTCCAAAATACCCCAACCCTCTAAGGTCAGACGCACCAAAGGGGACTTGCCAGTCCACCTAAGGTGTAGACGGCTAAAGGAGGAGGCCAGGAAGTGAACTAAGGACTCAGAAGCAGAGAGGCAAAAGAAGCCACAGGATCTCCCCAAATGCTTCACAAAGTTTAAGAAGGGTGATAGAGTGGTGATTTTGCTAGGAGCAAAGAGACAAGGGCAAACCAACGAGCTAATTGAGGGACCCGCCAAGGTCAAGGAAGTCAACTTGGTAGGGGAAGGTGAGAAGCCTTGACCTATGTTCATTGTTGACGACTTGACCAAGGATGAGGAGGATAAACTTGTTGCTCTCCTACGAGAGTATGTTGATGTGTTTGCTTGGTCCTTGGAGGAACTTAAAGAAGCCGATCCTAGGGTTGTGACCCATAATATCCCAATGGTTCTAGATGCGGTGCCAACAAAGCAACGACCTTACCCTATGAATCCCAAACATGCCTATGGAGTGAAGGAGGAAATTGATAACCTCCTGAAGGCGAGATTTATATATGAGATTGAGCACATGGATTGGGTATCACCTATAGTGATCGTTATGAAAAATAATGGTAAAATTCGAGTGTGTGTGAATTACAAGAAAGTTAATGCCGCTACGAAGAGGGACAACTACCCCTTGCCATATATTGAGCACATGCTGGAGAGGGTAGCAGGGAAAGAAGCCTTCAGCTTCCTGGATGGCTTCTCTGGCTATAATCAAGTGCAAGTGCACCTTGATGACAGGCACAAGACTGCCTTTGCTTCGGAGTGGGGTGTATTCGCCTACATCGTTATGCCCTTTGGGCTAATGAATGCGCCTGCGACCTTTCAACGATTAATGTGCACCATCTTCAAGGATATGCTTAGACCCATTAACTACAAGGGCGTTCACTGTTTCTTAGGCCATACGGGATACTATCGACACTTTGAATTGAATTACTGATTGCTAGACCATTGTATAAGCTGTTGATCGTATTCGAGTGGACTGAGGAATGCCAACGTGCATTTGAAGAGTTGAAGAAGGCTCTCACCACTGCACCAATCTTAGGAGCCCCAGATTGGAGCATAACGTTTCATGTACATAGAGATGCCTCTAAGTTTGCTATTGGAGCTATTCTATGCCAGCCTGGTGAGCATAACCTAGATTACCCCGTGAGTTTTGCCAGCAGGCAGCTCACTGAAACGGAGATGAACTATTCCACTATAGAAAGGGAAGGGTTAGCCATGGTGCTTGCTGTAAAGAAATTTAGGCATTATCTGTTGGCCACCCCCTTCATCTTTTTCATTGACCATCAAGCCTTGCTTTGTCTTGGGAACAAGCCGTGCGCTACATGTCACATAGCTAGATGGTTACTTCTCTTGTTGGAATTTGATTTCTCTGTGGTTGTATGTAAGGGGAAGCAGCACTACATGGCTGATCACATATCCGCATACCCACAAGAGAAGTTGCTGGACAAGGCATACCTGACGACCTACCGGACACTCATCTCTTTGGTTTGTCTAGAGAAAGAGACTTGTTTAGAGTCAATCTGATGCCATATTGGGCTGATGATGTAGTTCAAGTGCTAGAGAATGGTCTACCTGAGAGACCTATTGAGAAAGCCAGGCTAAGGAGACTTATCTTAAAGATCCAGCCATACCAACTGATCGCCAGCCAACTCTATAGGCTAGGACAAGATAGTTTGTTGCGTAGATCTGTGTGTGAGCATGAGATACATGATGTATTGAGAGAAGCGCATGGTGGAATAGCTGGAGGACACTTTAGTGGGGATACAACAGCTCGTAAGGTGCTACAATCCCAACTATGGTGGCCCACCCTATTCCGTGATGCTACTAAATTTATAAAACACTGTGATGAGTGCTAGAGGACTAAGGTGTCTATGCGTAAGGATAAGATGGATTTGACCCCCATAATAGCACGACAGCCTTTCGAAAAATGGGGCATTGAATTCATTGGACCTATCAGTCCTGCGAAACAATACTCCTAAGTGCACTACATCATTGTGGCAAAACTGATTACCTGACGAAGTGGGCAGAGGCAAGAGCCACTAGGAAGAATGATGCTAGAACCACTGCGAAGTTCTTGTGGGAGCAGGTCCTTTTATGTTTTGGTTGTCCAATTGAACTAGTAAGTGATCAGGGCATGCACTTTATTAATGAAGTGATATCCCACCCACTCTCGACCTTCCTAATCATTCATAGAAGGTCCTCGTCCTACTACCCTCAAGCAAATGGCCAAGTAGAATCCATGAATAAAATCCTAGTCAACATGCTTACAAAGGTGGTATCCACATCACGAAGTGATTGGGATAACAAATTAATGGTGGCCTTGTGGGCCTATCGTATAGCTTATAAGACGGCTATAGGACAGACGCCCTTTAGGTTGACTTATGGAACGGAGGCCATTCTACCCTTAGAGTTCTTTGTCCCTAGCTTAAGGATAGCAGCCCAAGAGCATTGGGAGGGAAGAGAGGCTTGGACCAACCGCTTAGTGGAGTTAGAGCGTCTCATGGAGACTCGACTCTTAGCCACCCACGCTCTGATTTGTGAGAAGGCACGAAGAAAGATGTGGTTTGACAAGCATGTCAAACAAAGCAACTTTAATTAGGGGGATCTCGTTCTAC
Organism: Lygodium microphyllum; assembly: GCF_053477565.2. Lineage (NCBI taxonomy): Eukaryota > Viridiplantae > Streptophyta > Polypodiopsida > Schizaeales > Lygodiaceae > Lygodium > Lygodium microphyllum. The sequence goes on along the minus strand of NW_028229584.1, from coordinate 338,755 downwards.
TATACTCTGTGAAGGGTCACAAACAGAAAATGAAATTTCGAGGACTAGGACCTTTCCGAGTACGTACAATTAGTAGAATAGGAAATGTTGAATTGGAGATGCTCGAAGGTGAAGAAATAGGCTTTTTCAATGGTAGTCGCATTAAAAAGTACTATCCTCCTTCCCATCCATTGCATGAGCCACCCATGCTTGAAGCCCCTGTCAATGTCTGCGTGGCCACTTTTACCAAATTGACAGATCAAGATGAAGAAGCATGGCATCTGCCTACCTACGAATCATGGTCACTGCAGAACGGACGTATTCTTTTGATGCCTTGATAGACGAAGGTGCCAACTATAATATCTTGACACATGACCATTGGACATGCATTGGTCAACCTAAATTACAGCCCACAAGCGCTAAACTCAGCCCATTTAGGGGCAACACTTACTCACTCTTAGGAAAATGCAAATTGGCTGTCTCTATTGAGTCTGAAAATATACCAGTCTTCTTTTATGTGTTGCCAAACACTATAGGGGCCGGTAATAAGTCACTACTAGGTCGCACTTTTAAAAAGCAGACGAACTGCAATGTGGACTATAACCTAGATCGCATCTATCTTGCTATAGGAAATGTTCACATAGTGATTACTTTTAGCAAGGGTTATCTTGATCCTTCTACAATTGCAAAGCCACCGATAGAGACCCCTACGACCACGCCTATGACCAAGCCTAGGGAGAAGGGTTGTATGATCTCACCCCACACTCAAACTGCTAGAACCAAGCCCACCAAGGCCATTCACAAGGCCAAGGAGTCCACGCTCATATGGGTGCCAAAATGACAAGGGCCACCTCCTTGTAAACCACAGAAACATGCTTCTAAATGCAAAAACTATCAGTCACAGCCTAAGAGGCAGCTCAGATGCTATTGACGTAGGCGCACGACCATGGTGCGATGGATCCCCAAAAATCTCTTGCAAGCACAAGGATACTATGAGGGCAACCCCTGGATATGGGTACCCAAGAGTGGACATTCAAGATGCTGGACTCTAAGCAACCTCACTTTAGTTAGAGAGGCTTGCACATACGGAGCCCAGGTTGCAAAGCAAGCTGGACCAGCACCGGTTGTGATTAATGAATCCCAACACATTTATCGCCCAAAGCTAGATGCCCCATAATTATCCAAGTCAGAGGAGTTGAGCACCGCCATGCCGACTTAGATAGAATGTACCACACCTCCTACGCCACTAGAGCCACCTGCAACATCTAAAAGTGCTTCTGAGTGCAAAGTCCCATCTATGATGCCATCAATGGAGTCATCACTGTCCAGCCCAATTGCACCATCACCACCAGCAGGTCTTAGGCCTTCTTATGAAAGATGATCTTTCCTTTCAGTGGCCAAGGATCTTGCTGAGACATCGGGAGATGACGTAGTGACATGCATCAAGGTGTTAGATAACACCTTCACCACATTCGCGCTAGGAGCTATGAGAGGCTTGACCTAGGACTTCTCAATGAACCCCTTGCTTCTGATGTTTGTGCGTTGCCATGCACTTGGGAAGACTATGAATTTATGACCGTCAAATTCTCCAAAATTTTTGCCGAATTAATCGCTAATGGAGAAATCTCAAAGGACCAAGCCATTCTCAGAAGACTAATTACCTCATACCGCAAGCCTGCTCGCTCTGCACCTGAACAAGAACTGGAGGAGCTCATGCAACTTGCCAGCTCTGCTTCTTTGTTCTTATAACTGTGGTATGCCTTGCGACTCCAATGGGAGAAAAAAGGCTGCCGCATCATGATCAATGCCGAGCAAAGAAGGGCAATCAAAACAATTGAACACGACCCTACTTATGTGGCACCTCTTTTGTTTAGGGTTTTGGCCATTACACGCAACATACACTTAGATGACCATGTGTTAGCCCACCCTTGCATTGACCAATTCCTTATGGAAGAGGAACTGCACGTTACTAGCCGCCTCAACTTTGGGGACATCTTTCATGATGTCTTGACATATATCACCCAAGCTTACATACGACCATGTGAACTTGATCATCATGCCCAGCTTGAATATAACCCTAACCTCTATATTTGGCTATTGGCCAAGAAACTCGCCCCACAAAGTCCATGTGAGTCCTCCTTCTTCCCTTGCTAATCCTAGGAAGGATTCCTTTAAAACTTAAGGAAGGGGGGGGGGAGCAAAGTGAGAGCCAAGTGATGTAGCGAGGTGTAGTGATGGATGAAAATGATCAACTGAATTTAAATGGGAAAGGAATTCAAGGAGGAAATAGATGTTGCTTTTGAATTATCTCCAAGTTTCATACCTCTGAAGCAGCATGGAAAATTGTCACACACATTCTTTCTTGGGTTTTTATTAGTGATGAGTCAATTCATGTCAGAGAGAGAACTAGGGAGAGAAGAAGAGGAGAGAGAAAGGCTGCAGTGGAGAGAGAAAGACTGCAGGAAAGAGAGAGAAATAGAGTGATGAGGAGAGAGAAATACTAGAATTGGAGAGAGAAAGACAGGAAAGATGAAGAAGCCATGGAAGCTTGGAGCAAGAAGGGAGAGAAAGATTGTAATTGTATTGATATGTCAAAAAGATGTGAAAAATTACAACTTCTCTCCTTATATACCAGTGTCAATGTGACATGGCATATCATTAGCATTCTAAGTATTCCCAGCTTCTTAACTGCATCCTTTCCAAAAGTTTTTGTCCCCAAAAACAAAACTAGAAAGAGCTAAAGAAAAGATGGATGGAACAGAGTACTACTCTGTTTTACAACTTTACAAATAGGGAATGAGTGAAGAATTTTCATTACAAGGGCTGAATTTGAAGTACGGAAAGTGGACCCTGCTATATACATGATTTGAAGAACTTTAGAAGCCATTGGAGCCATAGAATCTTCAACAAATAGTTCCAGAAGAAAGTAGACAGCTTGCTGAAATAACAGTCCATGCTGGACCAAATCAGCCATAACTTTTGATAGAAGTGTCCAAATGAGGTGTACCACATATCAAAACGAAGCTCTTGAAGAGTACTTTAAGCTCATGTAGATAGCTCAATTCTGAAAATGGAGTACGACAAAAACTGTTCTAAAACAGCGTGTTGTCCTGAACCAGTCTGCACCAATACTAGCTCCATAAGCAATAGGCTTCAGCCACCAATGTATCCTTCAAGTATGGATACTCATCCAATATTGAATCAGGTCTCCAAGAAGCCTCTTCAGAGGGTAAACCTCTCCATTTAATCAAATATTTCACAATAGAACATGATCGAAGCTTCTTTACGTTGACCTATAACAGCCTCTGGGATGTACTGAACGATACCATCTTCATCAATAGGTGGCAGCTCATCAACTAAATCCACTGGATCACCATAATAGGGCTTGAGCTGACTAACATGGAAGACGTTATGAATTTTTGTAGAAGAGGGAAGCTCTGAGCTGTATGCCAAATCTCCAATCCGCTTAAGGATCCTGTAAGGGCCATAGAATCTGTGGGCAAGCTTATTACTGGATCCATCTTTCAATCTAGAATACTTGGATTTGGGCACCTTCAACAAAACCAGCTCTCCTTCCTGGAACTCTAAAGGCCTCCTCTTCTCATCAGCATACATCTTCATCTGATCTTGAGCCTTCCTTAGATTCACCTTGCATTGCTGAAGAAGGGTCTGCATTCTATCCAACTCTTCCTTCCCATGAGGGTTGATCTTTTCATTAAAAATGACTGTGGGTAGGGGCACCTTGTAACCATACAAAGCCTCAAAGGGTGAAACTCCTATGCTCGCATGAGTGGAATTATTATAAGCAAACTCAGCCAGGTGTAACCAAGAATCCCATGTGGTTTGGACATCATAACAAAAATGGCGAAGATAAGTCTCCAACCATTTATTAACTCTCTCTGTCTGTCCATCAGTTTGGGGATGATAAGCCGTAGATGGAGCCAACTTGGTACCCATAGATGTAAATACCGCTTGCCAAAAGTTACTCATAAACTTTGAGTCCCTATCATGGACAATCACCTGCGGTAATCCATGCAATCTGAAAATATGCTCCATAAACTGGTTGGCCACCTGAAGAAGCAGTAAACTGAATTTTTGTTGGGATAAAATGAGCTGCTTTGGTGAGTCTGTCAACCACCACATAAATACTATTCCACCCCTTCTTGGTAGTAGGTAAGCCAGTGATAAAGTCCATAGTAATATGAGTCCATTTACCCGTAGGAATAGGCAATGGCTGCAATAAACCCCCTAGCTTATGGGTGCTATCCTTATTTTGCTGACAAGGCATACACTTCATAACGAAGTCCTTGACATCTTTCCACAGTCCTTTCCAATAAAAGCTCTTGCTGATCCTGTCATAAGTCTTGAAAACTCCCAAGTGTCCAGCTAAAGGCAAAGAATGCATCTCCTCCATAATTTTTCGCTTGAAAGAAGAAGTAGAGGGGATAACAATCTTGCCCTTCCACCAAATAAGACCATTTTTAAGTTGGTAGTGCGAGTTTTCTTCCATGAGACCTTGCTGTAATTTCTGAAAGATTTGGCTGAATTCCTCATCTAAGAGATATGCCTCTTGTAGCTCTTCAATCCAATCGCTATGTAATTCCGTCATGGCTGATACTTTGCAGGCCCACATACGAGAGAGAGAATCAGCCACTATGTTATCTTTGCCCCTTGTATGAGTGATGTCAAAGTCATAATTTTGTAATGTTGCTACCCATCGTCGTTGCTTTGGAGTAAGATTTGACTGAGTAAGGAAATATTTGAGTACGCGATGATCACTATGCACTCTGAATCGGCTGCCATATAAGTAATGGTGCCATTTCTTGATTGCATGCAGAATAGCCAACATTTCCTGATCATAAACATTCATGGCCATCTCCTTATCAGTAAGCTTACGGCTTTCAAATGCAATTACTCCATGCTCCTGAAGCAAAACATCCCCAATGCCACAGCCACTAGCATCACATTGTATAGTAAACTCTTTAGAGAAATCCGGGCATACAAGAATAGGAGCGGAGGTAAGTAATTCCTTTAACTGGTTGAAGCTGCTATCTGCAAGAGAATCCCAAAAGAAAGCTTCTTTCTTCAACCTGTCAGTTAAAGGGGCTGCAATTGCCGCATAATGCTTTATAAATCTGCGATAGAATGAAGATAGACCAAGAAATCCTCTAAGAGAGGTAGTAGTAGTAGGCGTTGGCCAATCTTTTATGCATTGCACCTTCTTGGGATCATCCTGTATTCCTTTTTCACTGACTATATGTCCCAAGTATTCCACTTCAGTCTGTATGAAAGAACACTTCTTCTCCTTAGCAAAAAGCCTATGATGTCTCAACACATCAAAAACCTTCCTCATATGCGACAAATGATCCTGAAAAGTCTTGCTGTAGATCAAAATGTCGTCGAAGAACACCAAAACAAACTGAAAGAGGAAAGGTTGTAGAATCTTATTCGTCAGGCTTTGAAAGGTAGCTGGAGCGTTTGTAAGGCTGAATGGCATCACCAAGAAATGGTAGAGCCCACGATTAGTCCTAAAAGCAGTCTTGACCTCATCACCCTCTCTCATGCGAATCTGATGATACCCTGATCTCAAATCAATCTTCGTGAAGAATCGAGCCCCCTTAAGCTCATCAAGCAAATCATCTATCCTGGGTATAGGATACTTGTTCTTCACTGTTATCTTGTTAAGATCCCTGTAGTCAATGCACATTCTGAAAGATCCATCTTTCTTTTTGACTAACAGGACTGGGAATGCATACGGTGAAGAACTTGGTTCAATGAATCCCATTTCAAGAAGCTCTTTGATTTGCTTGGCTACTTCCTCTCGTTCACATTTTGATAGTCTGTAAGGTGGCTTATTGATCGTCTTTGAGTTGGGTTCCAAATCAATAGGGTGATCCACCGCTCTCTAGGAGGCAATGAAGTAGGTACTTCAAATAAATCTCTATACTCCTCAAGAAGAGCTATCAAGGCTGGATGGTTTACTGAATTATTGGGCTGATCCTGTGTTTCTTTGTTCAAATGCAATACAAATATCCGTGAGCGCTTCTTGTACTCTTTCTTGAGTTGTTGAATGGTGATAAGCTGAAAATCAGATTTACTAGGGATCCCCTGTAAACGGATGAGCTGTCCATTGGAGAAAAACTCCATATATAACTGTGAGAAATCCATAGTAATCCTGCCTAAGGTCATCAACCAGTCACAACCAAGTACAATATCTATGGGCCCCATTTCCAAAGTGATCAGGTTTACTTTGACTTCAAAATTTTCAGCCATCTGCAAATAAACCTATGGACAAATCTGTGTGCTGATTTCCTCTTCACCATTAGCCACTTGTACTCTAATGGGCTGCTGTAAGTCGGTGGGAACACAATTCAACTTGTACAAAATGGATTTATTGACAAAACTGTGGGTACTGCCACTATCTATCAGGATGAACACTAGCTTTCCACATATGCTTCCCTTCATACGAAGTGTATTAGGGTTCTTAGATCCCGTCCAAGCATCCATAGAGATAGAACAATTAGTGGCAGCAGGCAACTCATTACAAAATCCACCAGGATCAAATGGGATATCACCGCCTGGATCAAAAGGAAAAGAGTCAGATGGATCATAGAAGTACTCCTGTCCACCATCATCCTCGAAATCTTCATTTTCAGCATTGATTGGGACTGCATTAACTTCATCTATGTCATTTTCAAGGTCCTCAAGAACTAGCATACTCTGAATTTTTGGCTTGGCATTTTTGTATACACACTTTGAAGCATGGTCAGGAGTATACTTTTCTCCACACTTGAAGCATAAGCCTTTGTCCTTTCTTTCCTTGTAAAGATCCATGGGAATATTTCTGGAATTTGTATTGACTGAAGTAGACTTAGGCTTATTGTCACCTTGCTTAAATTCAACCTTTGGACTGTTTGCTGTCCCGAAATTGCCTTGAAGCCTAGAAGCATTAAATGGGGGATAAGTTGGTATCCGTAAGCTCCCACTAGGCATATGGTTGCTGCCATAATTGTTACCAACTTGCCCTTGCTTTAAAACAGTCCTGGGCTAGACATGTGTAATGAGAAATGAAGACTCTTTCCTATACTTCCTTCCAAAGCGCTCTGCAAGCTCAATAGCCTTGAAAAGTGAAGTAGGATTCTGCGCCATAACATCAGCTGACAAGGATGGTTCTAAACCATACATGAACTTGTGTAACTTGGTCTCATCACTGATGTTTTCCACATACATGGTCAAGTTGAGGAATTGGTTTGTATATTCCCTTACACTTAGGCTCCTTTGTTCCAAGTTATACCATCTTCGTTCTAACTTCTCTTTCTCAAGAGGTGAAACAAAGACTTCAGCCATAAGTGCCTTGAAAGCTTCCCAATTCTCAATAAGTACATTCTCTTTCTTGATATACCTCCACCAAGTGTGAGCAAATCCTTCTAAGTGGAGGAAGGCAAAATGTATCTTCATGTCATCAGTTTTAGGAAATATGTCGAAATAAGACTCCATCTTAGAAGTCCATTCCTCTAATTCTGATGGTGAAGATGACTCGCCATTGAATTTGGATAAAACAATTTTATCCTTGAATTCTCTATCATGGAAAGGTTGCTGTCCCAAAACTGGCTGATCGGAATTTCTAAGTACAAAACTCCCAAAATGAGATTGAAATCTTCCAACAGGTGGCTGAGAATTACCCTGTAATCTTCCTGTTGGTAAAGCACCCCTAGAATGCTGAGTATGCAGTCCAAAAGCTTGAGTATTGGCGCCGTTCAAACTGCCCAAATAGTCATCATGCCTTTGTGAAGCTTCTCCTACTTCATACTGACTATTGGGAATACCTCTTCTTCCAATGATTCCATCTCCATAACCATTTTGGTTGGATGGCTAAAGTGGGACTGAAGGGTCATTGTTTGAACAAGCCTTCTCATTAGCTTCTTTTGATCCTGTTTGCGATGGCATCAATTGAGAAAATTTTGCCATAAGCTGAGCATTGGATTCTACTAATTTATCAATGGAAGCCTTGGTTTGGGTAGTTGATTCCATCAACTTATCAAGCGTAGACTTCGTTTGTCCATGAGATAAAACCATTTGTTCCATTGTAGACTTTGTTTGACCAAATGATAAAATCATATGCTCCATTACTGACAAAATAGCTTCATGACGTTCCTTATGTCTTAGTTCATGGGCACATAAAGCGTCATTGAGAATACTAATTTCTCCTTGTCGAGGCTCTTCAGGGTTCTCTTGAAATGTGCTTTCCATCATAGAATCCCTGATTTGCTGTGCATAGTCCTCCTGGACCTTATTTTTGCCTTTATGCCCTGCCATACTAGTGCAGTCCTGCAGTACCCCCTGTCAGTAAAACGGCTATAACTTTGGCTAGAAAACTCCGATTGCAAAACTTTTTTGTGCGAATCGAATCTTACAATGCCCTCTTCGAGATGAGCTATAGCACGCCATAACAGGTTTAGGACAGAAAATTCTGTAACTGAATTTCAGAGTCTGAACTGTCTAGTCCTGCACCCTGTTTAGACCTGTAAGTGCCCTGTTTTGGCCCTGTAATGCAAGAAAGTAACCTCCAATGGCTACCAAACCCTGCAAAGGGGTATATAGGACCTGTGGGTACCCTGTAATACCTGCACCTGTACTTCAGTATCAAAGGGTGTACATGTATCCACCTGTAAATACCCTGTGGGTAACCTGAAAATGCCCTGTTTTACCCTGTTTTACTCCAATAGGTACTTGAGTCGTTGGAAAGTCTTCAATCTTCAATTCTCCACTCGCTGTACCTGTGTGAGGGATAAAACGGCAGGACGGGCTCCCTACACGGGCTCCGAATCACCGGGAGGTGGGCAAAGTTCCCCCCGGGTCGGTTGGTTGCACCCTTCAGGATTTTCGATAGTGAGGGAGGGTCACCTCTCTTTTGTTCCACTATCTCCCCCGGCATCCACCTTTTTCCTCGGTGGGAATATCAACATGGGAGAAGCTAGTGTGCTAAGCAATCAGCATGATATGCAATTGAAAAAATAACCATTCAGCCTTTCATGAGATGCAATTGATTGAGATAAAAGAACTTGAGATGGGAGAAGGGTTTTACCTATGCAATTCAGTGACTCACTGATTGCTAGTACTTACCCATTTACAATATTTCAGCTTGGATAAGAGAGAATTTCAACAAAACAGATCAAGGTTATGCATCAAGCTGATCAAATGTTACCTAAGATGAGTAATGGTTTTGAATCAAAAGGAATTCAATGAAATAGGTTGAAATTGAAGAAAATTAATACTATTCTCTGATCTATTGATCAATCCAGTGAATTAATTGATCAATAACCTCTCATCAACAAGTGGAAAAGCCATTAGCAATAGGATTATTGAGAGATTTCAGAGATTAGCAAAAGAAAATACCTCCATTAAGCTTGAAAATGATGATGGATATCAGCTTAAACCCGATTGATGCAAGAGTTCTTCATAATCCACCATGAATCCAACATAAAGCTTGAAATCTCCATGAAATCAGTCCATACATGCTTCAATATGATGAAATCCTTGAAAGATCAATACTCAGCCTTGCTTGAACACTTGAACTTCAAAGATTCAAGCTCTCTGATGAAAAGCCCCAAAATATTCCTTCCATTTGAGCTTCATTGACATGCACGGGCTGAAATCTCTTCAATGTCTTCAATCTTGAAGTCTATCCAGCTTGTATTCAGCTTTAGAGAAGCCTTGAAGGTCGGGAAAGTCCAAAATCTTGAGAAATTTGAGCTTCCATGTCTGTGGCTATGGCTGCCCTGCTGTGTATTAGGGTTTTGAACAGAGAAATGGCTGATGAGAGTTTCCCTGGGGCTGAAAGTTGATGTACTCCATTGTTTGATGAAGCCTTAAGAGTCTTTGATCAGTGAGCTGAGCATTTGGAGCAGCAGAGCAGTGAGAAGAGGGCAGGAGGATCAGCGCAATTTGCGGCGCATTTTTCGGGCAGTTCTGGGCTGGTCTTCAGCAGTAGGCATCAACAATGGTGCTCCTCCTGTAGCTTAGGCAACAAAGATTCTTACCCCATGGTCTGGCAGTGAGATATTCAGCACAGAGAGAGAGATTTGTGAAGATTCTTGACATCCACCATGGAAGCTTCAGCCAAAAGCTTGAAGGAGAGAGAAGAGAAGCTCTCTTTTGAAAAGTAACTGTAGTTTAGTCTGTAACTAGGCTCGGTTAACCATTCTTTACCCTAGTTACCTCCATTTTTGCATGAAATTTGATGACGTCCAGCCATTTAAGCCTTTACCCGCCATATCTGACCTTGAATAACTCCAGATGTAGTCATTGCTAACTGTAGTTGTCCTGCAGCACTCCACTAGTCACTGTCTTGTACCATTTTTGTCTGAAATTGGTTTTGAAATAGGAAAATGAGAGTGAAAATGGAAGAAAATAATGGATCAAAGACTGAAGCTCTGATACCACTTGTCAGAGAGAGAACTAGGGAGAGAAGAAGAGGAGAGAGAAAGACTGCAGTGGAGAGAGAAAGATTGCAGGAAGAGAGAGAAATAGAGTGACGAGGAGAGAGAAAGACTAGAATTGGAGAGAGAAAGACAGGAAAGATGAAGAAGCCATGGAAGCTTGGAGCAAGAAGGGAGAGAAAGATTGTAATTGTATTGATATGTCAAAAAGATGTGAAAAATTACTTCTCTCCTTATATACCAGTGTCAATGTGACATGGCATATCATTAGCATTCTAAGTATTCCCAGCTTCTTACAATTCATAACGCTAATATTGGCATGGCGTAATGGCAGGCACCTACCATAGCAAGACAAGAAAAGGGGGGTAAACTTCCATTCACTGAAGAGGAGCTGACAAAGTATGGGATCAGTGTTGAGATATGTGGATTTAGCCAGTTCACGTTCAAACATACCGTGAATTTAGACGATGCCATCTTGAAAGAGACGATAGTGAAGGAGTTGGTGGATAAATGCAACCTCCGAAAGTATGTGGAAAAGGTCGGATAGGCTGTAGATTACAGCATGTGCGCTGAATTTTTAAGGAGCTTTGATGAAGTTAGGAGCTGTGGCACAGTCACAATAAGGACTAATGATGAGAAAAGAAGGGTGCAAGTGCCTCTTAATGCAGCTATCGTCGAGAAAGCCCTAGTGCTTGTGTCCAAGAAGGAGAGGCGCTCAATAAGAGATGTATATACCATGATGGGAGTCAAAAAAGATGACGTGGACACAGTGGATGGAATCAATTTGGCTAATATTCCAGATCTCGCAACAAATATGCAAGCTAAAATGGTCCATGCTCTTTTCTCAGGACAGAGATACAACGATTTAATGAACAGAATCGGGGTGCCATTACTAGAGAGCATCGATGTAAGAGTTCCAGAGGAGGTGGATTGGAACGGTTTTGTGTAGAAAACTATCAAGAGTTCAGCCGCGCTCCTGGCTCTAGCTGCAGAACCAGCTGGTGGGGAGTCTCCTGCTTCTACTGCACGATCCGTAAGGAAAAAGCCTGCCTCAAAAGCCTCCATAATCAGATATGGCGATGTCCTGACAGCAATCATCCATGAGACCATCAAGGATGCTGGTGTAGACGAAGAGAAAATTGTGCATCAAAGCTCACCTCACCGCGAGAAAGAAGGCTTGATTGAAAGGACAATAAGTGACAAAGGAGAGTCGGAGGTACCACCTACTCAAGCAGCTAAACCACGGGAGCAAAAGAAGAGTGACAAGAGCCGGAAGGAGAAGAAAGAAAGACTGAGCAAAGAAGAGTGAGCCGAGATGAAGAGGGCTCAAAGAGAGTCAAGAAGGGTGGAGGAGGAACGAAGAAAAAAAGAAGAGGAAGAACTCGAAAAAACTAGAGAAGAATCAAAGAGGGCAGAAGAAGAGAGGCAAAGAAGGGTATAGGAGGAAGGTGAAGAACTAAGAATGAAAGAACTTACTGAGTTGGTAGAGGCCATTCATAGATTTGTCGAAGAAACCCATGGGGGAGGAGAGATCGATCCTTTGAGTCCCCGCCATGAAGCTGAAGCAAGTGATAGTGTGGAAACGGCCCCAGTAGTTGTAGGCAAGGGCAAGTCCCTGCTGCACCCCTTGCCTTTCTCCTTTGTGCCAGTACCAACTGATACCACAACCGCCCTGCAACCCACGTCCTCTCTAGAAACGGCCCAATTGATGAACATGATGCAGCTACTTATCAGTAAAGTGGCTGAAATTGTACGAGAAGTTGGAGCAAAAAGGCCCGCTGCCGCAGATGCTGAGTCCAGGCAAGATCCAAAATGACAGAAGCTAGAGGCATCAACCACTACAGCCCCTGATCCCATGCCATCTGGTGTCAACTATGAAGCTTATGTGGCTGAGCTTCTGGCACAATTGGACAAGGCAAAATAAGAAAAGAAGATAGCCCTAGTGGAGTTAGAGAAAGAAAATGAAACTTTGACAGCCTTAAGGCTAGAAGTTTCAAAGCAAGGAGCCGACCGAAGAAGGGAAGTGAAAACTCTACAAGATCAGTTGGAAGCAAAGACTAAGGAAGCCCAGGACAATGACAGCCGCCTAAGACAAAGGCTAGAAGATGAAGAGCAAAACCTGGTGGCAGAATAGCGAAGCTTGAAGTTACTAGTGCAGCAGTATGCTGACTTGCAATAGAGATCTACCGAACTAGAAAGGTATAGATAGATAGAAGCTCAAGAGGGCGAGCCAAGTGAGCAACAAGAAGATGCCATAGCTTTTTGGCTATGGTATAAACTTGAAGAACAAGATAGATTGGAGAGGGAAATAGAGTTCCTAGAATAGGAAAGGCCGGAGTTCCCATAGCAGAAGCACAAAGGCTGCAGAATGAGGCACAATGACTGCAAGATGCATTGGAGATTACCAAGGGAGACATAGAGGCCCTCATGGCCATGGCCTTCACCCAAAGAAGATTGCACTTCGCAAAGATCCAAAGTCACGAGCAACTTGTACAAGAAAAGACAGAGTTATTTACTCAGGCAGAAGAAAGATTCAACATTGCAAATCAGGCAAAAGAAATTGCTGAAGAACACCTGGCTTGAAAATCTAGGTAAAGAAACCAACTCTGGTTCTAAATGAATGAGCAACAGCAGGTTGTGACAACCTTGGGAAGTGAGCTGGAGGAGGGAAGAAAGAAGATGGACGAGAGAGCTAGTGAGTGGAAAAGAAACAATTTTGAAAGAGTTAGGGATTTAACAGAATGCTTGGCAGTGTGGCTGAGTGCGAGAGAGTGCTTGTGGAGTCTAGGGTAGAAGCTGTTGATGTATGTACCAACACACAAAGGCAAGCCTTCCTCAGTGCAATACTACACGTCACCCAGGCAAAGGGCAATGATTGAGTGGAGAAGGTAAGAAGGAAGCTAGAACTAACCACCCGAGCACTAAAGTATGGCCTTCAAGAACGGAAGCTTCCAATAGGCATAGGAATTAGAAAAGAGCAGCAATTTCACTACCTATGCCGTGCCGGCCTCTCCACTGTTGAACTTAAGGAACTTGGGTTTGAAGAGCATGAGCAGCCACCACCACCACCACAAGCGGTTCCATCAGTTGTCGAGCAAAATGTCGAAGAGGGTCCGGACTTTGAGCAGGATGCTGAAGAAGAGCAACAAAGAATGCCCAGTCTACCTCTACCAGACCTCCCACCTGAAGAGTCCGAAGATGTCCATATGCTCGAGCGCATTGTGGCAGCTAGAAGAAGAAGACAAGAACTAGCAGAGGAAGCCCAACGCAGAGCACGATCACTGCCAAGACAATTCCTTGAAGAGCCTGTGCCACTACGGGGGGATCCCCATCCTATCGATTGGCCTCAGGAATCGGTCATATGGCATCAACGGGAGTTCCAGACGAGGCCATTTGAAGTTTCATTTGCTTGTCCATGCTCTCTAGACCGTGCTTTGCCTCTAGGTATTCTAGCGAAGATCAAGGATGTGGCTAATGATCTTGCAAATAGGTGGATAGAGGAAAGAAGCCTCATAATAACCAGATGGAGGCAAGAGCCTGAAGACTACTGGCAAGACAAGGTAAACATGGTTCCCAAAATCGTCCAAGGCTATGAGGCATAGCCGAAGTGGCGGAGGAGGATTTGGGATACCAATTTTGATGCCTGGACCACCTTCTGCAGCTCGCTCCCTGAAGAACGCAACAACCCCATCTACATGCCCTACCCCCATAGGCATGGAGTTGACTATGATCGAAATATTCATGGGGATTTTGACTTTCCTAAGATATATAATGTTAATGCCCGGAGCCCCGAGGAATGCCTAGTCTTTAGGTTAGAGGATCTCCTCCCATCTATCAACGACTTCCTCACAAGTTTGAAGGATGAAGCAGCCTTGTGGTATGGGAACTTTCCTGCTATCACAAGGGCAACATATATAGTTTTAAGAGATGAATTTTTAACTAAGTTTAGGCGGCAAGGGTTCTAAGACCGTTTAGGATTGGAATTTGACTATTTAGCACAGAACCCATGAGAAACTATGGAACATTACATTGAGAAGATGGTGGGACAAAATGCTCCCTTAGAGGATATGCAAAAATGAAAATTTATTGAAGGATTGCAGGAAATAGTGAGGGAACATGTGAGCCTGAAGCGACCAACTAATTTAGCAAATGCGAAGATAGAAGCACGATGGTGGGAGGAAGTACAATTAGGACAGTTGAGGAGGAAGGTGTTATACAATAACCCTAGATAGTATGTCACCATCCATGGCGGCCAGTACTCCATATCTAGGAGCCCCGGTAGCTCCTCATGCTACTTACATAAAAAATGTAGACATAGCACCATCATCAATGCCATACTCATGATTAAATCCATATCTGGTACCACTTATATATCCACCACCATTGATAATAATTGCATTTACAATACGGAGTTTAGATGAGTTTAAGGTGGATGAGCTGATAGCCAAATCCCTGGTAGATATGAAGAAAGAGATTTTGGGTGAAGTAAACCCCAATGTGAAGGGTGTTTATAATGTTAGCCAGCCTACTAGCACAATAGGAACAACTCTAGTATCTAGTTAAAGGAATCCCACACCACCAAGGTCTAATACTTGGTGTGGAAAATGCAATGGTTTCGGTCATTTAGCAACAGAATGCCCCACACCAAGTAGAGTGGTTCCTAATCAACCAAGAATTTTTTTTTGCAGGTATTGTTTGAGAAATAATGAATGAATTCCTAATCAACCAAGAATTCCTAATCTAAGATAGCTAATAGCCCAAATGAAAACAAATTATAATTATATGGATAGTCAAAATGTGACTTATCCATTAGGACCTCCTAACATGCCATTTATGCCAAGAGGCATGCCGACCCAAGGCACACCTCTTGTTCCAAGGAATCAAGAACAAGGAGGATATTTAGGGAATGACAGGAGGCCCTCACCATATAAAAATCCTAATTTCAAAAGGAATAATAACGCAGGAACAAGTGTAGTTTATTGGAGATGTGGGCAACTTGAACATGCGGTTAGATTTTGCCCAAATGAGCAGAAGAGAAAGGATTATGTCCCTTTGTGTGCCAAGTTTGGCCGTGAGGGTCAATATGAAAAGGATTGTCAATGAGGAAGTACATCTTCACAAAGTCAAGAAAAGGGTAAAGGTATTGCTGACTCGGCAACAAACTTAGTAGAAATCATAGAGGATTTGGAGGTAAGAATAATTAAGAAAAAACGTGTCACTTTTAACTCAGATGTAATGATTGGGGAAATCATGCGTTCACAATCAGATCTTGTGATTATTTTGGAGAATGAACAGGGTCTGGGGCTGAATGAAACTATTAATGCCAAGGCTGAGACTTTAAAACAAGGAACATCTTTACCAAGACATTCAGAAGATCATGATGTAGAAAAAGATGCGACAGATTTGCCACCCAATTCAGAAGATCAACTTGTTTTTCCCATTCCTTTAAGTTCTCCAAAGATAAAGGAAGGAGTGGTTCCATTTCCTCAAAGATTGAGAGGATGAAAGTGACTAAAGACAATGATAAGGATAGAGGAAAATCTTTTGATGTATGGGATGAACTGGAAAGTTTACACTTGTCTATTAATTTGAGACATTTAATTGAAATTGCTCCTACATGTAGAAGAGAGACATATCATAGATTAGTACAACGAAGGGCTAAAAGGAGCAATCCCATGATTGTCTATCTGTACGAATCGTTGATTTATTCTTAGATCTCAGAGCTCCAATGGTAGACATGGAAGGTGATGAAGCACATGATATTTGGGGCTCAGTTGGATGGCAGAGCATCAATGAATCTAATGACACAAGAGACAATGCTTTAATTGGGGTTGCATGATAAGAATGAGAATACAAGTATTGTTCTATGATTAGTTGATCAATGAAAAGTGACTCCTTTAGGTCTCTTACGTCAAATTCCAACTATGATTGGACTTTAGCATTAATTTTCTGGTAGTGTGACCTATCCAAGGAGCTACTTCATATCCACTTCTTTTGGGTAGACCTTGATTGTTGCAATCACAGTGCAACCAAAGCTAGCACAAGGGCATTATAATGATAGGACCTAGGCATGATAGGGTACGTTTGAGAGTTGTGGCTAGGGAGTTGTTGCATGAACCTATAGAGGAAAGCATAGATATGAATCGGTCTGAAAGATTTGGAACAAAGGATGAATTTAATGAGAGCTTAGAGACTGAGCAAAGCAAAACTACGCTTGGTTATATTGAGATTTATATCATCGTGCCTTTTTAGATGGGGATAAGACAACAATCAATATGGTGCATCAAAAGAATATGGTGAAACCCTTGGGTATGGGAGAATATTATGTGTACTATTCTTCAGAAGATGATAGTGGTAGTGATATAGCTAGTTGGTTGACCACCTTTGATAGTGGTTTATCTGAACTATTGGCAGTTTTTGTGGATGAGGAAAATAGTGGAGACAAATGGGGATTACTAGTTTAGATGCTAGAAGCTTGGTGAGGGAGAGCCCAAGGTTAAGTGCCAGTGGAATACAAGAGCACAATCATTTTCAAGATTTCTTCTTTGAGTTTAATTCTTGAGTTAGTATGCACAAAGTTGAAGTAGAGGATGGAATAGAGGAGATGAGTGATGAACTAGACATTGAAGAATTTACACCAATGTTGGAGGTTAATGAAAGGGAAACAAAGGACCTACCTATTATGTTTTCTTCTCTATGGATGGATAAGATTCCATTTTGTTTGACCGATTACCTTTGTTTATCAACATTTTTACTTCCATTATTGGAGAAAAAGAATACGAGAATCTCATGGTAACGCGAGTCATAAGTCTTTCTAGTCTCTATCTTGTAAAGAAGATGATGAGTCTCCCAATGGTGGAGTTGTCTCCTGTTATGTTACCATAATAGATTGGGAAGAGAAGTGCAGGGATGAGCTTAGCTATCACAGTAAAGATATGGAGATGCCTCAAGGGAATGCATTTTACTCAGTGGATGTGTTGGAGGAGGAAATTTTATGTAATAAAGATGAGGTAGCAGATGATAGTGATCTCATTCAACCATTGCTGAATAAAATCACTCAACTAAAAATAGATAAAGCTGTTGCGAAGCTTGAAGCATTAAAGAATAAGAAATTTGCTCAATATTTACAATTATATTATAGCGAGGAGATAAATCATCTAGAGGAGATTGTAAATCAAACTAAGAATTTTATCGAGCAGGTGTTACAGGAGAAGCGACATATAGAAAAAGTACAATTTCAATCGATGGAACAATTAACTATGAGGAATGCAACCATCAGTGTTTTGCAAGCAGAGGTGATCTTGACATCTCATAACAACTTGTCTTCAAAGAGAAAAAGTGAAAGTGTCCTAGTGTCTCCTAGGGGCTAGGGGGCTACAAATGTCCCTTGGCTCTATCATCAACTACATCGAATAGATAATCCAAAAGGGGGAGTGCCTTTGAGATCTAGGATGGGAAATTTATTTTCACATGTAAGTGACAAGTGTGGCAAGAGAAAGATTTTACGGCATCTCGTCGAAAAGATTATGGACTTTGCAGTTTATAGTGATGGGATTGAACCACACCTCCCATGGCATGAATCAAAGGCTCCAACAAATTTTATATAGCTAAAGAGAATTATTCACTATTTAGGCTATCGCATACAAGGAGAAGAAAATGAAAATATTCACTTGTTGATACTTAAGCTGAAATGTAAGAGATGGAAGTGGACTTTTCAGGATCAATGATGTCTTGAGTTTCAATATCAGATTTTGTGACATTATCGCCAAGGTTTACATGATCAAAGTAAGAATAAAAACAAAAGTACAGGGTATTATTCAAAGGACTTGAAAGCATTAATGGGGAAGTAAGATGTGTTGGATCATTATATGGTTGAGATAACTAAGTTTTCTCCACCAGGGGAACCTTCTAGTGCATTACTTGTGTATCAAAAATCTTGCAAATCACCATCTCACGATCCACAATCTGAAGTTAATGATGGGCAAAATGTGGGAGTGGGTAATCAGCTATGTCATGTGCCCATGATGAAATCCACTGATGTACCAATTATTAAACCTAATAGGGTTCAAACAGTTTATGTGTGCAATTTAGAAATTGAAACAACACGTTTTGAAGTGGCACCTAATAAATTTTTATTATTGGGCACTTAGTTGCAAGATGTTGCCTTGGAGAAGTTACAGAATGTTCTAAAGAAATATTCTCATGTGTTTGCTTGGAGCTATGCAGATTTGAAAGGCATGAAACTTGAATTGTGCCAACATTATATTGATATTGAACTAGGTGTTAGATCGATATGCCATCGCCAACGGCATACAAATCCTAACTATGCAAATAAAGTACATGCTAGAATTACTAAATTACTAAATATGGTTTTTATCTATCTTGTTGTGTACAGTGATTGGGTTTCACCTATAGTCAAAATTCTAATAAAAGTTACATATGTGTGGATTATCGTGCACTAAATAAGCACACTTGTAAGGATCATTTTCCTTTGCCTTTCTCTGATCAATTATTAGATCAGCCTAAAACTACTTTCACTATTGAGTGGGGGACCTTTGCCTATAAAGGAATGCCATTTGGTTTGTATAATGCCCCAACTACTTTTCAAAGAGCAATGATGGCAATCTTTCAAGATTTTCCAATTAAATGGATGGAAGTCTTCTTAAATGACTTTTGTGTACATGGTGATGAGGATAATATGACTGATCAATTGGAAGAGGTATTCCAACATTGTGAGAGTACATGTGTTTCTTTAAACCCTAAGAAGTGTGTTTTTGGAGTACCACGTGGAATATTATTAGGCCATGTAGTTTCAGGGGATGGTATTGCAATGGATATGGCAAAAGTATAGAAAATTGCTGATTTACCTTCACCACAAAATTTGAAGCAATTACAAGGGTTTCTTGACCTTCCAAATTTTTATTAGCATTTTATTGAGTCATTTGCAGTGGTAGCTTCGCCTCTAACTGCTTTACTTAAGAAGAATCAACCTTATGATTGGGATTCATTATGCCAAGCTACATTTGAGACATTGAAAGCTAAGTTGGTTGAAGGTCCAATTTTGGTTTCACCTTATTGGACTAAAGAGTTTCATATTCATGCTGAAGCTTCTATGGATATAGTGGGAGTTGTTCTGTGTTAGGTAGACGATAAGAATATAGATCATCCGATTTATTATGGTAGTCAAAATTTAAGTGATGCTGAGAAAAATTATACAACAACTAAGAAGGAGTGTTTATCGATGGTGTTTGCTATTACTAAGTTTAGACATTATTTTTTGGGCAACAAGTTTATTTTTTATGTCGATCATGAAGCATTAAAATATTTATTAAATAAATCTAAACTAAGTGGTTGAGTTACCAAATGGATGTTGCTAAATATCCATCTAAATATCCACTAATTGCACCAAAGCATGGATACCATCGTATTTTATTGCAATCATGGTCCTATGTTTTGATGTCAGGCTATTTATATATGTATTTTCCTTGAGAGAAAATTTATTGAAGGTGTGTTCGAGAAGATGACGTACCACAGATCTTAACTGCATTACATGATGAACCTTGTGGTGGTCGTTTTGTGAGATTTGGCAGTGAAGAAAGTATTGTATGCTGGTTATTGGTGGCCTACTTTATACAATGATGCATATGAACATTGTAGAAAGTGTGATAAATGCTAATGTATTGGGAGATCGACGAAGCGCTCTGCAATGCCATTAACTCTTGTATTGGCATTTGCACCTTTTGAGAAATGGGGTATAGATTTTGCTGGTCCAATTGATCCACTACATGGTATCATTCTAATGGATATATTTTAGTGTGTAATGATTATGTAACTAAATGGGTAGAGGCTAAAGCGCTTAAAACTGATCGAGGCAAGGATGTCACTCTATTCCTTTATGAGAATATTATTACTCGCTTTGCTTGCCCCCTAGATTTGGTTAGCAATCGTGGATCTCATTTCTTGAATAATTTAATTTTGGAATTGATGGATCTTTATAAAATTAAACATCTAAAGTCTACTCATTATTATACATGAGCCAACGGTGCTATAGAAGTTACCAATCATATTGTGATGACAATTCTAACCAAGACAGTAGAGCTGAGAATAGACATGACTAGGATGAGTGTTTGCTAGAGGCACTCTAGGCATATCGGACCGCCTACAAGGTGACGACTAATAATACACATTTTAGTTTGGTTTATGGGAATGAGGCTATATTTCCTATTGAGTTGGAAGTTTCTACTTTGCATGTTGTGTTGTCTAATCGCCTTGGAGAGCAGGAATATCTTACCAATCGTTTGTGCAAGTTAGTTAAGCTTGATGAAGATCATATGTTTGCTTTACAACATATTGAAGCCAATTATAACCAATGTAAAGTTTGGCATGATAGACAGTCGAAGCTTAAGGATTTCTAGAAGAATGATTTAGTTCTATTGTATGGTAGCCATCATTATAAATTTCCAAGGAAACTTCGTATTTGATGGCTGGGTCCATTTCAAGTTAAAGAGAATTATGATAATGGTTATGTGGAAATTCAAGACTTAGAGGCAACGCACGAATCTTTTCGAGTCAATGGTCTTACTTGAAATCTTTTGTGAATTAATTGAGAAGTTTGAGTGGATGATGTGGATATCCTAGTTAGAATGTTTCTTTTGGTGTTTTATTTTGTTCTATTGGGGGATAATTTTTTTAATGGGATGCAAGCATAGAGATTCTCTGGATGGATGCTCTTACTCATTGTCTTGACACTGATAGTCATGATCCTGCTCATGTTGGACCTTATAGTATTCCACTATTTCAAATGCATGATAGATTTTTGTATGCTCCCTGGGGTGCAGCATGTTGCGGTATATCATCTGTGGTTCTCTTTTGTTTATAGTACCATCCTCAGTTTAGTTGTCGGCCTTGTCAGTGACATCTTTATATGCATGCCCAGGTACTATGTTGACAATGTCGAGGTAACACTGCCATGCAATAAGCTATTGGGTACACTTATCAGTGCCATGATTATACTAGTGCATTTTTTCCTAAGAGTGGTGTTGCCCAGTATAGGGTGGATAGAGAGTAGCAAGAGTTCACTCGTTATGAGGTTGTTGTTTAATCGCTTTACTCCCTCTTATCTTGATCTTGAGTTGGACGATAGTTGTCCATACTGGGATTATATTTGTGCTCACATGGATTTGGTTCAGGGTAGTACCTTAGGAAATTGTTCGTGGCAACTATGTCATCTTACAGTTTGGTAGCTGATGCTCCCCTCCATGAGACGATGGAGAATTCTAGTGATGCACCTGACAATGCTTCTGATATATCTTATGAGAGGGTGCTAGGGACTCTTCACGATCATCCTGTATGTTGTGATTTGCCTGATAGATTTGATGTTTACAATTCAGATGATTTCGGATTACATTTATTGTTAGTTTTAGAGGATTTATGGGATTGTGATGATTTTTGTTTAGATTTTTTATTTCCTTAGTTTGTGTTTTACTTTACATGAATTTTAAACAAAAAACCAAACCAAAATAACAACAAAATATTAAAAACATAATCTTAAAAAAATGATTCACTTTCAATGTAAGGTTTCCTTTGTAGTTTTTAGTTTTTCACACATTAGCTTAGTTAACTTTCACTTAGTTCAGTAGTTAGATACACGCACGATTGGGTTTATCTTTCAGTGCAGGTTTTCTTTTCAATTGACTGTGGACACTACGAAGTTACGACGCATTATTACCAAGTGTTTCCTTTTCTTGTTTTGTTTTGAATTTTTTTTGTTATTGCATTTTCAATTTTTCGTTGTTTTGTTTTGTTATGATAAGAATACTATACTTGTGAATGTTAGTTCTAAAGGGAAGGGGGTTCTTGACTCATGCATGACTGCGTATTTTTTCCCGTTTGAATTGGCTGATTAGAAACTCACTAGACTATATTCCTTATGGCTTTCTTTCATTTCTTGTTTGGATTTGTTGAGTCACAAACCATCTCTCCATGAAATTTTGACTAGTTTATTTGTGATGGAGTTACTTTTGTTGAGTCTTGTGAGATTACCCTAGTTGTCAGCTGACTGGTTAGTATAGCTTTTTTGATCAAGTTTCTTAAGGAGGATTGTTCAGTTAAAATTTTTGAAGGCTCAATGCTGAATAGTGATCACGTAAGTACTGGAATTAAAAAAAAACTCTTAAATATATTTAATCCCCTAAATTAAGACTTGAAAAAGAAAAACAAAGCCATGACAAAAAAGAAATAAAAAATAAAAAAAACATCTCAAAAGAAGATATTCATCACCTCTGAGGTCTTAGTAGGCTGTAGGGATTTCCTTGACGGGTGCCCTACGTCTGATGCCTTGCATCTCTTTGGGGTGGAACCTTTTGAGCATGGTTGAAAACAAGTCTTTGAAAAAAAAAAAAAGTAAAACCTCTGATAAAAGGAGATAGAGATGTACTAATATTTTTATTCTATATCGTAACGAGTTAGTAGCTAGACACATTCTCCCTTATTTCATGGAGGGTTAGCAGTTTTGCCGCCCTAGAGACTCTATCTTGTGGAGTGTCCAATATCAGTTTTGATGAGGTCTAGTGTTGGTCTTGCAAGAGTAAGCAAAGTCTTTGTTATGGATAATTGGAAGGATAGTGTAGCATTTCTTTGATTCTAGAGGTTTTTTGTTTCTTAGCAGCTCTTATGGTTTTCTTTTTGGTTGTATTCTTGCTTGGAAATCACAATGTCATGCACGTAAGTGTAGAAAGTGGTTTGGGGGACTGGTTTTATTGTCACATTAAGTTAGTTCTTAATTGTAGAAACCAGAGGTTATTATTTGTTGAAATATACTTGTTTCCTTTGTGTTCCTTGTAGGATTGTTGCAGATATAGCTATGCTTGCAGGGATGCTCGCGGTTTGGAGGGGAAAAATAATTATTTTTTCACATGACGTGTTAAATCTTTCTTGGAAGCCGTTGTTGTTGTAGCTATTTTTCCATACTAAAATAGTTGTCCTTTTTGCTAGTTTGTGGGAGCTCACTCAAGCTAGTGAGAGAGAAATGATAATTGCTTATTTTGTGCCATTTTTACACTATTTTTTGGCAAAACTAAGGGGCTTTGGCTTTGTATTATGCATTATTTCTCATAAAGTTTAATTAAAAATAAGGTTATAAAGCCATATTTGGGCTGTGCTACTGTGGAATTAAAAGTTGAGTGTCGATGTATTTTTAGATGAAGAATTTAGGGAGCGAAAAAATAATAAGTGATAGAAGGCAGATGTGGGAATTTTTTAAGTGAAAAGCATAGATATTTTGGAGACGGGTAGAAATACGGGTATAATTTAGCATGCATACATGGAGTTTGGGTCAAGAAGCTATGGGCATGGACAAATTAGGTCCAGAGATGTCAAAGAAATCGGTTCAGGTGAAAAAACTGTCATTTTTAAAAAGAGGTTATTCAAGAAGTTGAGGGGGGGTTGTCATGTGAAGAAGGGAGTTGAAGAGAAAGAAAGGAGGCAATAAAAAATGGGCGCCATCATTTTGGGAGTGTTTTACTGATTTTGCTGCAAATGTTACCTCATTTCTAGCATGGATTGGCTGCATTTGATCCTCTCTTACATCTCCTCGAGTCCCATACCATTCTTGATCATGATTCTTGAGTGTAAAGAGATAATTTTTTAACAAGATTAAGGAAAGATTAGGGTGAAGAAAAAGATTAAGGATTTTAAAGATTATTGGAAGTGAAGGAAGAGGAGGAGCAAGCACTAACACTCTCAAATACGGTGGATCATCCTTAATTATCTTCTTAATCAGGTATGAATGTTTTCATTGACAAGTGAATAAGAAATGGATAAAATGTATAATTTATTGTTGTATGCATTCATTTTATGATCTCTGAAGGTAAAATGGAAGAGAAAAATTAAAGTTCTTGTACTAGTTTCACTGAAATGGTAGAGAAATGACTGAAATTAGGATAAAAACTGAATTTTTAGGCCATAATTAGGAAAATTAAAATAGTGTTAGAATGCATTGAAAGGAACCTTAAAATGAAGTTGTATATACTAGAGATGAATCTACTAAAAGATATATGCATTTTAGTATTAAAAATGACAGTTTTGACTGTAATTCGTAATAATAAAAAGTATTAGTGAAAGATTAAGGATAAAGATCCAAAATAGAGTTAAATTAGGACATGATGGATTATCTATTAAATCTTAGTTTAAATGGACTTCTAAAATTAAGGTTATTGAATTTTAATGGTAAAAATAATAATTTTTGGGTAGTAATAGGTAAATATTAAGAGTAAGTGGAAAAGCTTATGGATGAAAATTAGTACTCAAACTACATTCAGTATAAGGAATTTTTGGTAGTTTGATATATTATGACTAGATGTAATTATTATAAATATTTGTATTTTTTTGGGTAGTAATAATGAAAAATCAATAACTTTTGATCATGAGTGAGTTAGAAGAAAGATTAGAAAGATATTATAGTTTATTTATTGTTCAAAATAAACTCATAAAATTGAGTTAAGAATGGACTTCATTTGTATGTACTTCCTTTGTTAAATATAGTTCAGGGCTAAAACAATAATTAGTAAATATTAGTGATAATATTAAGGTATTAGCAGAAATTAAGTATGGATTAAGAGTTTTTAAGTAAGTTCTTGCTCTAGTAGAAATCTTGAAGATAATGGAATTTATATATTATAGGTTGTAGTTCAAAATGAAAGTTAAATAGTGATGTTTAGTGAATTGTAAGTATGTAAAGAAGATTATTAGTTGTATTACTAAGAAAGAGGATAATATGACTTTTATGCTGATAATTTAAAGATGAAGAATATATCAATATCCACCTTAGACCTTAATTAATACAATGGCTTTACACATAGCCATTTTACCTACGTATATGGGGGCTTTCCAGGAGGTTATCAGTCTTGGGCTAATAAGATCATGAAATTCTAATAACCCCTCAGGACCATAGTTGAGAAACACATTCTCAACAAAGGCATAATTTGCCAATGAATCCGCAAAGTGGTTCAATGGTTTTCTTATCATATCTGTTAGGAGGAACCAATTGACAAGTCAGTATCTCAAACATCTCAAGTAAATCCAAGGGTACATGATGATGCATTCGCAAAATGGGATCCCTTACACTATAAGTCCCATTCAATTGATTGATCAATAATTACAATTTTTATTTCACCAATAAACGGCGGATATCACCACACCGAGCTATATTTAGGCCCATGATTCAGGCCTTGTATTATACCATATTATTGGTGAAAGCAGTGCCTAAATAAACTCCCATTTTCATAACAACTCTATGTCAGGGGTCTTTAAAAACCATGCTGACACTCACAGGCTTAGCTGTCCCTTGTGAAGCTCCATCAAAATACAAAGTATAAACCCATGCCTCATTGATAGGCCACACCATACTGATCAATCTACTCATACTAATGGTAGTCAAAGTTGAGTTGAGAGAGAGGATATATGACAGGTACAATCCCTCGTTCCTCACTAAACTCAATAGGAATGCTAATAAGAA
Source organism: Lygodium microphyllum (assembly GCF_053477565.2). Lineage (NCBI taxonomy): Eukaryota > Viridiplantae > Streptophyta > Polypodiopsida > Schizaeales > Lygodiaceae > Lygodium > Lygodium microphyllum. Next base: position 312,823 of record NW_028229584.1, on the reverse strand, counting down.
CCCTATGACAATGGTGGCAGTAGTCCTGAATATTCCACGTAAAGGATCCGTCTTGCCACTAAGTAATCTAATAACCCTTACTCCACCATATCACTTGACCTTGGCAATAACACTGCTCTAAATACGGATGTTCAAGATAAGGAATGATTCTACCCATCCAATTGCCTTGGCACCTATTGCAAGTTTAAACTAGATCTTGGAAGACTTGCAATGGTACCAAGTCATCAATCCCTATACATAATAGAGCTTCAACTTATTAAATTTTACTTTATTTTTAAACTCTATATTTTGCAAATATGCTAAAAAGGCTATAGAGCCATTCTTTCCCATACAAACAATCTTATAATAAGGGCCATCCAATTTGGGTTCTAACTTGCCAAGAAATAACTCTCAACGTGCATCATAATATAAAACCAACATACCCTTATCAAATTTATATATTTTGGCATGAAGGTCATGAAGTGCTTTCATCCTCTTCTTCCCTACCTCTTGATGTAACAAAGCCCGCAATCGGATCTCATCAAGATGTGCAAAGGAGGTAAACCTTTCTTGCAATGATTCCTCTTCAAGCAAAGAGTAGTTCAATGAAAACCTCACAATGGGTAATTCAATTTCCAAGGGCAAGACACACTCTTCCCCATATACCAACTTAAATGGGGTGTGGCCTGTTTCTCTCATGAACGTTGTATTATAGCCCAAATAGCCACATGAAGGTTCTTGTTCCAATCACGCTTTCCCTCAGATGCAGTTCTACATAAAATCCCTACAAGCTGTATGTTGGTACTCTCTACTTGTCAATTTTCTTGGGGATTATATGGGATGATTTTATTGTGTTTAATTTTCAAAGCTTCAATCATGTTATTCAAAAAGTGTGTCCCATGATTAGACACCAGTTCCTTACTAGGTGGATCGAAATGACAAACAATTTGTTCCATAATAAAACTAGCTATTTCCTTGGCATTGTCCATCATACCTTGAGCTTCAAACCATTTTGTAAAGTATTCTATCGCCACAATGCTATAACGCTTTCATGTAGTAGATGAAGGATGCATGGGTCCAACAAAATCAATTCCCCACTTTTCAAAAGGCAACATTGCAAGAATAGGATTAAGCGATTGCTTACGATTTTTCTAGCATTGTATCTCTGGTAGACATTACAATGCTTAACATATGCAAAAGCATCCTGGAAAATCATTGGCCACAAATAGCTAGCATGTAAAGCTTTCTAGGAGGTAAGTCATCCAATATAATGGCGTCCACATGCTAAATCATGACATTCCTCTAAAATAAAGGGTACCTCATCACGCACCTCACAATGATGATAAATCTCATCCACACCTTTCCTATATAAAACATCCACTATTATTGAAAAGTGAAGTGCTTGTTGCTTAACCTTCCTCTTCTTAGATTTAGAAGGAGTTTTTGCCGAGTTTCCTATTGATAGATAATGCGTAATGGAAGCATACCATGATAAAATAGAGGCTATATCAATTTTTTGTAAGTCCCTGCAATCACTAATAACAACCCACTTTTCCTTAGGATCACCAAAATCTACTAGGCACTCTACAATGCCGTGCAACTTCGGTGGCTTGCCCTAATCTCTTATTCGAACTCCTACAAAGAAGTCAGCCACTTGGCTAGGCCATCAGGGGGTTGAAGCTTCTTCAATAATAAGCACAATCCCTCTATCTTAGTGAAAAACACCACCTTCTCATAAAGAATATAATGTCTAAACTTCTTAGTGGTGAATACCATAGCCAAGAAAACCTTCTCCACATAGCTATGATGAAGCTCTGAAATTCCCAACTTCCAGCTTGCAAATGTAATAGGATGATAAAGCTGTGCCTCTCAAATTTGGGATAGACAACAACTAATACTATGCCTTGTCTTGTTGTCATAAATATATAGAAAACCTCACCCCTTTTTGGAGCTTTCAAAATCGGTGCTTTGGATAATTCCATTTCAACATCTTTGAATGACACTTCACATACTTTTGTCCATTCAAAAATGTGGTTGTGAGATAAAACCAATGCATTAATGAATCAGTGATAATATCCCATGGATGAAACAAAACTGTGAACTTTCCTAGGGCAAGTGGGTGGGCTTAGAGCCACAATAACAACTACCTTTTCACTTTTGGTGGCAATACTAGCCACACTCACAACATGACCCAGTACAAACCTTCAACTCTTTAGGGGATATATCGGCAAAAATATTGCTAGTCATTCTTTGCCAATACCCATGGGCATTATATAGGCCAAAAGCCATCACATGGTACACAAAAATACCAAAAATCATAATGAACATTGCCTTTAACTTATCCTCCTCAACAATGGCCATTTGATTATAACCCAAAAAATAGTCCATGAAAGAGTATATCTCTCGACCTACCAACTAATCTAAAATCTGATTGATAAAGGACAAAGGATAATAGCCCTTCAATGTTTGCTTGTTCAATTTCTTAAAATCAATACATAGGGAAATTTGATTGTCCTTTTTCTTTCTTATTACTACCGATGAACGCCATTCTTTATGTTCAACGGAAAAGATAAGACCACAGCCTTCCTTAAACACATCATTTCCTCAAAAAGAGGCTCTCTCAGCTGAAAAGGCATATGTCTAACCTTCTTTAAATGTGATTGTATGCACGAAAAAAGAGGGTGGGATTCCCTTCAATTCATCATAACTCTATGCAAACATATCCCTAAAATCTTGTAGGAGTGCCACATAATCTACACCCTCATCAGCACTAGATAACATAATGCTGAGTTTAATGGGGAAAGGATCATTAGGAGTCCCAAGTTCTAGCTCTATCACATCAGCATCATGAATCCCTGCCTCTATTGGCTCATTCAAATAGATATGGTAAACCTCCTCAGTCATTGTAGAACCCTCTTCAGGATCATTGGAGCTTGAGGTTCCAACTGCTGAAGTTTCCTAGAGTGCCTCCCATTCTGTAGTGGGAGGTAATGCCCTTTCATCCAATGGGTGCTTAGGGTATGCATCCAGAATTATTCTCTTTAGCCCACACCCAAAAATCAGTCGACTAGTTGGGATATCCAACAAACAATTAGAATGTAATACCCAGGACATTCAAGCAATAGTTTGATAACTTGGCCTTCCAACAAATAGGATGACATGGAAGTCAAGGATGCACTCAATATTAGCAACCATCACATGGACTTGCATTACCATTCCTTGTAGTTGTCTTAGGCTATCATCAACCATTTTTAAAGCCGTTGTGACATCATTTTGAATTGGTAGAGCTAGACTCTCCAATAAATCCATACTCATAATGTTTATGGATGACCAATATTGCATTTTCTATCAAGATTCCATCGAGATATGCCTACACCCTAGGGCAATGATTCGATACATGTTCCCACCATTCACTACTCACTCTATGGACACCAAAAGGTTCAATGACATAACCCGTTCGTAGGATTTTCTTGGACTCCTTATGAATGTTTGGTGACAATTGAATCAATTGTAGTAGGTTCACATCCAATCTAACTTCACAAAGCGTGTTTGCTAGGTCGAGCTCACAGAAATTTGTCGCTACTCTCTTCTCTTTCCACACCAGTTGCTCTTTTGGCTTCTTGATAATCTTAGTACCCTCCTTTTTCTTGGATTTCTGTTTTCTTTTAACCATAGACTCCTCTAAAACAACATCATTTTTAAGGGGCTCCGCCTGGGCATCCAACACCTTCTTATCATCTTTGCTAGATTTAGGGTTAATTTTGCTCGTAATAGGGTCATCTTTCTGAGTGTCCTTCAATTTTTGTCTCCTAGTTATTACCCTATTATTGTTAGGAGATAAACTCTCACTAATTGGCAAGGTTTTGATTAGACTTATCCCACTGGGAATTTTCTCGAGTGTGTCTTTACCCCTTTGCAAAATTTGCTTAGGGCCCACTCCTTTAGCATTCCCATTATTCTCACGATGGTTCACAAGACCAGGTTACTAACTACCTTGCTAGAGAGAGCTAACCCTACTCCAATAGGTGGTGGCTAAATGACCAGACCTCCCACATATATCACATTTGACATTAGGACAATTACAAGGGAAATGTTACCACTACGACGATTTGGCAATATTGCTTCGTGATCATATCCATATAATGTTTCATCATATCCTTTACTTCCTCCACAATATTTGATGGAGAGAATTCATAACTAGTGGCTTCAAGGGCTACCCTCTCACTAGGTTGCACAACTTGTAAAGGAGTTGCTACTTGGATGGACCCTTGGTTTAGAAAAGGAGCTCTTTGGCTCACATTTGGTTTAAGGACATTTGGATGAGCTAGCAAAAAAGGCACATTTTGTGTCATGCTTCCTCTACCATTCAAGTTGGTCATAGAAGTTCTAATTGCACCTTGAATTCCACTAACCAATCCCAAATTATTTCTAGGACTAAGGCTTGGGTTCAAATTTTTCCTCGATGTAGTGGGACTCTACTTCCTTTGCTCAGGTTATAGTAGTATCTATATCCGCTAGAGGGACACTACTCAACTGCACTTGGATATTGAAGTTCAATCCATGCAAGAAGTATTGTAGTTGGGCAGCAGCTCAATAGGGGGGATAGGAATAGAGGCTTGAAACTTGCAAAAATCCTCTTTTATCTTACTGGCATATGCTTAGGCATTTTTGTGAGCCTCTTGACCTATCACATTTAGAACAAGTAGCCAATATTGACCACCTCTTTCACGGGAAAATTCTCTTCAAAAGGCTGTGAAGAATAGATTGATTGTGGTTATGGTACCTACTTCTAAGCCATGATACCACATTACAGCCCTCCCTTTTAGGGTTATATTAAAGAACATCATAAGATGTCCCTCATCTTGCATTCAACAATTAAACATTTGTTTTTGAAACTTGCTTATGTGAAGATTTGCATCCTCCTTTGCTAACCCATTGAAGATGGGTAGGGGGAACCCTAAAGCTAGCAAATCCATTGTTCTTGCAGGATTGGCAATAGGTTGCACCATAACAATGATCGAGTCTATTAAAGGAGTTTGTGACGATGCGAGTACAACTCCACTTGAAGTGGGCTGACTTATTGGAGAAGGGGGGAACTAGAGCTTCCTCCTCTTCCTAACGAACTGTTTGTGCTACTAGGGTCACTAAGTTCGCTCCCTCATAGGGATATCAAGCTGCTAGGCTAAGGGAAATACCTTCTAATTATTTCAGCCCGCTATCTAGCCCTTTCAACTCGTTCTTGTTTTTGAATCTTGGCTTGTTGCCGATGTTTATCGAGGAATAACGGGTCAATCTAGGCGCTCTTTGGTATAAACTAATTGACTATTCCCTAATCAATCAATATTCAAGATTGCCACTTATTAGTGAGGAGCAAAAAGGGATCCAACATTGGCTCTAGAGATCCAGCCTCCTGCAGGCCTCCTAAACTCACCAAAACAACCCCATGGCCTTGTAGCCAAGAGTATATAGACACTATGAATAAATTTAACCAAAGAATGCATTTGTAGGTACTATTTCTAAATCATATTCCAATGTGTTTCCCTTCCCAATTCTAAGCAATTGGAATTCTCAAACACATTGGTGTCTAGCACCTTGTATCATATACATAAGGAGCAACCCCCTAGCTAATTTTTGTGGCTCCACTACAACACTTCTACACCCTAGGGATTAGCCCCAGGATGCGTTGTTTCAACATAAAGCACATACACAACATAGTCCACTCTTTTAACATTTGTTCTAGGAGATAATTCAAACTTTACCAAATCAAGCCCCAAAGGAAACGATTATCTAGACATGTGGCTTAGGGAACCTCACACTCAACGTAGGTCGAATATTCGCAAACAAGTGCTATGCATCTACTAGGAGATGATTATCATGATACCACATATAGAATGCAGATGCAAAGTGAATGCTATAGAGTGCACAAACAAGTAAACTTATAGATTGAACAGTGTGGATTGTGTGCAAACAATTCTTTTTATGATTTCACCCTAACATAAGGCATCGTTGCTAAGGCAGCACTGAAGTAATTCCTATTGCTGCCCGTTTTAGACTTAAAACAATTGGATCTTATATGTTAATTTATGTATAAAATCAAATTTCAATGGATTCTTAACTCCCCACAACCCTTCCCCCTTACCATTTAAGGTTTTGCATTCGTTGGTAGGTGTAAAGAGTAAATTTGTATGCATTTTTCATGTGTAAGAAGCAATAAATACACATTATAACATAAAGAATGGGAATAAATTGAGGCTAAACCTCATACCCTATCCCCACCATACATTCACTGATATATTTATAAATTTTTGTAACTTTTTCACGCATAGAATCCTTTTTTTCTCTCTTTTTCTTAAATTTTTAATGATTTCTCTTATTACTTATTAATGATTTTTCCTTATTTTCAAACATGTAGAGCTTGCATGAACCAAGATATAACATTATAATCCATATCACCCCATGGGAATACCAAAAGAACCATAAACTCATAAAACCCCTAATTCCCCCAAAATCCCGCAATTCTCACATTGCAGGTTTTCTCAAATTTCATTTTTATTAAATGAATAACAAGAACCAACTGAGAATCTGATTTTTCAAGCACTAGAAATCATATTCAAACATTCTAGACCATCTCCCATATTATACACAAAAGATTCATCATAAAACACAAAAAATGAGCTCTTACACGTTTAATTTAATACGAATCTACATGTATTTCAAAGTCAGGAAGCCACTGATGCTCTTCCATGACCCCACTGACACATCCTCAACCTTTGATTTATGCTCCATAACACTTCAATGCCATCACAAGTCCAAAATCTATCACTTTAGTCCATCCCCTCTCATATAGATTAAGCCATGGGAACAAGGTGCAGAAAGGAGAGAGAAATACTGAAATCAAAGATTTTGATTCATTCCATCATTTTGTGCCCGGTTTGTGACAAAATAGAGTGAAGAAATTCTTCATCCCAACCCCTAGATCATTCCTCTCCTTTCTCCCTCTTGCAAAATCCAAGAATCGATTGATTTGAGGGGGTGCAAAAAATTTTGTGTCCCCCCTCTTTATGCTGAAATTTGACCTTAAACCTCTTATAATTAGTCATTATCATTAATGATTAAAATAACTAGTTCATTTTCTCCATGTTCACACTTTTTGAAAGTGGTTCCGACCTAGATGGAGGGCCAAACGAGCTCGGAATCATGAATAGACTAGATGGTTGACTTCATGGCATCGAAATCTATCAATGTGCCCTCTATCATACTCTTTTTGACTCTTGGATCCGGTATAGCTACTTTATAACACCAAACCTTGTGGGGATTAAATGGGGAATCAAACTGACTTTGATTGACGAACAAACACTTGCATTGGGTTCCTAGCTGTTGAGATATCGAACTCCACTCATGATATGCCAGGGTGACCGTTGTGTATTTATGTCACCGACTTGTCAGTTGCAGACGCGGTTGGTACACCGCCCATGAATAATAGCTACATGATAGCTATCCTTATCTACTCTAGTTCGTGGCTCAGTTAGTATGCCACCTTAGTTAGTTGAGTTTGGTTTGAGACTCATATATAGGGTTTTTCTATTTCTTTGTACCAGAGTTCTTTTGGCTTACACAACTAAGAAAAGGAAAACTGTTTTTCAGCCTCCACCTTTGTGTGTATTCCCCCATTGTGCAAGCAAGAAAGCTACAAGTGAGACTCCTTCCTTCTCTCCCACAATCTTGACATGGTATCAGAGCCTTGTTCGTGGTAAGGAGCTCAAGAAAGCAAGCCAAGCTCGCGGTGTTCTGGTAAGAGGAGCAGTGTTGCTTTCATTTTCTGTTTTGGGAGCAGATCTCTGCAGGTAGCACAGCCAGAAAGTGCAGGAGTGCATTGACTCAGGTTGAGACGCCCTTCGCGGTGAAGCAAGAGGGCAGTATATGCTGCGGGAGGAGGCTTTAGCCCTTGGCGATTTTGTTTTTTTGATTTGAGGCCATTTCGGGGCCTGTTTTGGAGGCGGAAGTTTTCTGCACGCACTCAGGAAAAGTCCCAGTTTTATGCTGTGCAGCCACTATTCTATAGGTCGGTGAAAAGTTACTGTAGAAATTGCATCGTATGCTTGTGCGCAGAGACATTGGGAGTTACAGAATCATCCCTGTTGCCTGTTGATGCAAAGTCGTCACTAGGAAGTGACTGTGTGGTCAAATACCACTTTCGCCAGTTTTGCAGATTTGCCCTTGTGAGGGTGAAGCAGTGTTTTTTGCAATGCAGTGTTCTGTAATGGCTTCTGATTCTCTTTCACAAATTGTCACTGAAAAGCTTGACAAGAACAACTTCCAAGCATTGAAGTTTAGAATGACGAATTTCCTTATGGGAAAAGGATATTGGGAATTTGTTGCAGGAAATGAAGAAGAACCAGTTCTTCCTGATGTTCCCAATCAACAGCAAATGCATGCATTTAAAGCATGGCATGAGAGAGCCAGGAAAGTTATGTATTGGCTGTCTATCAACATTTCAGACTCTATGATTGTGTATATTCAGGATGCAAGTACGCCAAAGGAGGCATGGGATACTTTGTCAAAAATGTATAGCACAAATATGCAAGCCAGGAAAATGCAGCTCAAGCAAGAGTTGCATAATGTGCAAAGAGAAAATATGAGCATCAATGACTACCACATGAAGGTGAAGAAGATTGCAGATGCACTTGCTTCCATCGGGTCGCTAGTGGAAGATGATGATTTAGTTTCTGTGACCTTGAATGGTCTAGGAAAGGATTATGCACAGTTTCGGACATCCATTTCAGTTCGTGAAAGATTTCCTAATTTTGAGGAGTTGATTGCTCTTCTAATTTCTGAGGAGCAAAGAAATGGTGGTGCATTTTCTTCAGGAGGAACTTCAAAAGAAGCTGTCTTCTACTCAAATGCTGGAAGAGGTAGAGGCAGAGGTAGAGGAGGCCGATTTGGAGGCCGTGGTAGAAATCAGAATATGCAGCAAACTCAAGAAAACCAGTCCTATGGAGGAGGACGTGGTAACTCTAGAGGCAGGGGGAGCCAAAGAGGTCGTGGTGGATGGCAAAGAGGCCAAAATGCAAACAGTAATGTTGAATGCTACTACTGTGGTAAAATGGGTCATATGGTTAAAGACTGCTATAAAAAGCAGAATGACATCATGAATGGGAAATTGCAACAAGAGAATTATGCATCTTCTAGTAGACAGGGTGATGACAGAAATGAGCATCTGTTTATGGTGCAGCACATGAACAATTTTGTGACAAGTGTAGAAGAAAGCAACGATGTATGGTATGTTGACTCAGGTGCATCATACCACATGACAAGTCATGCAGAATGGATGGAGGATGCAAGGAAAATGGAAAAACCAGGATTTGTGGAGACTGGTGATGATATTGCACATCCTATTGTGCAGATTGGAAAAATTCCTTTGTCTATGCAGGATGGGAAAAAGAAATACCTGTCCGATGTATTTCATGTTCCCAATATCACCAAGAATCTGGTTTCTGTTGGTCAAATGGTTGAGCAGAGCTTGCAGGTCAGATTTAATCCTCATGGATGCTTTGTTGAGGATATGAAAAATAAAGGTCGCTTGATAGCAAAAGGAAAGAAGAAGGGCAGAATGTTTACATTGGATGCAGACATGCCTGAATTGAGTGCAGCAATGTTTGCACATGGGACTGGTGTAGTTGCAGATATTGATATCTGGCATAAACGCATTGGTCATGTTAATGTACAGCGACTTAAATCAATGCAGGCCCAAAATATTGTTGCAGGATTGCCCAAATTTAAGGTTGCAGAAATGCATAAGGTATGTGAAGCCTGTCAGTTTGGAAAACAGGCAAGGAAACCATTTCCTAGACATGTTCAAGAGAGTGAGAATCCATTGGAATTAATCCACTCTGATGTGTGGACTACTAAAGCTGCATCTCTTGGAGGCTGTCATTATTTTGTTAGTTTTATTGATGACTATAGCAGAAAAGTTTGGGTGTATTTTATGAAAAAGAAAAGTGAAGTTTTTGGGCATTTTAAAACTCTTAAAGCTATGGTTGAAAAAGAAACAGGCCTGCAAATAAAATGCCTAAGGTCAGATGGAGGGGGAGAGTACCTCTCAAATGAGTTTGCAAGGTTCCTGTAGGAGCATGGCATAAAGCAACAATATTCATGCAGTCATACCCCACAACAAAATGGAGTTGCAGAAAGGAAAAACAGGCATATTGGAGAGGTATCTCGTGCCATGCTCAACGAAAAAGACTTGCCAGATTTTTATTGGGCTGAAGGAGTTGCTACAGCAGTCTACATAATGAACAGGACTCCCACTGCAGCAATACATGGGATGACTCCAGAGGAGAGGTATACTGGTAGGAAACCAGATATTTCTCATTTAAAAATTTTTGGTTGCATTGCCTATGTACATGTGCCAGATGAGTTGAGATCCAAGTTGGATCCAAAAGCTGAGAAGTGCATCTTTATTGGTTACTCTCTGCAGCAAAAAGGGTATAGATGCTATAACCCTTCTACTCGTAAGTTTACATTGAGCAGAGATGTTGTCTTTGATGAGATGAGTAGCTGGTATAAACCAGTAAATGTGATTGATGATGTAGATGCACAAAATGGTAATGCTGCACAGAATTCACAGCAGCAGTCACAAAATATTAGTGGACCTGGAGCGTCCTCTAGCAATAGTTCACATTCTTCGCCATGGACAGGCAGATTGAGATTAGCAGAATCTTCTCAAAGCAATGCAGATAGTGGTATGCAGGTATCACGAAAAGAAAAGAGAAGGTTGATCAGCCCATGTTTGATGTGAATGCAGGTAACTCTTATGTGGATGGTGAATCCAATGGCTCAGAACAGAGCATTGATGATAAGTTGGGTATTCCTTCTATTGTTACACTTGGAGTAAGGAAGACCAGGGATGTTTTGAGAGCACTTGGGAGTGAACCTACTTTGCGCAGGTCTACGAGAGCTAGGTATCTTGTGGATAGGCTGAAATATGATGGATTTACAGCCATTCACTATGCATATATGGTCAAAGTGATACAGGAACCAGAACCCACTTCTTTTGAGCAAGCCATGGGAAAAGAAAAATGGGAGAAAGCCATGGATGAAGAAATGGATGCCTTGGAAGCAAATGCTACATGGGAGTTAGTACCTTTGCCTAAAGGTAAGAATGCAATTGGTTGTAAGTGGGTTTATAAGGTGAAGCACAATGCAGATGGTTCTGTGAACAGATACAAGGCAAGATTAGTAGTCAAGGGGTATGCACAAACATATGGCTTTGACTATGAAGAAACATTCAGTCCGGTTGCAAGGATGGCAACCGTAAGAGCAGTCATTGCTATGACTGCATCAAAGGGATGGTCTTTACATCAGATGGATGTAAAGAATGCCTTCTTGCATGGTGATTTGTAAGAAGAGGTCTATATGGAGCAGCCACCAGGTTATGTGTATGATGTTCATCCTGAGTTTGTTTGCAGGTTGAAGAAAGCCTTGTATGGCTTGAAGCAAGCACCTAGAGCATGGTCTGACAAGATAGGACAGTATCTTGTCACTATTGGCTTTCAAATTTCCAAGGTAGATTTCTCACTTTATGTGAGAAAAACAGAGAAAGGTATTATGCTACTTGTCATTTATGTTGATGATTTGATTATGACAGGTGACAGTGATGAAGATATCCTTCATGTGAAAATGCTATTGAAGTAGAAGTTTGAGATGAAGGATTTGGGAGAGCTGTGTTATTTCTTTGGCATTGAGGTGATTAGATCACCAAGTGGGATACAGCTCTTGCAGAGGCAGTATGGATTGGACATGGTGTCCAAATATGGGATGATAGGATGTAAGCCTATTTCAGTTCCTTTGGAGGAGAATGTGAAGCTGAGCACAGATGCAGGTGGGCTTCTAGAAGACCCTACTATGTACAGACGCATAGTAGGAAGTTTGATTTATATGACTATTACCAGGCCAGATTTGAGCTATGCTGTTGGATTGGTAAGTCAGTTTATGTAGGCTCCAAGGAAACCACATTTGGATGCGGCTAGACGCATACTCAGGTATGTGAAGTCCACATTGCAGTATGGACTATTTTATGAGATTGGGGTTCAGATATAGTTGCATGGATACACTGATGCTGATTGGGATGGCAGTATTTCTGATAGACGATCTACCAGTGGATATGTGTTCTCTTTTGGGAGTACTGCAGTCACTTGGAGCAGCAAGAAACAGCCTATAGTTGCCTTGTCGAGCATAGAGGCTGAGTACAAGGGTGCAGCAATGGCTGCATGTGAGGTAGCTTGGTTGCATAAGCTACTTTATGATATGCATTAGTCTACAGATGGGCCAGTTGTCATTTATTGTGACAACATGAGTAGTATACACTTGGCAAATAACCCAGTCTATCATGCTAGAACAAAGCACATTGAGGTGCATTATCACTATGTGCGAGAGAGGGTTTTACTAGGTCTTATTGATCTAGTTTATGTCAGCACAGAGGATCAGGTAGCTGACATATTCACGAAGGCATTGGGCACAGAGAAGCTGCGCAAGTTCAGAGACCTGCTTGGTGTGTAGGAATTGGGATTGAGCTCGAGGGGGAGTGTTGAGATATCGAGCTCCACTCGTGATACGCCAGGGTGACCGTTGTGTATTTATGTCACCGACTTGTCAGTTGCAGACACGGTTGATACACCGCCCATGAATAATAGCTACATGATAGCTATCCTTATCTACTCTAGTTCGTGGCTCAGTTAGTATGCCACCTTAGTTAGTTGAGTTTAGTTTGAGGCGCATATATAGGGTTCTTCTATTTCTTTGTACCAGAGTTCTTTTGGCTTACACAACTAAGAAGAGGAAAACTGTTTTTTAGCCTCCACCTTTGTGTGTATTCCCCCATTGTGCAAGCAAGAAAGCTACAAGTGAGACTCCTTCCTTCTCTCCCACAATCTTGACACTGGCATCGAAATGCATCTAGGAAAACTTCAACTCCTTAATCTACAACCATTTTATTTTCAATGAAAATTTGCTCGTTTACATCTCTTGGGGTATTTTACGCTTTAAATCAGCTTTAAAAATCTGCTCTCATCGACACACATCACTCCCGCTCATTTCTCGCTCACTATGAACCAAGTGCAACATTGCTCTGCTTCAATTTTAGTTGACTTGAAAAATGAAGTGGCGCATAGCTAATGCTACGTAAACCCATAGGTGATCTTAGCCTTCTGTAGAAACTAGAATTTAGGTCACTCCTTATGGGTACGGATGGAACCTTCTATTGTAAAGTAGAGTGAAGAAAACCTAGGCGACTAACCGATATACAGCCAACAAGTGGATAAATTCTGCCATGGATTAAATCAATTGTTGGAGATTCATCTAGAGTTCCTAAGCTAGTTGACTTGCAAGATACTCTTATATGAGCCAAAGGTCTGATTGGGCCTAATCATGATCAACTTCTTGAGGATAACTACTCACAATGAACATCAAAGAGGACTATGATGGCTTAAAGGACCAAGGAAAGAAGTGTCATGAGTTTAGTGAGATAGGGTACATCTAAAAGAGATGCTCCAATCACTAGTGCTTCCTTTGTAATAAGCTAGGACATATCCAACCTAATTGCCCTAAATTGGATCAAGAAGATGAATAGCCAATGGCTAAACAAAGCCGTGCAAGTCTAACATTCAACTTTCCTTAAGAATCAGATAATAACAAAGACCTAGAGCCCACTAAAATATTTGAGAATAATTAGAAGTCCTAGAAAAATCCTCATGAGATGTAATAAGCACTATACTTGTAATGATTCCCTACAATAACAATAACAATTGAGCTATGTTACATTGCAATAAATTTGTGTTTCATTTAATTAAGTTATCTTGAAGTTTGAGCGCTTGTGTGCAATCAAAATTGTACAATGACAACATGCTAGGCCCTAACCCATAGGTTTTACAAACTTATCCTACAAAATACTAATCCCTAGGTTTATCTCAAGATGAGGATATATCCATTCCTCTAAGGAGGAGAGAACATAATATGCCCCGCCTCGCATATGAATGAGGATTAAGGGGGAGAGATAAACTTAATTATTTAAAAAAAAATCAAAAGGTCATTTGTCAATGCATCAAACAACGCTGCCACCACTATCATCATGCACCGATTGCCACCACACATCACCATCAAGTGGCACACTCCCATCTTCCAAAAGCATCACCCATAGATCACACGACAATGACCGACACCCTTGCCATGGATATTTGACATGCATGCAAGCTCGTCAAGTGAAGAACTGAGATGAATGAGGGAAGGAGTGAGGGATACCTTCTAAGGCTATATAAGCATTAGTTCTTATGCCTTAACCATTGCCTTATGTTTCCAAAACATTGTGCATGCGCACTTGTGCGTGTGCACACACACAAACACACACACACAAAGGGGGGGATGTGTGTGTGTGTGTGTTTACTGTAGCACAGAGGAGCGGGAAAATGAGCAGAGGAGCAGGAAAATGGAAAAAGGAGATAACCGAAAGGGCACATGACAAAGGAAGGAAAAGGCGCCCCAGATGGAATTCAGACCTTGAAAAATTTGAATGACGACCTCTCCAGAAGGCCTCAATGTCGCCTCGAGAAAAGAAAAGAGTAAAAGCGCACCATTAATTGTGAAAGCGCTCCCGAATCCTTATAAAAGAGTGCCAGGCTCACTCCTGTGCAAATTGTATGCACTAGTTGGGAATGGGATAAGTTAGAATGGTGGGAGATAGGAAAAGAGGGCCTAGGCTAATGGCCGGCCATGTAAAAAGTGGAGATGACCACCCAAAAAGTAGGGCATGTATATGAAGTTCAAAAGTAAATGAGAAGATCATTCTTGTGTGTGGCCAAGGCTTCTTCTTCTTCTTCTCTTGTTTCTTGCCTTCTTGCTTGTGCTTGACTGAGGGATTGAGGGAGTGTGAGGGAGTGAGTGTGTGAGAGTGAGGGATCGTGGAGAAGAAGCTCCACATCTTCTCTCTTCATATTCTCTTCTTCTCTTCTATTCTCTTTTCTCGTGCAACTATGGAGGATGGAGCTTGAGGGAGAGGGCTTGAGCTTGCCGCAAGGATCGTGGAGCTACCGGAGTGCAAGAGAGAGGAGGGAACTCGATCGAGCATCAAGGTAAGCTCACTATACCCGTAAGGTAGGCATTGCGCGTCGGCTATGTGAGACGTAGCCATGGCCGCTCGGCTTGAAACGCTTGATCAATAAGCAGTCCGTAGGTCTCGGGGTAGAGCTTCGTAGTTTCCCTTCATTTTGGTTCCATTTTCGGGACCGACGGAATCGAGCCTCGAGCGCCACGCGCATCGAATTGAGCTTAGAAGTAGGGTTTGTAGCCCGAACCGGTGCTCGAGATAGTTAAGAGATTTAGGAGGTTTTAATCCTTGGAGCAAGTATGTATTTTGATTATTTGTTGAATATTAGAGTAGGACTGTCCATCTTCATCTCTGTTTTTTTTTTTTTTGTTGCATTAGGTTAAGATTAGGATAGGAAAAAGAAGGAAAATAGAAAGGGTTCTACGGCTGCTGGAAATAGGGATACAAATTCTAGAGTGCCGTTCGATTCGAGCACCATAGTGATTCCAAGTATGTCTGGCATTTCCTTGTAGAGTTTTGCATCTATCTGTAAGGCACTCGATGATTCCATGGAGTAGGGCTGAGCTTGAGTCATTATGTGCAACTCGTGGGCTGTCGTCTGCGCAGTCAGACCAGCCCGTCCAATTCCCATAATCGGACCACCCGATTTCTGGAGTCGGACCATCCGACTACGAGAATCGGACCACCCCGTCCGATCCGATTCCAGCAGCTGGACCCAGTGTCAAAATTGGACCACGTGTCCTAGTCTGAAAATCGGACCAATTGCAAGGATTGGACCACTTTTCCTAGTGTGAGAATCGGACCATTGGTCCTAGTGCCACAATCGGACCACTCGTCCTATCGTAGGAGTTGGACCCCCCTGTTCGACTAGGGAAATCGGACCACAGTAGAAATCAGACTGTCTGATTTTCAAAATTGGACCACCCTGTCTGTGTCTCAAAATCGGACCACCCTGTCCGAGTCTCAAAATTGGCTCAGCGTCCGATTCCTAGAATCGAACGGGTTCGATTCTGAGAATCGGACCACTTCACCAGAACTTGAAATAGAGGGTTTTTGAACCTGCCTGACAGTCTTGGCCACCCTGTTCACATCTCTGACCCCCCCTGGAAACCCAATTCAGCCCTTAGAAGCTAGAGACCAGACAGGATAACCGAGGATTCACCCCAAACAGCTAGACACTGAGCGGATCGAATTTAGAACTTGACTTTCAGTAACCAACCAACCAACCCTGAAGCAGAATAGAGAACACAACATGGACTTTTAGTAAGACCGTAGATCAGCCAGAACCTGCGCTTAGAGCCATATTAGCCTATGAACATGAGGGGAAGAGTGGAGTTTGCATTGAGCATTTCCTGTCTCCGCACCTCACTTTTGATTTTATCACCAAAGGTGCACTACAAGAAAAGAAAAAGCCTGTTTTCACACTGAGCACTAGAAAGCACAAAGCACAACTTGTGAATAAGATTGACAACTGCTTTCAATAACAAGGAACTCATTAGGAGATATAATAACATCAAGGAACCCACTATTAGGAGAAGTTCCCTAAACATAGTTGGGTGCTTGAGAGCCCCATCAGTAGGACCTTAAGAGGACACAAAGATCCAGAAGGCGACAACATAGAGGATCGGATGCTACCGGAGCTACTCAAATCGATCGATAACCTTGTGGAGCTGGAAGTGGGAGCAATGTCAGGATCACGAGGCAGACAAGGAGAGGACCGACTGGACTTGGGAGAATTCCCAGTCTTAGTGCAAGAGTTAGTCAATGAGTACAACTTGTTGACTAGGACGGTAGTTCAGGGCAGACCATTAGAAGAAGTGGTATCAAGCCTAGAAGAGGAAAGAAAGGTGATTAGAAAGGTGCTAGAGAGCATAATTGCCTATAACCACGAGCAGAAGGCTAGGAAACTCCAACAAGATGTAGACATGTACGAGGCCCCCTAGCCTTGGCTGGTGCAGCCAAAGCAGGGCCAAATGCAGAGAGAGAACGAGTAGTAGAGGCTGACTTATCATTGAGTGAACTCGTAGCCAAGCAGCTCATGGACAATACGTCTGCTGAGCAAAGTGCAACACCCTTAGCCACCACATTACTCTCTGGATTAGGGGTCATGCAAGGGGCAAAGAGGCAATCTAGAATCCCTATTGTAGTAAAGCAGCTAGATAAGTATGAACCTAGCAATGACCCATATACCTTTGTGGAGCAATTTGAACAAGTTTGCAAAGCAAACGGTCTCACGGACCTTGCACAATGCTCTCAAGCTTTCGATCTGTGCTTAGGTGATAAGGGGAGAATTTGGTACACTAGTCTAGATGCAGCTGAGTGCACGAACTTTTCCCATCTTAAGGACCACTTTATCAAGAGATTCTCTGAGGTAGGGTACTTTGACAATCTCATCGTTCGGTTGATGAATGTCAGTCAGAGGGAAAAGGAAGACGTAAGGGACTATGTCACTCATGTGCATAGCCTCTTTAAGAGGATCCCCGCAAATGAGCGACCTAACAAGAAGGTTGTGTCTACCATATTTATAAATGGAATTCGAAGCGAGGAGCTCTACAAGGCTTTGGCTAGTAACTCCACTCTACACCAAGATGTGTTAGCTAGAGTTTTTGAAGAGGCAATAAGGGTGGACGATCAACTTAGGGAGTGAAGCACGAGAAACACCAATCGGGACAGTACTGTCAAGATTGTGGGAGAGAAGGAAGGAGTCTCACTTGTAGCTTTCTTGCTTGCACAATGGGGGAATACACACAAAGGTGGAGGCTGAAAAATAGTTTTCCTCTTCTTAGTTGTGTAAGCCAAAAAGAACTCTCTTACAAAGAAATAGAAGAACCCTATATATGGGTCTCAAACCAAACTCAACTAACTAAGGTGGCATGCTAACTGAGCTACGAACTAGAGTAGATAAGGATAGCTATCATGTAGCTATTATTCATGGGCGGTGTACCAACTGCATCTACAACTGACAAGTCGGTGACATAAATACACAACGGTCACCCTGGCGTATCACGAGTGGAGCTCGATATCTCAACACTCCCCCTCGAGCTCAATCCCAATTCGTGCACACCAAGCAGGTCTCTGAACTTGCGCAGCTTCTCTATGCCCAATGCCTTCGTGAATATGTCAGCTACCTGATCCTCTGTGCTGACATAAACTAGATCAATAAGACCTAGTAAAACCCTCTCCCGCACATAGTGATAATGCACCTCAATGTGCTTTGTTCTAGCATGATAGACTGGGTTATTTGCCAAGTGTATACTACTCATGTTGTCACAATAAATGACAACTGGCCCATCTGTAGGCTGATGCATATCATAAAGTAGCTTATGCAACCAAGCTACCTCACATGCAGCCATTGCTGCACCCCTGTACTCAGCCTCTATGCTGGACAAGGCAACTGTAGGCTGTTTCTTGCTGCTCCAAGTGACTGCAGCACTCCCAAAAGAGAACACATATCCACTGGTAGATCGTCTATCAGAAATGCTACCAGCCCAATCAGCATCAGTGTATCCATGCAACTGTATCTAAACCCCAATCTCATAAAATAGTCCATACTACAATGTGGACTTCACATACCTGAGTATGCGTCTAGCCGCATCCAAATGCGGTTTCCTTGGAGCCTGCATAAACTGACTTACCAATCCAACAACATAGCTCAAATCAGGCCTGGTAATAGTCACATAAATCAAGCTTTCTACTATGCGTATGTACATAATAGGGTCTTCCAGAAGCTCACATGCATCTGCGCCGCTCAGCTTCACATTCTCCTCCAAAGGAACTGAAATAGGCTTACAGCTTGTCATCCCATATTTGGACAGCATGTCCAATCCATACTGCCTCTGCAAGAGCTATATCCCACTTGGTGATCTAATCACCTCAATGCCCAAGAAATAATGCAGCTCTCCCAAATCCTTCATTTCAAACTTCTGCTTCAATAGCATTTTCACATGAAGGATATCTTCATCACTGTCACGTGTCATAATCAAATCATCAACATAAATGACAAGTAGCATAATACCTTTCTCTGTTTTTCTCACATAAAGTGAGAAATCTGCCTTGGAAATCTGAAAGCCAATAGTGACAAGATACTGTCCTATCTTGTCAAACCATGCTGTAGGTGCTTGCTTCAAGCCATACAAGGCTTTATTCAACCTGCAAACAAACTCAGGATGAACAGCATGCACATAACCTGGTGGCTGCTCCATATAGACCTCTTCTTGCGAATCACCATGCAAGAAGGCATTCTTTACATCCATCTGATGTAAAGACCATCCCTTTGATGCAGCCATAGCAATGACTGCTCTTACGGTTGCCATCCTTGCAACCGGACTAAATGTTTCTTCATAGTCAATGCCATATGTTTGTGCATACCCCTTGACTACTAATCTTGCCTTATATCTGTTCACAGAACCATCTGCATTGTGCTTCACCTTATAAACCCACTTACAGTCAATTGCATTCTTACCTTTAGGCAAAGGTATCAATTCCCATGTAGCATTTGCTTCCAAGGCATCCATTTCTTCATCCATGGCTTTCTCCCATTTTTCTTTTCCCATGGCTTGCTCAAAAGAAGTGGGTTCTGGTTCCTTATCACTTTAACTATATATGCATAGTGAATGGCTGTAAATCCATCATATTTCAGCCTATCCACTGGATACCTAGCTCTCGTAGACCTGCGTAAAATAGGTTCACTCCCAGGTGCTCTCAAAACATCCCTGGTCTTCCTTACTCCAGGTGTAACAATAGAAGGAATACCCAACTCATCATCAATGCTCTAATCTGAGCCACTGGATTCACCATCCACATAAGAGTGACCTGCATTCACATCAAACATGGGCTGATCAACCTTCTCTTTTCCTTTTCGTGATACCTGCATACCACTATCTGCATTGCTTTGAGAAGATTGTCCTGATCTCAATCTGCCTGTCCATGGCGAAGAATGTGAACCACTGCTAGAGGACGCTCCAGGTCCACTAATATTTTGTGACTGCTGCTATGAATTCTGTGCAGCATTACCATTTTGTGCATCTACATTATCAATCACATTTATTGGTTTATACCAGCTACTCATCTCATCAAAAATAACATCTCTGCTCACTGTAAACTTACGAGTAGAAGGGTTATAGCATCTATACCCTTTTTGCTGCAGAGAGTAACCAATAAAGATACACTTCTCAGCTTTTGGATCCAACTTGGATCTCAACTCATCTGGCACATGTACATAGGTAATGCAACCAAAAATTTTCAAATGAGAAATATATGGTTTCCTACCAATATACCTCTCCTCTGGAGTCATCCCATGTATTGCTGCAGTGGGAGTCATGTTCATTATATAGACTGCTGTAGCAACTGCTTCAGCCCAGTAAAAATCTGGCAAGTCTTTTTCGTTGAGCATGGCACGAGATACCTCTCCAATATGCCTGTTTTTCCTTTCTACAATTCCATTTTGTTGTGGGGTATGACTGCATGAATATTGTGCAAGCCCAAAATATTGTTGCAGGATTGCCTAAATTCAAGGTTGCAAAAATGCATAAGGTATATGAAGCCTATCAATTTGGAAAACAGGTAAGAAAACCATTTCCTAGACATGTTCAAGAGAGTGAGAAGCCATTGGAATTAATCCACTCTGATGTGTGGACTACTAAAGCTGCATCTCTTGGAGGCTGTCATTATTTTGTCGCTTTTATTGATGACTATAGCAGAAAAGTTTGGGTGTATTTTATGAAAAAGAAAAGTTAAGTTTTTGGGCATTTCAAAACTCTTAAAGCTATGGTTGAAAAAGAAACAGGCCTGCAAATAAAATGCCTAAGGTCAGATGGAGGGGGAGAGTACCTCTCAAATGAGTTTGCAAGGTTCCTGCAGGAGCATTAACATGACCAATGCATTTATGCCAGATATCAATATCTGCAACTACACTGGTCCCATGTGCAAACATTGCTGCATTCAATTCAGGCATGTCTGCTTCCAACGTAAACATTTTGCCTTTGTTCTTTCCTTTTGCTATCAAGCGACCTTTATTTTTCATATCCTCAACAAAGCATCCATGAGAATTAAATCTTACCTGCAAGCCCTGCTCAACCATTTGACCAACAGAAACCAGATTCTTGGTGATATTCGGGACATGAAATACATCCGACAAGTATTTCTTTTTCCCATCCTGCATAGACAAAGGAAATTTTCCAATCTGCACAATAGGATGTGCAGTATCATCACCAGTCTCCACAAATCCTGGTTTTTCCATTTTCCTTGCATCCTCCATCCATTTTGCATGACCTGTCATGTGGTTTGATGCACCTGAGTCAACATACCACACATCGTTGCTTTCTTTTGCACTTGTCACAGAATTGTTCATGTGCTGCACCATAAACAAATGCTCATTTCTGTCATCACCCTGTCTACTAGAAGATGCATAATTCCCTTGTTGCAATTTTCCATTCATGATGTCATTCTACTTTTTATAGCAGTCTTTAGCCATATGACCCATTTTACCACAGTAGTAGCATTCAACATTTCTGTTTGCATTTTGGCCTCTTTGCCATCCACCACGACCTCTTTGGCTCCCCCTGCCTCTAGAGTTACCATGTCCTCCTCCATAGGACTGGTTTTCTTGAGTTTGCTGCATATTCTAATTTCTACCACGGCCTCCAAATCGGCCTCCTCTACCTCTGCCTCTACCTCTTCCAGCATTTGAGTAGAAGACAGCTTCCTTTGAAGTTCCTCCTGAAGAAGATGCACCACCATTTCTCTGCTCCTCAGAAATTAGAAGAGCAATCAACTCCTCAAAATCAGGAAATCTTTCACGAACTGAAATGGATGTCCGAAACTGTGCATAATCCTTTCCTAGACCATTCAAGGTCACAGAAACTAAATCATCATCTTCCACTGGCGACCCAATGGAAGCAAGTGCATCTGCAATCTTCTTCACCTTCATGTGGTAGTCATTGATGCTCATACTTTCTCTTTGCACATTATGCAACTCTTGCTTGAGCTGCATTTTCCTGGCCTGCGTATTTGTGCTATACATTTTTGACAAAGTATCCCATGCCTCCTTTGGCATACTCGCATCTTGAATATGCACAATCATAGAGTCTGAAATGCTAATAGACAGCTAGTACATAACTTTCCTGGCTCTCTCATGCCATGCTTTAAATGCCTACATTTGCTGTTGATTGGAAACATCAAGAAGAACTGGTTCTTCTTCATTTCCTGCAACAAATTCCCAATATCCTTTTCCCATAAGGAAATTCGTCATTCTAAACTTCAATACTTGGAAGTTGTTCTTGTCAAGCTTTTCAGTGACAATCTGTGAGAGAGAATCAGACGCCATTACAGAACACTGCAAAAAATTCTGTCACTGCAAAGAACACAGCTTCAGCCTCACAAGGGCTAATCTGCAAAACTGACGAAAGTGGTATTTGACCACACAGTCACTTCCTAGTGACGATTTTGCATCAACAGGCAATAGAGATGATTCTGTAACTCCCAATGTCTTTGGCACAGACATACGATGCAATTTCTACAGTAACTTTTCACCGACCTGTAGAACAGTGGCTGCACAGCATACAACTGGGCCTTTTCCTGAGTGCGTGCAGAAAACTTTCGCCTCCAAAACAGGCCCCGAAATGGCCTCAAATCAAAAAAACAGGGTCACCAAGGGCTAAAGCCTCCCTCCGCAGCATATACTGCCCTCTTGCTTCATCGCGAAGGGCGTCTCAACCTGAGACAATGCACTCTTGCAATTTCCAGCTGTACTACCTGCAGAGATCTGCTCCCAAAACAGAAAATGAAAGCAACACTGCTCCTCTTACCAGAACACCGCGAGCTTGGCTTGCTTTCTTGAGCTCCTTACCACGAACAAGGCTCTAATACCATGTCAAGATTGTGGGAGAGAAGGAATGAGTCTCAATTGTAGCTTTCTTGCTTGCACAATGGGGGAATACACACAAAGGTGGAGGCTGAAAACAATTTTCCTCTTCTTAGTTGTGTAAGCCAAAAAGAACTCTCTTACAAAGAAATAGAAGAACCCTATATATGGGTCTCAAACCAAACTCAACTAACTAAGGTGGCATGCTAACTGAGCCACGAACTAGAATAGATAAGGATAGTTGTCATGTAGCTATTATTCATGGGCAGTGTACCAACCGCATCTACAACTAACAAGTCGGTGACATAAATACACAACGGTCACCCTGGCATATCATGAGTGGAGCTTGATATCTCAACAAGTACAAGTCAGAGAACTCCAGAGCGGTCAACAATTTCAGGAGAGAGAGAGAGAACTCTAGCATACAGGATAAGGGAAGGAGTGTTGACCAAGTCCAGGAGCTTGTTAAGGTGAGAATGGAGCTTGCACGATTGCAAGACCAAATGAGGAAACCTGTGCGGTTGCATGTGTTGAGATATCAAGCTCCACTCGTGATATGCTAGGGTAACCGTTGTGCATTTATGTCACCGACTTGTTAGCTGCAGATGCGGTTGGTACACCGCCCATGAATAATAGCTAGATGACAGCTATCCTTATCTACTCTAGTTCGTGGTTCAGTTAGTATGCCACCTTAGTTAGTTGAGTTTGGTTTGAGACCCATATATAGGGTTCTTCTATTTCTTTGTACTAGAGTTCTTTTGTCTTACACAACTAAGAAGAGGAAAACTGTTTTTAGCCTCCACTTGTGTGTGTATTCCCCCATTGTGCAAGCAAGAAAGTTACAAGTGAGACTCCTTCCTTCTCTCTCACAATCTTGACATGGTATCAGAGCCTGGTTCGTGGTAAGGAGCTCAAGAAAGCAAACCAAGTTCGCGGTGTTCTGGTAATAGGACCAGTGTTGCTTTCATTTTTCAATTTTGGGAGCAAGTCTCTGCAGGTAGTACAACCGAATAGTGCAAGAGTGCATTGTCTCAGATTGAGATACCCTTCATGGTGTAGCAAGAGGGCAGTATATACTGCGGTAGAGGCTTTAGCCCTCAGTCGCCATGTTTTTTTTATTTGAGGCCATTTCGGGGCCTGTTTTGGAGGTGAAAGTTTTTCACACACACTCAGGAAAAGGCCCTGTTTTTGCTGTGCGACCACTATTCTACAGATCGGTGAAAAGTTACTATAAAAGTTGCATCGTATTCCTGTGCGCAGAGACATTTGGAGTTACAGAATCATCCTTGTTGCCTGTCGATGCAAAATCGTCACTAGGAAGTGACTATGTGGTCAAATACCACTTTCGTCAATTTTGCAGATTTGCCCTTGTGAGGCTGAGAAGCTGTGTTTTTTGCAGTGACAGAATTTGTTGCAGTGTTCTGTAATGGCGTCTGATTCTCTTTCACATATTGTCACTGAAAAGCTTGACAAGAACAACTTCCAAGCATGGAAGTTTAGAATGACGAATTTCCTTATGGGAAAAGGATATTGGGAATTCGTTGCAGGAAATGAAGAAGAACCAGTTCTTCCTGATGTTCCCAATCAACAGCAAATGCAGGCATTTAACGGATGGCATGAGAGAGCCAGAAAAGTTATGTACTAGTTGTTTATCAGTATTTCAGACTCTATGATTGTGCATATTCAGGATGCAAGTACGCCAAAGGAGGCATGGGATACTCTGTCAAAAATGTATAGCACAAATACGCAAGCCAGGAAAATGCAACTCAAGCAAGAGTTGTACAATGTGCAAAGAGAAAGTATGAGCATCAATGACTACCACATGAAGGTGAAGAAGATTGCAGATGTACTTGCTTCCATTGGGTCACCAGTGGAAGATGATGATTTAATTTCTGTGACCTTGAATGGGCTAGGAAAGGATTATGCACAGTTCCGAACATCCATTTCTGTCTATGAAAGATTTCCTGATTTTGAGGAGTTGATTGCTCTTTTAATTTCTGAGGAGTAGAGAAATGGTGGTGCATCTTCTTCAGGAGGAACTTCAAAAGAAGCTGTCTTCTACTCAAATGCTGGAAGAGGTAGAGGCAGAGGTAGAGAAGGCCGATCTGGAGGCCGTGGTAGAAATCAGAATATGTAGCAAACTCAAGAAAACCAGTCCTATGCAGGAGGACATGGTAACTCTAGAGGCAGGGGGAGCCAAAGAGGTCGTGGTGGATGGCAAAGAGGCCAAAATGCAAACAGCAATATGTTGAATGCTACTACTGTGGTAAAATGGGTCATATGGCTAAAGAGTGCTATAAAAAGCAGAATGACATCATGAATGGAAAATTGCAACAAGGGAATTATGCATCTTCTAGTAGACAGGGTGATGACAGAAATGAGCATCTATTTATGGTGCAGCACATGAACAACTCTGTGACAAGTGCAGAAGAAAACAACGATGTATGGTATGTTGACTCAGGTGCATCAAACCACATGACAGGTCATGCAGAATGGATTGAGGATGCAAGGAAAATGGAAAAACCAGGATTTGTAGAGACTGGTGATGATACTGCACATCCTATTGTGCAGATTTGGAAAAATTCCTTTGTCTATGCAGGATGGGAAAAAGAAATACATGTCCGATGTATTTCATGTTTCCAATATCAGCAAGAATCTGGTTTCTGTTGGTCAAATGGTTAAGCAGGGCTTGCAGGTCAGATTTAATCCTCATGGATGCTTGGTTGAGGATATGAAAAATAAAGGTCGCTTGATAGCAAAAGCAAAGAAGAAGGGCAGAATGTTTACATTGGATGCAGACATGCCTGAATTGAGTGCAGCAATGTTTGCACATGGGACTGGTGTAGTTGCAGATATTGATATCTGGCATAAACGCATTGGTCATGTTAATGTACAACGACTTAAATCAATGCAGGCCCAAAATATTGTTGCAGGATTGCCCAAATTCAAGGTTGCAGAAATGCATAAGGTATGTGAAGCCTGTCAATTTGGAAAACAGGCAAGGAAACCATTTCCTAGACATGTTCAAGAGAGTAAGAAGCCATTGGAATTAATCCACTCTGATGTGTGGACTACTAAAGCTGCATCTATTGGAGGCTATCATTATTTTGTCAGTTTTATTGATGACTATAGCAGAAAAGTTTGGGTGTATTTTATGAAGAAGAAAAGTGAAGTGTTTGGGCATTTCAAAACTCTTAAAGTTATGGTTGAAAAAGAAACAGGCCTGCAAATAAAATGCCTAAGGTCAGATGGAGGGGGAGAGTACCTCTCAAATGAGTTTGCAAGGTTCCTGTAGGAGCATGGCATAAAGCAACAATATTCATGCAGTCATACCCCACAACAAAATGGAATTGCAGAAAGGAAAAACAGGCATATTGGAGAGGTATCTCGTGCCATGCTCAACGAAAAAGACTTGCTAGATTTTTACTAGGCTGAAGCAGTTGCTACAGCAGTCTACATAATGAACAGGACTCCCACTGTAGCAAAACATGGGATGACTCCAGAGGAGAGGTATACTGGTAGGAAACCAGATATTTCTCATTTGAAGATTTTTGGTTGCATTGCCTATGTTCATGTGCCAGATGAGTTGAGATCCAAGTTGGATCCAAAAGCTAAGAAGTGCATCTTTATTGGTTACTCTTTGTAGAGCAAAAAGGGTATAGATGCTATAACCCTTCTACTCGTAAGTTTACAGTGAGCAGAGATGTTGTTTTTGATGAGATGAGTAGCTGGTATAAACCAGTAAATGTGATTGATGATGTAGATGCACAAAATGGTAATGCTGCACAGAATTCACAGCAGCAGTCACAAAATATTAGTGGACCTGGAGCGTCCTCTAGCAATGGTTCACATTCTTCGCCATGGACAGGCAGATTGAGATTAGCAGAATCTTCTCAAAGCAATGCAGATAGTGGTATGCAGGTATCACGAAAAGAAAAGAGAAGGTTGATCAGCCCATGTTTGATGTGAATGCAGGTCACTCTTATGTGGATGGTGAATCCAGTGGCTCAGAACAGAGCATTGATGATGAGTTGGGTATTCCTTCTATTGTTACACCTAGAGTAAGGAAGACCAGGGATGTTTTGAGAGCACCTGGGAGTGAACCTACTTTGCGTAGGTCTACCAGAGCTAGATATCCTATGGATAGGCTGAAATATGATGGATTTACAGTCATTCACTATGCCTATATGGTCAAAGTGATACAGGAACCAGAACCCACTTCTTTTGAGCAAGCCATGGGAAAAGAAAAATGAGAGAAAGCCATGGATGAAGAAATGGATGCCTTGGAAGCAAATGCTACATGGGAATTGGTACCTTTGCCTAAAGATAAGAATGCAATTGGTTGTAAGTGGGTTTATAAGGTGAAGCACAATGCAGATAGTTTTGTGAATAGATACAAGGCAAGATTAGTAGTCAAGGGGTATGCACAAACATATGGCATTGATTATGAAGAAACATTTAGTTCGGTTGCAAGAATGGCAACCGTAAGAGCAGTCATTGCTATGGCTACATCAAAGGGATGGTCTTTACATCAGATGGATGTAAAGAATGCCTTCTTGCATGGTGATTTGCAGGTTATGTGCATGCTATTCATCCTGAGTTCGTTTGCAGGTTGAAGAAAGCCTTGCATGGCTTGAAGCAAGCACTTAGAGCATGGTCTGACAAGATAGGATAGTATCTTGTCACTATTGGCTTTCAGATTTCCAAGGCAGATTTCTCACTTTATGTGAGAAAAACAGAGAAAGGTATTATGCTACTTGTCATTTATGTTGATGATTTGATTATGATAGGTGATAGTGATGAAGATATCCTTCATGTGAAAATGCTATTGAAGCAGAAGTTTGAGATGAAGGATTTGGGAGAGCTGTGTTATTTCTTGGGCATTGAGGTGATTAGATCACCAAGTGAGATATGGCTCTTACAGAGGCAGTATAGATTGGACATGCTGTCCAAATATGGGATGACAGGCTGTAAGCCTATTTCAGTTCCTTTGGAGCAGAATGTGAAGCTGAGCGCAGATGCACGTGAGCTTCTGGAAGATCCTACTATGTACAGACGCATAGTAGGAAGTTTGATTTATGTGACTATTAGCAGGCCTGATTTGGGCTATGCTGTTGGATTGGTAAGTCAGTTTATGCAGGCTCCAAGGAAACCGCATTTGGATGCGGCTAGACGCATACTCAGGTATGTGAAGTCCACATTGCAGTATGGACTATTTTATGCGATTGGGGTTCAGATACAGTTGCATGGATACACTAATGCTGATTGGACTGGTAGTATTTCTAATAGACGATCTACCAGTGGATATGTGTTCTCTTTTGGGAGTGATGTAGTCACTTGGAGCAGCAAGAAACAGCCTACAGTTGCCTTGTTGAGCACAGAGGCTGAGTATAGGGGTGCAGCAATGGCTGCATGTGAGGTAGCTCGGTTGCATAAGCTACTTTATGATATGCATCAACCTCCTATAGATGGGCCAGTTGTCATTTATTGTGATAACATGAGTAGTATACACTTGGCAAATAACCCAGTCTATCATGCTAGAACAAAGCACATTGAGGTGCATTATCACTATGTGTGGGAGAGGGTTTTACTAGGTCTTATTGATCTAGTTTATGTCAGCACAGAGGATTAGGTAGCTGACATATTCACGAAGGCATTGGGCGTAGAGAAGCTGCGCAAGTTCAGAGACTTGCTTGGTGTGCAGGAATTGGGATTGAGCTCGAGGGGAGTATTGAGATATTGAGCTCCACTCGTGATATGCTAGGGTGACCGTTGTGCATTTATGTCACCAACTTGTTAGCTGCAGATGTGGTTGGTACACCGCCCATGAATAATAGCTAGATGACAACTATCCTTATCTACTCTAGTTTGCAGCTCAGTTAGTATGCCACCTTAGTTAGTTGAGTTTGGTTTGAAACCCCTATATAGGGTTCTTCTATTTCTTTGTACTAGAGTTCTTTTGGCTTACACAACTAAGAAGAGGAAAACTGTTTTCAGCCTCCACCTGTGTGTGTATTCCCCCATTGTGCAAGCAAGAAAGTTACAAGTGAGACTCCTTCCTTCTCTCCCACAATCTTGACAGCATGTGCACCGTATACATTGTGGCGGTAACCACCTCCCAGCTGAGTGCCAAGATCCTAGATCTAGGCCGTGCTCGAACTGCGGTAGGTTCAGTCATGACGCATTACATTGCAGACTACCAAGGAGATTCCCATATGCGCAGCAATACAACCCTCCATACTTAGGCAACAGGCCACCTAACCTCTTTGGCAGGGGAGCGCAGTTGGCACTTCCAACACCAAATAATGCAAGACCGAGGCTAGAGATGAACCCAATAGGCATACCCAGACCATCAGGGCCCTATGTAACCCATCCACCGAGTGACGCTTCTGTTCACTATGTGGAAGAACCTAATGAAGAGGAGACCTACATGAACCCATACATATCCTATGATGAGGAAGGCAATCCAGTCCTGATGGCAGTATTGGTGATGGTGCTAGATAGAGGAAGAGGCAGAGGCTTTGGAGGACCAAGCCAATATCGAATCTCATGCTGTACTTGCGGTAATCTAGACCATATTTCATCACACTTGTCGAAAAGGGAACATGCAAACAAGGACAAACCTGACCTTTGATGCACCGAGTGTGGAATCACCCACCTATTTCCTGACTATCCTAGATGGAAGCCATCAACTAGTTTTGCCAACGTGCCCTCACTACCCTTGGGGCTGTTCGGTGTGGAGACCTTTGACAGTGAGGATACACCCATCCCACTACATGTCATGATGCGAGCATAGACAAAACAGGCAAGCATCTCATTGCCTGGGCCAAGTAACCTGGATGCAGCCTCGTTGGGAAATAAAAGCCAGAGGAGAAGGAGAAAGAAAACAGACGCAAAGATTACCCTTAAGAATGAGGTAGTTACAACGCTAGTGACAAGAAAGAGGGTCACTGATGCAGAGGCAGAGACCTCAGCTCCTAAGACAGCAGAACTAGGGAGTGCCAAGGTAGGGGAATATCCCCACCCCAAACGGAAACTCAAGGCTATAGCCAAAGTCAAGGAGTGGGTCAAGGATGCTCACAAACACCTTAAGGATATAGAGCCCATACTGGAAGACCAAATTGAAGACCTCTCTAGTGTGAGTACACCCGTTTCACCATCGCGACCTCAATTGGGGAATGCATCCACACCACATGAGATGCCACATAGGCAAGACTAGGAAGAAGCATGTCAGCAAGCTAACCAAGACATATGGCCAAAGAGTGCTGACCAAGGAGGAAGGAAGCCACCCACCAACCTCCTCACCACTTTAGTAACCACACCAGTAACCTTGAGCCTAGGAGATCTACTTCGGCAGCACCCTTCCTTATGGCAAGAATTAAAGCACTCGGTGGAGGGAAAAGAGGAGCACACTGTCGATGACTTGCAAGAGTAGGACGCAGTCATGCAGATTCCAAGCCTAACGCTACACTCAATTCCAAGGTCACTGCACATCAATGCTTTCTGGGAAGGCACTAAGATGCATGTAGTCTTACCTATCTTACCCTTGGGGGATGTAACATGAAAAGAAATTGTAGACACAGGCGTCGGTCTCAGTATCTTGAGCCAGGCAGTTCTACAAGCCTGGGGAAACCCACCCATGGAAACGGCTAGGTTCAATGTCACATTGGCCAACGGAATGAAGATCGGACCATTCAGGGTCCTAAAGAACTAGCCAGTGAAGGTCACAAGGGTGCAGTTTTCCATTAACTTCATTGTCATGAAGGGAGTGGACTATGACATACTGCTAGGCCGACCCTGGATGAGGAACACTCGAGTTATTGAAGATTGGGGTCATTGACCATGCTAAAAGGTGATGCACAGACAATCAAACCCTATGGGTCATTGACCAAGTACATCCCTTTCCCTGAGGATGAGCAGGATTGGATGCATGTCTTGGCAACCATTGACCTACCGTTCTCAAATGAGGAAGAGCTATATAGGTAAGCTGCTAAATCCCCAATCATGTTAGCAAGGGAGGCCATCGTGCCACTTTGCATGATGCCAGGAAGCTCACGTAACCCAGGGAAACTGGTCTCGTTCCATATCCCCACCAACAAGCTCAAGCTTCAGGAAATCATAGAGTACCTGACCGATAAACTAAAGGGCAACATGGCTGCCAATCTAAAACCCCTAAGTGATCTTCTGGCTAAGCCTGAGTGAAAATGGACCAAAATTCACGATCTGAACCTTTTATACAATTGGGCTTTAGTCACTTATGAAAAGGAGATTGGAGAGGAAAGCCTAGGGGATGACAAGCAATCATAGGAGCAAGACTCTGATGATGAGGAGTATGAGGACTGTTGCTCTATTGGAGATGAGAGTGAAGAAGAGTTAGACATGATAGAATATGACACTGAAGGGAGAACGATCGAAAATATCAAGGAAGACTCTAGGCCTAGAAGGGAAAGGGCATGCTAGAATGAAAGAGGAGTCATGCGGATGGAGTGCGATAGATCCTAGTTGGAGCACATAGGAGCCATGGATTACGAGCAGGCAAGAGTGGCACAACCATTGGTAGTTCCAGTGCTTAAGATGGATACACCTACTGAATTATGACCCCCTGGCGAAACTCCTTCCTCAAGTGAGGGATGTGAGTTTAACTCAGAGTCAGAAGTCAGTACGGAGAGTGATCCCAAAATACCCCAACCCTCTAAGGTCAGATGCACCAAAGGGGACTTGCTAGTCCACCTAAGGCGCAAACAGCTAAAGGAGGAGGCAAGGAAGCGAACTAAGGACTCAGAAGCAAAGAGGCAAAAGAAGCCACAGGATCTCCCCAAATGCTTCACAAATTTTAAGAAGGGTGATAGAGTGGTGATTCTGCTAGGAGCAAAGAGACAAGGGCAAACCAATGAGCCAATTTAGGGACCCGCCAAGGTCAAGGAAGTCAACTTGGCAGGGGAAGGCAAGAAGCCTCAACTTGTGTTCATTGCTAACGACTTGACCAAGGATGAGGAGGCTAAACTTGTTGCTATCCTACGAGAGTATGTCGACGTGTTTGCCTAGTCCTTGGAGGATGGTCCTTGGAGGAACTTCAAGGAGTCGATCCTAGGGTTGTGACCCATAATATCCCAATGGTTCCAGATGTGGTGCCAACAAAGTAATGACCTTACCCTATGAACCCCAAACACGCCTATGCAGTGAAGGAGGAAATCGATAAACTCCTGAAGGCGGGATTTATATATGAGATTGAGCACACGGATTGGGTATCACCTATAGTGATCGTTATGAAAAAAGAATGGTAAAATTCGAGTGTGCATGAATTACAAGAAAGTTAATGCCGCTACGAAGAGGGACAACTACCCCTTACCGTGTACCGAGCACATGCTAGAGTGGGTAGCAGGCAAAGAAGCCTACAGCTTCCTGGATGGCTTCTCTGGCTATAATCAAGTGTAAGTGCACCTTGACGACAGGCACAAGACTGCCTTTGCCATGGAGTGGGGTATATTCGCCTACATCGTTATGCCCTTTGGGATAATGAATGCGCCAGCGACCTTTCAACGATTAATGTGCACCATCTTCAAGGATATGCTTAGACACGAGCTAGAGGTGTTAGTAGACGACTTATGCGTACACTCTAGTTGGGCTGAACACTTTAGAAAAGTTGAGTGCTGTCTTTGAGCAGTGTCGATTATACAACCTCTCGTTGAACCCCTTAAAGTTCCATTTCTAGGTGAAGCACGGATGTATCCTAGGGCATGTAGTGTCAAGGAATGGCATTGCCACCGACTTCTCAAAAGTCAGGATCATTGTCGACCTACCACCACCCATTAACTACAAGGGCGTTCAGTGTTTCTTAGGTCATACGGGATACTATCGATGCTTTGTATTGAATTACACACTGATTGCTAGACTATTGTACAAGCTAATGATCGTATTCGAGTGGACTAAGGAATGCCAGTGTGCATATGAAGAGTTGAAGAAGGCTCTCACCACTACACCAATCTTACGAGCCCCAGACTGGAGTATAACATTTCATGTACACATAGATGCCTCTAAATTTGCTATTGGAGCTGTTCTATGCTAGCCTGATGAGCATAACCTAGATTACCCCATGAGTTTTGCCAGCAGGCAGCTCACTGAAACAGAGATGAACTATTCCACTACAGAAAGAGAAGGGTTAGCCATGGTGTTTGCTGTAAAGAAATTTAGGCATTTTCTGTTGGCCACGCCCTTCGTCTTTTTCGTTGACCATCAAGCCTTTCTTTATCTCGTGAACAAGCCGTGCGCTACAAGTCACATAGCTAGATGGTTACTTCTCTTGTTCGAATTCAATTTCTCTATGGTTGTACGTAAGGGAAAGCAGCACTACATGGGTGATCACACATCCCGCATACCCAGAGGAGAAGCTGCTAGACAAGGCATACTTGACAACCTACCGGATGCTCATCTCTTTGGCATGTCTAGCGAAAGAGACTTTTTTAGAGCCAATCTGATGCCATATTGGGCCGATGATGTAATTCAAGTACTAGAGAACGGTCTACCTGAGAGACCTATTGAGAAAGCCAGGATAAGGAGACTTATCTTGAAGATCCAGCCATACCAACTGATTGCCGACCAACTCTATAGGCTAGGACAAGACAATTTGTTGCATAGATGTGTGTGTGAGCACGAGATGCACGATGTATTGAGAGAAGCGCATGGTGGAATAGCTGGAGGACACTTTAGTGGGGATATAACAGCCCGTAAGGTGCTATAATCCCAACTATGGTGGCCCACCCTATTCCGTGATGGTGCTAAATCTGTAAAACACTGTGATGAGTGCTAGAGGACTAAGGTACCTGTGCGCAAGGATAAGATGGAGTTGACCCCCATAATAGCATGACAACCTTTCATAAAATGGGGCATTGACTTCATTGGACCTATTATTCCTGCAGCATAGTACTCCCAAGCATGCTACATCATTGTGGCAACTAATTACCTGACGAAGTGGGCAGAGGCAAGAGCCACTAGGAAGAACGACGCTAGAACCACTGTGAAGTTCTTGTGGGAGCAGGTCCTTTCACGTTTTGGTTGTCCAATTGAACTAGTAAGTGATCAGGGCACACACTTCATTAATGAAGTGATATCCCACCTACTCTCAACCTTCCTAATCATTCATAGAAGGTCCTCGCCCTACTACCCGCAAGCAAATGGCCAAGCAGAATCCACAAATAAAATCCTATTCAATGTGCGTACGAAGGTGGTATCCACATCACGAAGTGACTGGGATAACAAATTAATGGCGGCCTTGTGGGCCTATTGTATAGCTTATAAGACAATTGTAGGACAGACGCCCTTTAGGATGACTTATGGAACAGAGGCCATTCTACCCTTAGAGTTCTTTGTCCCTAGCTTAAGGATAGCAGCCCAGGAGCGTTAGGAGGGAAGAGAGGCTTGGACCAACTACTTAGTGGAGTTAGAGCGTCTCACGGAGACTGAACTCTTAGCCACCCATGCTCTGATTTGTGAGAAGGCACAAAGAAAGATGTGGTTTGACAAGCATGTCAAATAACGCAACTTTGATTAGGGGGACCTCGTTCTACTATACTCCATGAAGGGTCACAAACAGAAAATGATATTTTGAGGACTAGGAAATTTCCGAGTACATACAATTAGTAGAATAGGCAATGTTGAATTGGAGACGCTCGAAGGTGAAGGAATAGGCTTTTGCAATGGCAGTCGCATGAAAAAGTACTATCCTCCTTTCCATCCGTTGCACGAGCCACCTATGCTTGAAGCCCTTGTCAACATCTGCATGACCACTATTACCGAACTAATAGATCAAGATGAAGAAGCAGTGGTACTCGTCTACCTACAAATCACGATCACTGCAAAACAGACGTATTCTTTTGATGCCTTGATCGACGAAGGTGCCGACTATAATATCTTGACGCATGACCATTGGACACGCATTGGTCAACCTAAATTACAGCCCACAAATGCTAAACTCAACCCATTTGGGGGCAACACTTACTCACTCTTAGGAAAATGCAAACTGGCTGTCTCTGTCGAGTCTGAAAATATACCAGTCTTCTTTTATGTGTTGCCAAACACTAAAGGGGCCTGTAATAAGTCACTACTAGGTCGCACTTTTAAAAAGCAGACGAACTGCAATGTGGACTATAACCTAGATCGCATCTATCTTGCTATAGGAAATGTTCACATAGTGATTACTTTTAGCAAGGGTTATCTTGATCCTTCTACAATTGCAAAGCCACTGATAGAGACCCCTACGACCACGCCTTTGACCAACCCTAGGGAGAAAAGCTATGATATCTCACCCCATGCTCAAACTGCTAGAACAAAGCCCACCAAGGCCATTCACAAGGCCAAGGAGTCCACGCACATATGGGTGCCAAAACGACAAGGGCCACCTCCTTGTGAATCGCAAAAACGTGCTTCTAAACGCAAAAACTATCAGTCACAGCCTAAGAGGCAGCTTAGACGCTATCGACGTAGGTGCATGACCATGCTGTAATGGATCCCCAAAGCTCTCTTGTGAGCACAAGGATACTATGAGGGCAACCCCTAGATATGGGTGCCTAAGAGTGGATATACAAGAGGCTCAACTCTAAGCAACCTCACTCCAGCTAGAGAGGCTTGCACATACGAAGCCCAGGCTGCAAAGCAAGCTGGACCAGCACCGGTTGTGATTAATGAATCCCAACACATTTATCATCCAAAGCTAGATGCCCATGAATTATCCAAGTCAGAGGAGTTGAGCACCCCCATGCCGGCTCAAATAGAATGCAGCACACCACCTATGCCACTGGAGTCCCCCTGTAGCATCTCAAAGTGCTTCTGAGTGCAAAGTCCCATCTGTGATGCTATCAATGGAGTCATCACTGTCTAGCCCAATTGCACCATTACCACTAGCAGGTCTTAGGCCTTCGTATGAAAGACAATCTTTCCTTTCAGTGGCCAAGGATCTTGATGAGACCTCGGGAGATGACGTAGTGACATGCATCAAGGTGTTAGATAACACCTTCACCACATTCGCTAGGAGCTATGAGAGGCTTGACCAAGGACTTCTCTATGAACCCCTTGCTTCTGATGTTCGTGCGTTGCCATGCACTTGGGAAGACTACGAATTTATGACCATCAAATTTCCCAAAATTTCCGCCGAATTAATCGCTAATGGAGAAATCTCAAAGGAGCAAGTCATCCTCAGAAGACTAATTACCTCGTACCGCAAGTCTACTCGTTCTGCACCTGAACAAGAATTGGAGGAGCTCACGCAGCTTGCTAGCTCTGATTCTTTGTTCTTACAACTGTGGTGTGCCTTGCGATTCCAATGGGAGAAAAAAGGCTATTGCATCATGACCAATGCCGAGCAAAGAAGGGCAATCACAACAATTGAACACGACCCTACTTATGTGGCACCTCTTTTGTTTAGGGTTTTGGCCATTACACGCAATATACACTTAGATGACCATGTGTTAGCCCATCCTTGCATTGACCAATTCCTTACGGAAGAGGAACTGCACGTTGGTAGCCGCCTCAATTGTGGGGACATCTTTCATGATGTCTTGGCCTATATCACCTAAGCTTCCATACGACCATGTGAACTTGATTGTCATGCCGAGCTTGAATATAACACTAACCTCTATACTTGGCTATTGGCCAAGTGACTCACCCCACAAAGTCCATGTGAGTCCTCCTTCTTCCCTTGCTAATCCTAGGAAGGATTCCTTTAAAACTTAAGGAAGGTGGGGGGGGAGAAAAGTGAGAGCCAAGTGATGTAGCAAGGTGTAGTGATGGATGAAAATGATCAACTGAATTTAAATAGGAAAGAATGCAAGGAGGAAATAGATGTTGCTTTTGAATTATTTTCAAGTTTTATACCTCTAAAGTAGCACAGCAAATTGTCACACGCATTCTTTCTTGGGTTTTTGTTAGTAATGAGTTAATTCATAACGCTAATATTAGCATGGTGTAATGACAGGCACCTACCATGGCAGAACAAGAAAAGGGGGGCAAACTTCCATTCACTGAAGAGGAGCTAACAAACTATGGGATCAGTGTTGAGACATGTGGATTTAGCCAGTTCACATTCAAACATACCCTGAATTTAGACGATGCCATTCTGGAAGAGCCGGTAGTGAAGGAGTTGGTGGATAAATGCAACCTCCAAAAGTATGTGGAAAAGGTCGAACAGGCTGTAGATTACAGCATGTGTGCTGACTTTTTAAAGAGCTTTGATGAAGGTAGGAGCTGTGGCATGGTCACAGTAAGGACTGATGACCAGGAAAGAAGGGTGCAAGTGCCCCTTAATGCAGCTATCATCGAGAAAACCGTGGCGCTTGTGTCCAAGAAGGAGAGGTGCCCAAGAAGAGATGTATATACCATGATGGGAGTCAAAAAAGATGAAGTGCACACAGTGGATGGAATCAGTTTGGCTGATATTCTAGACCCCACAACAAAGATGCAAGCTAAAAGGGTCCATGCCCTTTTCTCAGGACAGAGATACAACGCTTTAATGAACAAAATCGGGGTGCCATTACTAGAGAGCATCGCTGTAGGAGTTCCAGAGGAGGTGGATTGAAACGGTTTTGTGCCGAAAACTATCAAGAGTTCACCCGCGCTCTTGGCTCCAGCCGCAGCACCAGCTTCTGGTGGGGAGTCTCTTGCTTCTACTGCACGATTCGTAAGGAAAAAGCCTGTCTCAAAAGCCTCCACAATTAGATATCGCGGTGTCCTGATGGCAATCATCCATGAGGCTATCAAGGATGCTGGTGTAGATGAAGAGCAAGTTGTGCATCAAAGCTCGCCTCACCGTGAGGAAGAAGGCTCGAGTGAAATGACAATAACTCAAGCGGCTAAACCACAGGAGAAAAAGAAGAGTGACAAGAGCCAAAAGGAGAAGAAAGAAAGACTGAGCAAAGAAGAGCGAGCCGAGATGAAGAGGGCTCAAAGAGAATCAAGAAGGGTGGAGGAGGAACGAAGGAAAAAAGAAAAGGAAGAACTCAAAAAAATTAGAGAAGAATCAAAGAGGGCAGAAGAAGAGAGGAAAAGAAGGGCAGAGGAGGAACCCGAAGAACTAAGAATGAAAGAACTTGCTGAGTTGGCAAAGGCCATTCATAGATTTGTCGAAGAAACCCATGGGGGAGGAGAGATCGATCCTTTGAGTCCCCGCCATGAAGCTGAAGCAAGTGGCAGTGTGGAAACGGCCCCAGTAGTTGTAGGCAAGGGCAAGTCCCTACTGCACCCCCTACCTTCCTCCTTTGTGCCAGTACCAACCAACACCACAACCACCCCGCAACCCACACCCTCTCTAGAAACTGCCCAATTGATGAACATGATGTAGCTACTTGTCAGTAAAGTGGCTGAAATTGTACCAGAAGCTGGAGCAAAAAGGCCTGCTGTCGTAGATGCTGCGAGTCCAGGCAAGATCCAAAACGACAAAAGCTAGAGGCATCAACCACTATAGCCCCTACTCCCATGCCATCTGGTGTCAACTATGACGCTTATGTGGTTGAGCTTCTAGCACAATTGGACAAGGCAAAAGAAGAAAAGAAGATAGACTTAGTGGAGTTAGAGAAAGAAAAGGAAACTTCGATAGCCTTAAGGCTAGAATTTCAAAGCAAGGAGCCAACCGAAGAAGGGAAGTGAAAACTCTACAAGATCAGCTGGAAGCAAAGACCAAGGAAGCCCAGGACAATGACAACCACCTAAGACAAAGGTTGGAAGATGAAGAGCAAAACCTAGGCAAAACAATGAAGCTTAAAGTTACTAGTGCAGCAGTATGCTGACTTGCAACAGAGAACTACAGAACTAGAAAGGTACAGACAGATAGAATCTCAGGAGGGCGAGCCAAGTGAGCAACAAGAAGATGCCATAGCTTTAGCTATGGTATGAACTTGAAGAACAAGACAGATTGGAGAGGGAAATAGAGTCCCTAGAATAGAAAAGGTCGGGAGTTTCCGCAGCAGAAACACAAAGGCTGCAGAATGAGGCACAACAACTGCAAGATGCATTGGAGATTACCAAGGGACACATAGAGGCCCTCATGGCCATGGCCTTCACCCAAAGAAGATTGCACTTCGCAGAGATCCAAAGTCACAAGCAGCTTGTGCAAGAAAAGTCAGAGCTATTTGCTGAGGCAGAAAAAAGATTCAACATTGCAAATCAAGCAAAAGAAATTGCTAAAGAACAGCTGGCTCGAAAATCTAGGTACAGAAACCAACTCTGGTTCTTAACGAATCAGCAGCAGCAGGTTGTGACAACCTTGGCAAGTGAGCTGGAGGAGGGAAGAAAGAAGATGGACAAGAGAGCCAATGAGTGGGAAAGAAACAATTTTGAAAGAGTTAGGGATTTAACAGAACGCTTGGCGGTGGCTGAGTGCGAGAGAGTGCTTGCGGAGTCCAGGGCAGAAGGTGCTGATGTATGTGCCAACACACAAAGGCAAGCCTTTCTCAACACAGTACTACATGTCACCCAGGCGGAGGGCAATGATTCAGTGGAGAAGATAAGAAGGAAGCTAGAACTGACCACTCGAGCACTAAAGTATGGCCTTTAAGAATGGGAGCTTCCAATAGGCATAGGAAACACAAAAGAGCAGCAATTTCACTACCTACGATGTGCCAGCCTCTCCACTATTGAGCTTAAGAAACTTGGGTTTGAAGAGCATGAGTAGCCACCACCACCACCACAAGCGGTTCCATCAGTTGTTGAGTAGAATGTCGAAGAGGGTCTGGACTTTGAGCAGATGCTGAAGAAGAGCAAGAAAGAATGCCCAGTCTGCCTCTACCAGACCTCTTGCCTGAAGAGCCCGAAGATGCCCATATGCCCGAGCGCATTGTGGTAGACAAAACAAGAAGACAAGAACCAGTAGAGGAAGCCCACCTGCCTCCACTCTTTTTTGACATCAACCTAGGGATAAATAGTAGAGCCATGACTAGATTAATGATGAGGGCAACCCTGCTTCCCTCCTTTTGCCTAGAAATCTTAGAGGATATGAGTGATACCCACTTCACGAGGTGCAATCATCCTTTCTTGTCATCCACACCTCTGAAGGTCCGAGCCGGCATTAAAGAATATCTACAAATTTGGGCATTCCTATCCCAATGCTTTCGACCGCCTTGTAATCCAGTTGAAGGTGATAGGCATTAGCCAGGACATCTTCCTTGTATGCAATTCTTCCAAAACCTAGGGTTTACACCTAGCCCCTCCCCCACTTCACGCTTAGGGCACATCAAGGGCAGGACTTCTAGACCTGTCACCCTAAGTTTTGCACTACACCTCTAACAATACACGAACTAGGTCCTCAAGTGTGGGACATTACCAATGGCTTACCCAAGGTTAGACCCGTCTCCCAGTTCCACTACACATGCACTTACACCACACCGTGAGACAGACACACCCCTTAGGGAGTGCACAACTTTCTCTTGCAGGCTATGATCGTGACTCAGTGAATGGCTACCCAGCTAAAGAAGATCATCCACGACGTCCGCTAATGACCAGGAAATTTTCCCTGAGTCAGACAGGACACCACTACAGCAGCTTCAAGAAATTTTGCGTACTCCGATGGTTGGATGGACCAACATGCTTGATGTAGCCAACCATCTACCTATTGATGGCTACCATGACTGAACCAAATCAAGCAGAAGGAAAACTCAACGATGGACCCACCAGTGGCATAGATTTTGAAACCTCATATTCTCTAAATGTATGTTCAAACCCCTAGACCTGCGGATTGCTTATTGATTAAGTGCTTTCGAATCAGCATGGGATGCACGGCTACATGGTTCTCAACAGCTGGCTGGCAATGAACAAGATTAGAGATGCCCATGCAAAACCTTTATCAACCGTCGTAGAATGGGAGCTACAACTGTGTGAGAAATGCTGAGCATCTTCATGAAGTCGAAACCACGCCGAAATCTCTCCCGGTCATCGTTAATCAAACTCCATCACCTCTCATTCACAACAACACCTTTTGATTGTGGTCATCTACCCACCAGTTCCACTTAGCAACAACCCCAACTACCCACTACTCCCCACCACATCAACATGGGACTGGCACTCAGCTAGGAGGGGGTTAATGTTTATCGCAGTACAGAGGAGAGGAAAAATGGAGCAGAGGAGCGGGAAAATGGAAAAAGGAGATAACCAAAAGGGCATAGGACAAAGGAAGGAAAAGGCACCCCGAATGGAAGTCAGACCTTGAAAATTTTGAATGACGACCTCTCCAGAAGGCCTCAAGTCGCCTCGAGAAAAGAAAAGAGTAAAAGCGCACCATTAATTGTGAAAGCGCTCCCAAATCCTTGTAAAAGAGTGCCAAGCTCACTCCTGTGCAAATTGTATGCACTAGTTGGGAATGGGATAAGTTAGAATGGTGGGAAATAGGAAAAGAGGGCCTAGGCTAATGGCAGGCCATGTAAAAAGTGGGGATGGCCTCCCAAAAAGTAGGGCATGTATATAAAGTTAAAAAGTAAATGAGAAGATCATTCTTGTGTGTGGCCAAAGCTTCTTCTTCTTCTTCTCTTGTTTCTTGCCTTCTTGCTTGTGCTTGAGTGAGGGATTGAGGGAGTGTGAGGGAGTGAGGAAGTGAGTATGTGAGAGTGAGGGATCATGGAGAAGAAGCTCCCCATCTTCTCTCTTCATCTTGTCTTCTTCTCTTCTCTTCTCTTTTCTCGCGCGGCTATGGAGGATGGAGCTTGATGGAGAGGGCTTGAGGTTGCTTGAGCTTGCCACAAGGATCGTGGAGCTACCGGAGTGCAAGAGAGAGCAGGGAACTCGATCGAGCATCAAAGTAAGCTCACTACACCCGTAAGGTAGGCATTGCACGTTGGCTATGTGAGAGGTATCCATGGCCGCTCGGCTTGAAACGCTTGATCAATAAGCGGTCCATAGGTCTCGGGGTAGAGCTCCCTAGTTCCCCTTGTGTGTGTGTGTGTGTGTGTGTGTGTGTGTGTGTGTGTGTGTGTGTGTGTGTGTGTGTGTGTGTGTGTGTGTGTGTGTGTGTGTGTGTGTGTGTGTGTGTGTGTGTGTGTGTGTGTGTGTGTGTGTGTGTGTGTGTGTGTGTGTGTGTGTGTGTGTGTGTGTGTGAGTGAAAATAGTTAGAAATATGTAGAAAGAAAGTCAGAGAAGGAAAGAAGATAGAATAGGGAAAGGATATACTAATAGAGAGAGAGAGTGAGAGTGAGTGAGAGTGAGAGTGAGTGAACAGAGAAAGGTAGAGATTCATCATCGAACAAGAAATACTAGCTCCAAGGCTAGTTCTTTGTCCCTACCATCACAAAGGGGAGAGAACCTCGGTCCCAAGGAGCACCTAAAATTGGAAACAACAATGGCTACCATTCCGATTGCACCATCCATGACTCAGGTCTACTAGGTTCCTTCCAATGCATATGGATATCTTGTGTATTGAGAGGGTTGTTTGATGTACATGGCATATGCTATTGTAGATAGTAAATGGAAAATGCTTGAACTATCTAGAATAAAATGATTTTTTTCAAAAGATAAATTTGAGAAACCTTCTTACAAAAATAGTAAGCTAAAACTCAAGCCACATGATTTGTGGTAGCTCCCACAAGTACTTAAGGACCACTCTTCAACAAGCTAGGGTAGGGTCATGAACTCAATCCATTAGAATGATTATCTTGAGACAATAATAAGATATATATCACTTATTTAAAAAATAATTGTACTTTGGTATTTAACTCTTCATTAAACCTTAAAAGAGTTACTATGCTCAAATATATGCCCACTAAAGTAGAAATTTTCTCTTTCAGACCCTCCTAAGGATTAAAGAGAGTCTATGACTAACGGGTGGTCCTTCCTTGCA
This sequence comes from Lygodium microphyllum, assembly GCF_053477565.2. Classification (NCBI taxonomy): domain Eukaryota; kingdom Viridiplantae; phylum Streptophyta; class Polypodiopsida; order Schizaeales; family Lygodiaceae; genus Lygodium; species Lygodium microphyllum. The sequence goes on along the minus strand of NW_028229584.1, from coordinate 270,079 downwards.
AGTAGTGTTATATTATATTTATGACTTGACCTCGATAGTTGAAAATGAGTCTCCTAAAAGACCTTGGGACCATTAATATAACATGACAATCGAGGATTGCTAGGAGGCAACTGTGAGAGTGCACAACGGAAGAAGAACACGAACACAAAGGAGAGGAGAGAGAAAGCAGAGAATGAAGGAAGAAAGTCTGCACTGACTGAGATGAATGCTGAATACACTGAAATGGACAGAGTAGTCCCTGCACGCAGCTCGGAGCGTCAGTGAGGGCACCAGAACAGACTGGAAGCAATGGTAGCACCAATGCCGGAGACGGAGATGACGGAGACAGTGCTGAACCTGCAGAGTACAATGCTGGAATGACTGGGGGCTGCTATATATAGCCCCCAGGCCAGTAAACTGGCCGACCTGGCCAGATTTGGCCGACCAGCCAGATCTGGCCGACTTTGACTAGCAGACCAGATCTGGCCGACTTTGGCCACAGATCTGGCCGACCTGCCCAAAAACTAGGCCGACTGCACAAAAACAGCCCAGTATGGGCTATGTGTCTCCCGCAGGCTGTGGACTGATGAAAACAGCCACTAAAGGACTGACAGAGCTCCTGTGTCTCCTGTCAGACTCTGACAGGAGCTCACAACCAGGAGATGACAGACTGAGAATGATAAAGAGCAGGCTAACACCCCCTCTCAGATCCTGGGAGAGTCTGAAGACCCAAGAACCGCATGTGATGAAGCAAAGAAGCCTGAGGCAAAGGCTTCGTAAAGAGATCAGCTGCATTGGCCGCCGTAGGACAATAGACCACCACCAGCTCCGAATCCACGATCCGCTCTCGAACATAGTGATACTGAACCTCAATGTGCTTCGTGCGAGCATGAAACACCGGGTTCTTGGCCAGAGCAAGAGCACTCTGGTTATCCACGCGCAGCTCCGTAGGTCCGGTTTGGGAAAAGCCAATCTCCGCCAGTAAGTGACGGAGCCAAACTGCCTCCATAGCGGTCGAACATAGGGCCCAATACTTAGCCTCTGTAGAAGAAAGCGCCACAGTAGGCTGCTTCTTGTTGCTCCAAGAGACAGCACCGGATCCAAGGGTGAAAGCATAACCTGTAGTGAATCGTCTCGAATCCACATCACCTGCCCAATCAAAATCACTCCATCCAGAAAGGATAATCCCATCTCCATACATGATCCCGAAGGATCGAGTCCCCTGTAAATAGCGAAGAACCCGCAAGGCTGCCTGCCAATGATCCTGGGTAGGAGTCTGCATAAAAGAAGACAATAAAGCCACCACAAAAGAGATATCCAGCCGAGTGTGAAGCAGCCAGATAAGAGAGCCGACAAGGCACCTGTAACGGGTGGGATCGGGAAGGGGAACTCCAGCTGTCAAAAGCTTGGACTCGGGGTCCATGGGGCATGAGATAGGCCGACACGCAGCCATATCAAACTCTGAAAGAAGCTCGGAGATGTACCTCTGCTGCGAGATAAAAATGCCCTGTGCCATCTGATAGATCTCCAGGCCTAGAAAGAAGTGAAGGATCCCTAGATCCGTCATGTCAAACTCCTGCTGAAGAATGGACCGTGTATGCTCCACCTGCTGAGTGTCGCTCCCTGTAATGATAAGATCATCCACATACAAGATAAGGAACATTGAAAGAGAATCCACAACCCGTAAGTAGAGGTTGGGATCATAAGCGGAGCGCGCAAAGCCACTCTGTAGAAAGAAGCGGTCAATCCGTTGGTACCAAGCACGAGGAGCTTGCTTCAAGCCATAAAGAGCCTTCCGCAACCTATAGACATGATCCTCCTTCCCCTGCACAAGAAAACCAGGAGGCTGTGAAACATAAATCTCCTCCTCAAGAACGCCATTCAGAAAAGCAGACTTGACGTCCATCTGATAAACAGGCCAACGGTGGTGAGCAGCAAGAGCCAAAAGAACTCGAATGGTGGACATCCTGGCTGTAGGAGCAAAAGTCTCGAAGTAGTCCAAGCCTGCACGCTGCGCAAAACCCTTGGCAACAAGCCTAGCCTTATGCTTGTCCAAGGAGCCATCTGCAAGATACTTGGTCTTAAAGACCCATTTCACACCTATCACCTTCCGTTTCGCGGGACGCAGAACAAGCTCCCATGTATGGTTTCGCTCGATGGAATCGAGCTCGGCCTGCATAGCCTATCTCCAAATATCCTGTGCAAGAGCCTCCTCCACAGTGGAAGGCTCGGAATCCTGAAGAATCTGTGACATAAGAGCACAGTTTACACATAGTGAACTATCCCGTTGGGCCTGTAAACGTGCTGATCGACGTGGACCTGTAGAAGAAGCACGAAAGTGAGTAACACCTGAATCCTGCATGAGCCGGCGATACCATAAAGGAATCCTGAGAGACTCCTACTGCTGTGAGGGAGACCGGGGGGTCTCCGGAACCTGCAAAGCACCCAAATCGGAGAGGGATTCCCCCTCACCGAGTGAAGGTAGATCCTCCACATCAGAAGAAGGCTGCATATCCCGTGAAGATCCCGAAGTGGCGGTGGAAGAGCTCGTAGAAGACGGAGTCACATCCACCAAAGGGGAAAGGGAAGCCGAAGGAGGAGGGATAGTGGGGGTGCTAAGGGGTATCCTGGAAGGAAGTGAAGGGAGAGAAGGTGGGGGGGGGGGGGGGGGGGGGGTCCGTCGATGACGAAGAAACATCTGTAATGGAACCATCAATCAGATCCTCAGAGGCCGAAGCCTCATCAAAGATCGCATCCCTGCTCACCTCAACCTTCTGCGTCGTCGGGTCGTAGAGCCGATAGCCTTTCGTAGTCGTACTATAACCCACGAAGATAAGCTTTCTCGACTTAGAGTCGAACTTCGTCTTCCTCTTCTTCTTGTCCACATGGACAAAAGCATCGCACCCAAATATGCGAAAATGGGACATGGAAGGCTTCTTCCCAAAGAAAGCCTCATACGGAGTCATGTTCTGTAACGCCGAAGTCAGAGAGCGGTTGCGAATATGCACCGATGTAGCCACCGCCTCACCCCAAAGGAAATGAGGAAGACTCCTATGCTCCAGCATAGATCGGCGGGCCATCTCCACCATGGTCCGATTCGCACGCTCCACCACACCATTCTCTGATGGTGTGTTCGGATGGGAATACTCCACCCGAATACCATGATCCCTGCAAAACTAAGAGAAAAGGTGAGAAGTGAACTCGCCACCGTGATCAGCTCGAATGCCACGAACCTTGGAAGTTGTTTGGGTCTCCACAAACACCTGCCACTCATCACAGAAACGGGAGTACGCCTCGCTCTTGTACTCCAAGAAATAAGGCCACACATAACGACTAAAGTCGTCCACAATCAGCATCAAATACCTGGCCTTCCCAAGGGAGGCCGTGCCCATAGGTCCGCAAAGGTCGGTGTGAACCAACTCAAGCAGAGAAGTAGCCCTCCTAGAAGCAACCTGAGGGTGTGGCTGCCTGTGCTGCTTGCCCCTCAAGCAGCTAGGGCACAAAGTGTGAAGAGGAGGGAAATCAGGAAGTCCCTCAACCATCTTCCTCCTAGAAGCCCGTCGAAGAGAATCGAGGTTCAAATGACCATACTGAGCATGCCAAAGCAGCCCAAGCTCATGGGAAGTCCACGCAGCCAAGGCTGTGAGCGTATAAAGCCCACCCTCCTGTGTACCTGTCCAAAGAGCATCACCTGTAGAAGCATCCTCCACTGTGACTGCATCCTGTGTGAAAATGACTCGGGTATCGAGCTGAGTAAGGCCATGCACAGATAATAGGTTAAAACCCAAATCAGGGACATAGAGAACTTTGGCGGAGGAAGACCGCATGTCTGAAAACATAGGTAAAGTCCCCACGCCTCGAACAGGGATTGTAGAATTGTCACCAATGGTGACGGTACCCCCTCTGGAACGAAGATCCTGAAGCCAATCCTGACGGAAGGTCATATATAAAGATGCTCCACTGTCGACGAGCCAAGGCTTCTCCTGTGTGGTAGAAGCTAGGGCTGTATCCTCCTCAACAAAGACATGCACAAACGCAGATTCTGTTGTGGCTGGGGCCGCCTTCGAGTCCTTCTCCTTAGGCTTCAGATGGGGATACTTCTGCCAACACTTCTCCTTGGGATGAGTGCCCTTCCCACAATGTGGACACTTGGGCTTCTTCTCCTTCGCATCCTTCTTGTCCTCCTCCTTCTTGCCCTTGGCCTTCTCCTTCTTTTGTTTCTTCTTCTTGCCGCCACCTGTGCTGGCCGTAAATGCCTTGGTGGAGCCACTGGCTCCCACCTCTTTGAGTCGCTCGTCATGCTCCAAGACAAGCGGGGAAAGCTCCTCCCAAAGGAGTGTCTCACAGGTCCTCGAGGTGATGAGGCTGGTATAGAAGACATCATATCGGGGTGATGGCAGCTGAGTCAACAGAATCATCACCATATCCTCAAACGATATCAGACGACCAAGAGAGGCTAACTCGCCTCGCATATCCTCCATCTTCGTGATGTGCTCCTTCATGGAAGGAGAACCATCAAGACTGAGCATCCGCAACTTCTTCTCCAAGGAAATCTTGTGGGCAAATGTCTTGTGCTGATACAAAGATGCAATCTTCTTCCACACTTCCGCCGCGGTCTGTAACCTGTGAACATGTACAAGAACAGAATCATGGAGACTCATAAAAAGAAAGGAATGGGCTCGAGAGTTGAGCCTATCCCATAAGGCTACACGGTCCATAGAGGTGCCATCGGACGAATCCATGGGGGGACGGTTGATGGGTGAAGAAACAAGCTCCCAAAGGTCAAATGTATCGAGGATGCAAGCCACCTTGCATGACCAGAGGGAGTAGTTGGAACCATCCAACTTATCTTCCTTCGGAAAGGAAGGGAGAATCGGCACCTGAATAGAGGGAATCAAGGAAGGCATCCGCACTTCTGAAGAAGTCTTCACTGAAGAAACCTTCACAGTAGATGGAACCCTCTGAGATGCATGGACTGAAGAAGGACGAGTGCGAGGAGGTTCTTCCCGACGTCGAACCTCATGATAATCCCGCCTCCGCTCAGAGGAATGATGAGAAAGAAGTTCATTCTCTGAGTCATCAAAGCCTAAAAACTGGTAAGACATCTTCCAATCTGCAAAATACCAAAGAAAGTTGTGCCGATGTTGAAATATGACCAGCAATGTGGTCACCAACCACCAAGACGCAGGCAGAGAATGCCTACAAACACTTGGATTTGCAAAACGCAAAGTTAACTAATGACGATTACCAGAAAAGAGACCATCAACACTAGGAAACAGCCCTGAAAGAAGTCGGCAGCAGGAAATGTGCCGCCTGGAGTAGTAGCGACCAGCAGAACAGCAAAACGCAGCCTGTAGAGAGGTCGCCCAGCAGAAGGAGGGACAACCTGGTGGAAAACGCAGGGTTTCTGTGTCGTTGGATGACGTGGCAGCCTCTGTAGACAACGTGGACAGGAAAATGCAGGCTGAAAGGCCTCCTGAAGAAGTCGCTTAGCAGTTGTTGATCAGATGGCAGCAGTAGTAAGGTATCTCACTCCTGAGGGTATGTCCTCCGTGCTCTCAATCAGGCGATGATACCATGTGAGAGTGCGCAACAGAAGAAGAACATGAACACAAAGGAGAGGAGAGAGAAAGCAAAGAATGAAGTAAGAAAGCCTACACTGAGACTGAGATGAATGCTGAATACACTGAAATGGACAGAGCAGTCCCTGCACGCAGCCCAGAGCGACTGGAAGCAATGGCAACACCAATGCCGGAGATGGAGATGACGGAGACAGTGCTGAACCTGCAGAGTACTATGCTGGAATGACTGGGGGGCTACTATATATAGCCCCCAGGCTAGTAAACTGGCTGACCTGCCAAATCTGGCCGACCTGGCCAGATTTGGCCGACCAACCAGATCTGGCCGACTTTGGCAGATCTGGCCGACCTGCCCAAAAACTGGGCCGACTACACAAAAACAGCCCAGTATGGGCTGTGTGTCTCCCGCAGGCTGTGGACTGATGAAAACAGCCACTAAAGGACTGACAGAGCTCCTCTGTCTCCTGTCAAACTCTGACAGGAGCTCACAACCAGGAGATGAGACTGAGAATGATAAAGAGCAGGCTAACAACAACAAGGGTGCCAAGGGACTCTAGCCATAAATCCTTTAGGTTTATCAAGGAGCAACCTAACCCCTATGAGCCCAAGATGGACATCCTAGAAGGCCTTAATGCTAGATAAGGGCAGATTGGTAGCTTGTGTGCCATGAAATTTTGACATGAGTCCCAGATTAGGGGAGAAAATGTCTAATTGGTATTGTATTTTTTGGACAAGGTGTAGATAAATATTCTTGCTTTGCAATTGTTTTTAGAAGAATGGTTAATATAGTTTTGTATTGTGGATTAATTTACATGAAGAAACCTAGTATCCTAAGAGGTTAATTAAGGAAGCTACCTTTACGTATTGAAACATAAGTGTGGTAGGTAATTAGATAACGAAAATGATTCCAAAGAGGAAAGCAAGAGGGCGAAACCTCCAACGAGTCCACTGTTATATGGATGGTTGGTCTCGGTGAGCCAAGAGTTTTCCTTCAAGGCACTAGGATTAGGAAAAGGCCAAATTCTTTACTATCTAGTGTGTCATCTTAGATCCCAATCAATGTTGCTTTAGGGAACTGGAGTCAACAAGACTATATCCTATCGATAGAGGGGTCAATGCATATTGCTCCCCCCCTCATTTCTCACTCACTATGAGCCAAGTGCAGCATTGGTCTACTTCAATAGTTAGATTTAACTTGAAAAATGCAATGGCTCATAGTTGTGACACTAGCTAAATCCATAAGTGACCTTACTCTACTCTAGAAACACGAATTCAAGTCGATTCTTGTGGGTATGACTAGAACCCTCCGTTGTGGACTTAAGCAAACCTAGGTAACAAACCCTACATTATTCTAAGGAATACTGGGCAACATTACTTAATATTATCTCTTGATGGGCCACTAAAAAAAATTCCACCAAGGGGTTCTCAATCAAGCATGTTACATAGCTACATTTCAATGCCTTCTTGCTATGGTTGAGAGCCAATCTAGACAAAGCTTGAAATACCTATGATCTGACAATGGGGATGAATATGTCTCTGATTCATTTAAGTAATTTTGTGATGAGAGGGATATTAAGCATCAATTGACCAAACTATACACCCCGCCTGAGAATAATATTGCAAAGTGCATGAATAGTACTATTCGAAAAGAATTTGTAATATGCTTAGTCAGGTAGGCTTAACACATTACTTTTGAGCTGAGGTAGTTACTACTACCATTCATTTGATTAATAGATCCCCATGCAGTGCTCTTAGTGGTAGAGTTGCAGAGGAGGTATAGTTTGGTAAATCTCCCTTGTATGCACACTTGAATGTCTTTGGATGTGAGGCTTTTTGCAATATTTCCAAAGACAAATGCAACAAGTTGGATACAAAGTTTGTCAAATGCATCTTTCTTAGATATGGTGATGCAAGTGAGATGAGGTATCATCTTTGGGGTCCATGAACTCAGAAGATTATCCATAGCCCTAATGTCATATTCCACAAGGAAATGATTGACATGAGACTAGAGTAAGTAGTTGAGACCCAAAGGGTGATATTTTAGGAGGACCCTTATGTTACAATACGGACAAGGTAGACTATTGCAACTACTAATGATAATGTAGTGGCCCAAATCTACATGTTGTGTAGAAATATGATGTTAGACATAGAGGACAAGCCATGCAAGCCCCACATCTAGTTTTGAGATGCTCCATTAAAGCCTCGCAAACTCCCTATCATTTTGAGTCCTCTATGAATTTTGTCATGGTGATAAATTCCAATGAGCCCCTCATTTATGAGTAGGCTATGCATAGAGGTGATTGTTACTCTTGGAAGAAGGCTATGCAATCTAAGTTTCACTCACTGTAGAAAAATCATACATGGGATTTGGTTTCTTTTCCCAATGGAAACTATGCATTGCCATGCAAGTAGGTGTACAAGTTGAAGGGCACCCCTGATTTCTCTAAGCTAGTATATAAGGCTAGATTGGCATGTGCTACTTTTAATTTGTTGAGATGGCAAGCTCAACACGTGCAGACATTGATGATGGACCACTTGGCTAGATGAGTCCGCACATGTACACTTAGCACATTGGTGGTCATTATGATACTCACATGGCCACTGACTTATCACTTATTATATTTAGTTTGTTACACCTACCTACAGTTGGAAAAGATATAGTACCAGTCGATTGGTGTAGTTTGTTATGCAATGTTTGACTTAGTAGGCCACTTTGCTTTATGTTGTATCTTATCTATATTTTGTGTACATTGTATAGTGTGTGGAAGAAGAAGAAGAAATCAGCAAGAAAACGTTTTGGCCTCCATCTCTCTTTTTCTGTTCTTGAGTGAGCTTCCTCTTGTATATACAGTGTGTGTTTGGTGCAACAGCTCAAGCAAGTCCCCCCACTACACAATTCTTGACATGGTATCAGAGCCGTGCCATTGAAAGAGGCTGGTTTTGAAAGCTAAAGTGAATATATCTTGCAATTCTTTTTGGCAAAAAGAACACAAAAAGAGAGATTTGTGTTCCATCCCACAATTCTTTTTGGAATATGAGGCCGTTTCAAGCCCCGTTTTAGAGCTATAAAGTTGCAAACATCAGTTTCAGGGTAACTGTGATTTCGGCTATATTGATCGAAAGTGGGTGTACAAGTTACAAATTTTGAATTTGTAATTTTTGAGGTGTTTTCCAGAAATCAAATATAAGGTTTATTTGCAAACAAGTTGCAGATTACATGTACTATTGAGCAATCAATGAAAAAGGTTGCTTGGTGTATTGCTGTGCACTTGTTGTGAAAGGCTGCAGAGAAGACTAGCTTGTTGTATTGTATCCTTTTTTGTGATAATGGCAGAGAATAGTGGAAATCCCATTATTGAGAATCTCGACAAAAACAACTGCCCTTCATGAAAGTTCCGTGTGACGAACTTCCTCATTGGAAAGGGCCTTTATGAGTTTGTTTTAAGTGAAGAAAAGAAGTCAGACCTAGGTATCCCTCCGACTACAGATGAATTAAAGGCATGGAAAGAGTGGAATGCAAAAGACAAAAAGGTGATATATTGGCTATCTGCAGTCATTGATAATACAATGTTGGGACATATCAGGAATGCAAAAACTTCACATGCAGCTTGGACAATTTTTTAGATCATGTTTTTAGTAAATACAAAGGCACGGAAGATTCAACTCAAGCAAGATTTGAATATCTTAAAGAAAGGGAAAATGTTTGTCAATGAGTATGTTTTGAAGGTGAGGAGCATTGCAGATGCTTTAGCAGCGATTGATGCAATGCTTGATGATGATGATTTGGTTTCATCCACTTTGAGTAGCCTTAATAATGGGAAGGCATGGAAATCATTTATTACTTCAGTATATGTACAGAAGCCATTTTCAGATTTTGATGAATTGGTCTCTCTCATGATTACTGAAGAGATCAATATGCAGGGTGACTCATTTGAAAGAAATTGTGAACATGTCTAGGCATTTTACTCAAGTTCAGGAAGGGGACGTGATAGATCCTCTTCGAGAGGCCGTGGTATGGGACGTGCTAGCAATAACCAACAAAACAGGTTCAATCAATAATTTGGTGAAATGCAAGTTTCAGGAGGCCGAGGAAACTTTAGAGGCAGGGGGAGCTCTAGACGAAGAGGTGGATGGGAGAATAGAGGCTGAAGGAAAAGGAGTGGTTGTAGACATTGAAATATGGCATAAACGTATTGGACATATAAATGTGCAAATGCTAAAATTAATGCAGTCCAAAGGATTGGTTATAGGTTTGTCTTCTTTTAGAGTTGCAGAATTTCATAAAGTCTGTGAAGCACGCCAGTTTGGTAAGCAGACGAGACAACCCTTCTTGCTGCATGACAAAGAAGTAAGCACAAATATACTTGATGTAGTGCATACAAATGTTTGGGAGCCTACACAGAATGTATCTCTTGTGGCAGCAAATACTTCGTCACATTTATTGAAGGGGAGCTACAGAGCTCTACCTCGAGACCCACGGACAGCTTATTGATCAAGCGTTTCAAGCCGAGCGGCCATGGCTACCTCTCACATAGCCGACATGCAATGCCTACCTTATGGGTGTAGTGAGCTTACCTTGATGCTGCTCGATCGAGTTCTCTCCTCTCTCTTGCACTCCGATAGCTCCACGATCCTTGCGGCAAGCTCAAGCAACCTCAAACCCTCTCCGTCAAGCTCCATCCTTCATAGTTGCGTGAGAAAAGAGAAGAGAAGAGAAGAGAAGAAGAGAAGATGAAGAGAGAAGATGGGGAGCTTCTTGTCCACGATCCCACACTCTCACTCCCTCAATCCCTCACTCAAGCACAAGCAAGAAGGCAAGAAATAAGAGAAGAAGAAGAAGAAGCCTTGGCCACACACAATAATGTTCTTCTTATTCACTTTTGAACTTTATATACATGCCCTACTTTTTGGGTGGTCATCCCCACTTTTTACATGGCCGGCCATTAGCCTAGGCCCTTTTTTCCTATTTCCCACCGTTCTAACTTATCTCATTCCCAACTAGTGCATACAATTTGCACAGGAGTGAGCCTCGCACTCTTTTACAAGGATTCGGGAGCACTTTCACAATTAATGGTGTGCTTTTACTCTTTTCTTTTCTCGAGGTGACATTGAGGCCTTCTGGAGAGGTCGTCATTCAAATTTTTCAAGGTCTGACTTCCATCAAGGGTGCCTTTTAGCTGAGTGCCAGTCCCATGGCGCTGTGGTGGGGAGTAGTGGGGTAGTTGGGGTTGTTACTAAGTGGAACTAGTGGGTAGATGACCACAATCAAAAGGTGTTGTTGTGAATGAGAGGTGATGAAGTTTGATTAACGATGACCGGGAGAGATTCCGATGTGCTTTAGACTTCATGAACATGCTCGACATTTCTCACACACTTGTAGCTCCCATTTTTCGACGGCTGATAAAGGTTTTGCATGGGCATCTCTAATCCTGTTCATTGCCAACTGGCTGTTGAGAACCATGTAGTCGTGCATCCCGTGCTGATCCGAAAGCACTAAGGTTTGAACATACATTTGGAGAATATGAGGTTCCAAAATCTATGCCAATGGTGGATCCATCACTGATTTTTCCTTCTGCTTGATTTGGTTCAATCATGGTAGCCATCAACAGTAAATGGTCGACTACATCAAGCATGTTGGTCCATCCAACCATCGGAGTATGCAAAAGCTCTTGAAGCTGCTGTAGTTGTGTCCTGTCTGACTTAGGGAAAAATTATTGGTCATTAGCGAATGTCGTGGATGATCTTCTTTAGATGGGTATTCACTGAGTCACGATCATAGCCTGCAAGAGAAAGTTGTGCACTCCCTAAGGGGTGTGTCTGTCTCACGGTGTGGTGTAAGTGTATGTATAGTGGAACTAGGAGATGGGTCTAACCTTGGGTCTAACCTTGGGTAAGCCCTTGGTAATGTCCCACACTTGAGGACCCAGTTCATGTGTTATTGGAGATGCAGTGCAAAACTTAGGGTGACAGGTCTGGAAGTCCTACCCTTGATGTGCCCTAAGCATGAAGTGGGGGAGGGGCTAGGTGTAAACCCTAGGTGTAGTGAGTGAAGTGAGCCCTCATGCTTTTTTCTTTTTCTTCTCTTTTTTTTTTTGAAGAATTGCATACAAGGAAGATGTCCTAGCTAATGCCTATCACCATCAGCTAGATTAGAGGCGGTCGCAAGCATTGGGATAGGAATGCACGACTTTGTAGATATTCTTTAATATTGGCCCGGGCCTTCAAAGGTGTGGATGGCAAGAAAGGATGATTGCACCTCGTGAAGTAGGTATCACTCATATCCTCTAAGATTTCTAGGCAAAAGGAGGGAAGCAGGGTTGCCCTCATCATTAGTCTAGTCATGGCTCTACTATCTATCCCTAGGTTGATGTCAAAAAAGAGTGGAGGGAGGCGGGCTTCCTCGACTGTGGGTCTCTGCATTAGTAGGAACTTGATAAGCCTAAGATAATTACAAGTAGTTAAGAAGGCTGGATTGGTTTTTTATCATCATCAATTATCTCATTTGCCATGCATGTAACCTCAAACCGCTGGATATGCATGTCAGGATCATCATCCCAACGACCAAAGTATTGCGTGAAATATGTAAGTCGCACAGGTGCTCTCATCACCATATAGAATATTCTTAAGACTTCCTCTAAATCTTCGAAGATTGGAACCTACTCTTTTGGGTCACCAAATAATCTACTAAGACCCCAATATTCAGCAAAATTGTCTATATTGTTATCTTCTATCATATGATCAATAGGAGTGTCATCTACTCTATGTTCTACCATTACCATGGAAGTGTTATTAGAACCCACAAAAACTTCACTGTTTTGACCCTCTTCCTTTGTATCTTCTTCTTTCTTCTCACTAGCAGTTGACCCTTCTTTGAGCTACCCTTATTAGTACCACTCGTTCCCTTAAAGGTTCCTACTTGCCTCACCCAATTGTAATCGACTCGTTTCCAATAGAAGATGCCTCTCCAATGAATTTTCTAGTTTCTAATGACAAATCCAGCCCACCTTGTAAGGTATTTTGCAGTTCAGCATTCAATTGTTCTAATTACTCCACTATTCGCTCAATTCTATTTTCCAATCTTCTTCTCGCTCTTTCTTCCCATGCTAACTTTTGGCTTTCACTCATTCCCTCTAGCATGTGATGATTTTCTTTATCAAACACATACTTCTATCAGTCTCTACTGTAAGAGACCTTGTTTGTGTAAACTTAACTTCCGAAGAATGTTGGGTAGTTCCTTATCCTCATCCCCATAGGGTATGTCCTCACTAAGATTTTCTACTAAACCTAAAATTTTAGCCACTTTCCACGCTTCCTTTGTATCAAATGCTACTTTGACTCCCTTTGTTATTACTACCCACAGAGACACTTGAGCCCAATCTCTTTTTCTAAATCATTTATACCCCTCTCTCGAGAACCAATTGTAGTGATGCTTCACGCAAATCATATTCAATTGAATTTCATCAACTAGCTTAAAATGTGATGCTAATAGGACAATCCCCTTTGCATTATCTTGGAACATCCAATTCCAAGTGCAAAATTTCTCAACATTAATCCACAGTTGAAGTCTGAAATGCTTACCCCTATGCCTGCCTATTGGCTGTCCAAGCACGTTTTAGTGGTCCATCGAGAAACAAATCTAAGTGTCACTACCCGACACTCCCATGGAATATTTCGGGGTTTGTCGCCTAGGGTTTCCCTAGTCCGCCTTGCAACGGAACGTTTGTAGCCGAACCTACTAGGATCAACCTGAAATCTAGGTTTCTAGGGGTCAAGGTCTCCTGATAGTATTCTACGTTGGGTCTTGGACATCCTACTTTACGCAGTAATACCCAAGCCAAAGCAAACCCATACCGCACTTGGTTCAAAGTGAATGGGAAAATAGAGGAATGCATCATTCAACCTCTCTGCCCGTAGGGCATAGTCCCATTCCGGTCCCTTAAAATGACATGAACTGAGGTTCTAGCCTAACAATTTCTAAAGGTCGGGCATCAGTAAAAACCTTGTGAAAAGCCTCCTAGTTCTTTGAGACCACCCTTCCATAGAACAACAGACCCATCGAGGGTTTCGTCCACCCACTTCCCTCAATAGGCATTCTTTAGTTATCTAATTAGGTCCTATCACATTTATGTGTGACATTTAAAATCGGCTTCATTAATTAAGCCTTTTAGGGAACAGGGTTCGTTCGCGTAATTTATGGCACAAATATGAATGCAGAGAAAGCAATCCTTTGACAAACAAGTTCAAACAAATTCCTTAAAATATCTTCACATTAATCTTTGTCTCCTCCCCATTCAAGAGAAATTATGTATCCCTTCTGTCCAATAGAAGTAGCCGGTCCAAATCACATGGAACCATAATTTCCATCTGGCATTATCTAGAATAGGATCTTCCAATGCCCTAGACGTTGGGCTCATGGCAGTCTCAACTCCGTTCTGGACTAAGCAAGGTGTGTTCAAAGTTCCACTTGACCCCAAGAGACCTAGGAGTGAGACACAACTTCCATAGTTGGCCTTTTTACCACTTGAACTTCGGCCCATGAATTGAGTAGTGCCCTCTCAGGTTGAAGTGCGGTGTGACCTTGGAGATGATCCACCCGTGGTGAAAAATATCCTTCCTTAATTAATCCAATTTAAGAATCAGGCACAATCAAGGCAATCAGCCTAATATCATCTTCCAAGAAAACATTCCTCTATTCCCCAGGGCAACTTGTCATCGCTGACCCCTACCATGCTTTTACCATCAAACATAAGCACTTGGAATAATCATCCAAATCACATCTCAACAATAAGTTTAATGCAAAAGCATTTAGGACATTATTTGATTAGTCAGCAAAAACAATGGTATCCTTTTTCAAACATTAAATGAATACTCATGATAACCTTTCCATCACGTATTTGCTCTCCCTCTAGGGATCAAAGAGCAATTCTATGTAGAATTTACTTAACACTCCCCTGTTTCAGCTAAGACACAGGCCAAGGTCCTATATAATAACGCAAGAATGTAAATTCTATTGAACATTTACATTGATCAACAACCCGACCTTTTTCCCAACAAGTTTAGATGTATTGGTCTGTATTTGATCCCATGGTTTCCCAATCCCTTGAGTTCTTCCATTGCCTTTGAGGCATGGAGATGTTGTTTGCATCTAGCCCAAATCCGAATAGGATTGATAAACATAGTTGCTAGTAGATGGATTTCAAGGCATCCTTGTTTTAATCCTAATTATTGTTGTTTGTACTAGCTACGCACAACTTCAAGATCCCAATGAATTAATGATTCGTGATAATAGCAAGACTTTAATGCAAGACCAATTTGTGTACCATCAATGTATGTTTCATATAATCTTTCATGTGCATGCACCATCTATGTTCGTAACCCTAAAGTAACCTTATATGCTCTTTATGCTACATATGATTTTGTCACATAGTACTAGGATGCAATGATTGTATTTGTATGCAAGGGCTTGTGCTGCGAACATCAATGCGTCATATGCATGAATCTACACAAGGTCATCTATGGTTATGGAAAGAATTATCCTAAAAATCCCCTACAATTTGATTAACTGACTCTCTCTCTCTCTCTCTCTCTCTCTCTCTCTCTCTCTCTCTCTCTCTCTCTCTCTCTCTCTCTCTCTCTCTCTCTCTCTCTCTCTCAAAATAATAAGGTGGTCTCTCCTCTCGCTTAAGGAGGGGGGGTTTATAGGGGGAGAGGTGCTATTATTGGGGGTGGGGGGTGATAGGCACGTGGCCTCCCCCCTCGTCATGTCATCATTTTGTTCCTCTTCGTCATCATAATCATCATTGTCCTCTTCCTCGTCATCGTCCATTATGATCTGCACCATTGTCTTCTTCCTTTCCCCTCGTCGACGTGTCACCATCGTCATCTTCCTTGTTTCCCCATCGTCTTCCCCTTCTGCCATGTCGTCCTCCTCTTTCTCCCCCCGCCACCTGTCAACGACAACAAGGGGGAGAATTATTATTGTTTAATTAACTAAATAAAAAATGGAGGAGACTTTTATGGGCTGTAGCGGGGAATATTACAAAATCAGTGTCCCATGCCTTATTGAGAATAATGTGTTGTATATCATTTGGCAATTCAGGAAAGAAACTTCGCAATAAACCTTCGTTATAACAGTTCATCGGAATTTTGTTGAGTTAGATCAATAATTCGTTGATTAAGTCCCAAAGTAACTAATTAAACCTTACAGCATAGTCAAAGAGCCAGAGGATCTAATCCTAGGCTCTATAGCTTCTCCCCATCTCTGAAGGAAGATGCCTTATATGTTGCTCCTACCATACTTGTGGTGGTTTATTATGTGCTCCTTTTGGGATGTTGAATTTTAAATAGAGTGTGGTTTTCAAATGATTGAAAGATCTATTAGATCTTTCCTCCCCGTTTATGTTCCTTATTAATATCTTATCTTCGATATGACAGCCCCCTAGAAAGCCCCCAAATACATGGGCAAAATGGCTATGTGTAAAGCCATTGTATTAATTAAGGTCTAAGGTGGATATTTATATATTCTTCATCTTTAAATTATTAACATAAAAGTTATATTATCCTCTTTCTTAGTAGTACAACTAATAACCTTCTTTGCATACTTACAATTCACTAAACATCACTATTTAACTTTCATTTTGAACAACCTATAATATATAAATTTCATTATCGTCAAGATTTCTACCAAACCAAGAACTTACTTAAAAACTCTTAATCCATACTTAATTCCTACTAATACCTTAATACTATCACTAATATTTACTAATCAATGTTTTAGCCTTGAACTATATTTAACAAAGGAAGTACATACAAATGAAGTTCATTCTTAATAAAATTTTATGAATTGATTTTAAACAATAAATAAACTATAGTATCTTTTCAATCTTTCTTCTAACTCACTCATTATCAAAATTTATTGATTTTTCATTATTACTATTTAAAAAAATAAAAATATTTATAATGATTACATCTAGTCATAATACATCAAACCCTACTAACCAGACATTTCTTATACTAAATGTAGTTTGAGTACCAATTTTCATCCATAAAATTTTCCATTTACTCTTAATATTTACTCATTATTATCCAAAAATACCCAAAAACTATTATTTTCACAATTAAAATTCAATAACCTTAATTTCAAAAGTCCATTTAAACTAATATTTAATAAATAAATCCATCATGACCTAATTTAACTTTATTTTGGATCTTCTTCCTTAATATTTTATTGATACTCTTAATTATCACTAATTATAGTCAAAAATTACCATTTTTTATACTAAAATGTATATATCTTTTAATAGATTTATCTCCAACATATAAAACTTCATTTTTTGGTTCATTTTAATGCATTCTAACTTTTTTTTAATTTAATTCTTATCATGATTATACATAACTCTTAATTCTCCCGAATTATGACCTAAAAATGCAATTTTTACCCTAATTTCAGTCATTTTCCTACCATTTTAGTGCAACTAATGCAATAACTTCAATTCTTCTCTTCCATTTTACATTCAGAGATCATAAAATGAATGCGTACAACCATAAATCATAAATTCTATCCATTTCTTACTCACTTTTCAATGAAAACATTCATACTTGATTAAGAAGTTAATTAAGGACGATCCACCATCTTTGAGAGTGCTGGTGCTTGCTCCTCCTCTCCCTTCACTTCCAGCAATCTTCAAAATCCTTAATCTTTCACTTCTCCCACTAATACGCACTAATCTCTCCTTAATCTTGTTGAAAATTTCTCTCTCTACACTCAAGGATCATGATCAAGAATGGTATGAGGCTCAAGGAGATAAAAATGATGGTGCCCATTTTTTCTTATCTTCTTTCTCTCTCTTCAACTCCCTTCTTCACATAACCCCCTCCCCCCCGACAACTTCTTGAATAACCTCCTTTCAAAAATGATAGGTTTTCCACCTAAACCGGTTTCTTTGACGTCTCTTCACATCTTTGGACCTAATTTGACCCTGTTCATAGCTTCTTGACCAAAACTCCATGTATGCATGCTAAATTACACATGTATTTCTATCCATCTTCAAAATATCTACACTTTTTACTAAAAATTTTCATGCATCCACCTTCTATCACTTATTATTTTTTCACTCACGAAATTCTTCATCTAAAAATACCTCGACTCTCAACTTCTAATTCCACCTCAACACAGCCCAAATACGGCTTTACAATCTTATTTTTACTTAAATTTTATGAAAAATAATCCATAATACAAGGCCAAAGCCCTTCAGTTTTGCCAAAAATAGTGGAAAATTTACACAAAATAAGTAGTTATCAAAGACTACTGTGGGGATTGCTTGTTGACATGTCTTGTTATGGCCACCAATGGTTAGTATGGGTGATGAGTCACGTTGCAATTGACCATATTTTGATTCTTTCATGGATGCATAGGATCGTTAAACAACATATTTGTCGAACACCCCTTGCTATTTATGCAAGGGGCCTAACTAATAATCTGATGCATTTAGTATAAAGCCTAAGCAGCCCATCCCTTGGTTTTGTGCTCTCTTTTAGTAATATTTATGTGGAAACCAAGGGTTTGTTTTTAGATATGGGATGTTGTATGGTGTGCTTTGTATTCTTGTTTTCATAGCTCTAAGAGGGCCATTTCTTTCGCAATATATTGGTTGATTTCATAAGGCCAAGAGGGCCATGTATCTATTTGGTGCGAGTTTGATTAATGTTTTTTTGTTTTAGCTGAAGCTTTTTGTAGCCAAGTCAAGGTGATGTCCTTCCTTTATGAGTTCTTTCCCTTTGTGCTATATGTATGTGTGTGGGGGAGGGGGGATTTCCTTCTTTCGAGGACCAGCAAAATCAAGGCATGAAGTCCCAAAGTTTAGGTTATTTGTACCTAGGGAGGTTTGGGTAGTTGTCTATCTCTTGTGAAGACATTTTCAAGTACATTAAGAATTGTTTTGTGAGTAGTCCTAAAGACCCTGTTCTTTTTAGCATGTCCTTATTAGAGCAATTGGTTAGTGACTAGCCCTAGATCTCTATCAAATTATACTTGACCTATCCCTTGTGGATCTTCATGCCTTGATTTGGTCAGGGGATAAGGTAAGAGATGTGTTTATGTTTTGTTATGTATTCCTTTTTGAAGCAGCTTGATGCTCCTTGTGGTTTCTTTATGTGCAGATCAGTTCTGGATTTGACAAGTTGAGTCACCCTATCCATGGTCACCAATGAGAGCAGATTTTTGAAGCCGATTTAAAGCGCAAAAAGTCCTCGAGAGATGTAACAGAGAAATTTTTCATGAAAAATGAAACAGTTGGGGACGAAGGAGCTAAATTTTTCTTAGGTGCATTATGACGTTGCCAAAAGTGCAATGCAAGTGTCCATTCATCAATTGCAATCCATTAGAGAAGCTTCTTAAGATCTTATCATTTGACTCCCCATTTAATTCTCACAAGGTTTAGCATTATGAAGTAGCTACCAGATCCAGAAGCTGGAAAGGGCATGATATGGAGGCCAAGTTGATAGATTTCAATATCACGAAGCTAGTCATCCAATCCATTTGTGATCACAGTTGGCTAAAATGTATATGTGCACCATGCGGTGATGTTGCTTCGCAAGGATGGTCTGTCTCCTCGTCGAGGTGGTAGCTATTTGTGGGTGCATCTTCCAGGGTGCATGTGTCTTGTATTGGGCTCTTTGGAGTCAAGGCTTGCCCTTACTGATCCGAAACACAACTCAGTACTCAAATCAAGCAAGGGTACTTGCTCAGTTTAAGCATATCACTAAGTGGAGGAAAAGAAACCTACCATGATTTCCCTAGTAGTGACAAGCGAACCAGAAAGAGCCCAGCTTGGAAATCATGTGGCTTTGCCATGCAAATTGTAGTTTGAAGAGTCATCGTCTATGGTGGACCAAGCCCAAGTCCCCCCTAGAAAGGAGCATCAAAGAGGTTGAGAGCCCCATTGAGCTCGGACCTTGTCACTCCATGTCGACGAGATAGCCTATTTGGGAATGTAGCCCTAAGTGGGTGGTAAATTCCATCCAAGGCTAAATATGGGCAGGAGATCGATAGTGAACAAGTATTGCAAGGGAAAGATGAAAATGACTTTGAAAAGAGAGTTAAAAAGTGCTTGAAATTGTTGGGAGGGAAGTGAATGGAGGTAGCAGGTGCGCCCTGGTCAGATGCAGAACTATCTGAATTAGTCCCTCGTTCAATGCGGGGCACTGGTCAGCATGGGGCAGTGCAGTGGGACAAGAGCAAGCTTTAGATGGCCCACCGATGCCATTGTCTCAACTGAGGAACAAAGTGTACACCACTTGTGGCGGGCTATGCACTTGCACACTTGGGATGCTAGCGCTATGGGCTTTCCATCCAACCCATCTTGAAACACAGACCAAGGAGTCTAACATGTACACGAGCAGGTGAGTAGCAAACCCACGGAGGCACAATGAACCTAAAAAGTGGGATCCCCTTCCCGAGGTGCACCATCACAATTGACCATGATCTTTTGTGAAAGGTTTGAGTGGGAGCATATCTATTGGGACCCGAAAGATGGTGAACTATCCCTAAGCACGATGAAGCCAAAGGAAACTCTAATGGAGGCTCGTAGCGATACTAACATGCAAAGCGTTCGTCAAACTTCGATATAGGGTTGAAAGACTAATCAAACCATCTAGTAGCCAGTTCCCTTCGAAGTTTCCCTCAGGATAGCTAGAGCTCCTTGCAGTTTTATCAAGTAAAGCAAATGATTAGAGGCATCATGGGTGAAACACCCTCGACGTATTCTCAAAATTTAACTAGGTAAGCAGTCAGGGTTGCTCTATTGAACCCCAGCATGAAATGCAAGCTCTAAGTGGGCCATTTTTGGTAAGCACAACTGGCAATGTAGGATGAAGTGAAAGTCATGTTACGGTGCCAAACTATATGCTAACCTAGACCTCACAAAGGGTGTTGATTGATTAAGACAGTAGGACGGTGGTCATGGAAGTCAAAATTTGCTAAGGAGTGTGTAATAACTCACCTACCTAATCGACTAAAAATGGATGGCACTGAAGCACGTGACCTATACTTGGCCATCGAGGAAAGTGCAAGGCCCCGATGAGTAGGAGGGCATGGGGAGTTGTGTCCTAGCTCTGGGTGCGAGCCCGAGTAAAGTGGCCCCCAGTGCAGATCTTGGTGGTAGTAGAAAATATTCAAATGAGAACTTTGAAGACTGAAGTGGAGAAAGGTTCCATGTGAATAGCAATTGGACATGGGTTAATCGATCCTAAGAGATGGGGCAGTCTTGTGTCAAGGGTGCAATGCACGCTACTCATTGAAAGGGAATAAGGTTAATATTCTCGAACAACCAAGACATGGCGGTGGATGGTAACATGACCAAATCTTTTTATGCCCCCTCAAATCCGTCGATTCTTGGATTTTGCAACAAGGAGAAAGGAGAGGAATGCTCTGGGGGTTGAGATGAAGAATTTATTTGCTCTATTTCTCCATAGATTGTGCACAAAATGGTGGAATGAATCAAAATCTTTGATTTTAGTCTTTCTCTCTCCTGTATACACCTTGTTCACATGGCTTAATCTATGTGAGAGGGGGGTGGACTCAAGCGATAGATTTTGGACATGTGATGATATTGAAGTGTTACTATTATGGAGTGTAAATCAAAGGTTGAGGATACATCAACGGCCATGAAAGAGCATCTGTGGCTTTTTGACTTTGAAACACATGCAAATTTGTATTTAATTAAACATGTAAGTGCTCGTTTTTTACGTTTTATAATGAATCTTTTATGCAGATTATAGGAGATGATCTATAATGTTTCAATATGATTTCTAATGCTTGAAAATTTAGAATTCTCAGTTGCTTCTTACTGTTCATATAACAAAAATGAAAATCAAGAAAACCCGCAATGCGAGAATTGCACGATTTTGGAAAATTTGAGAGTTATATGAGTTTTCATGGTTCTTTTGGTATTTCCATGGGGTCATACATAATATAATGTTGTATCTTGGTTTTTGCAAGCTCTACATGTCTAAAAATTAGGAAAAAACATTAATAAATAACAATATAAATCATGAAAAAGTTTTTAAAATGAAAAAAAATCGATTTTACACTTGAAAATTTTACATAAAATTATGAATATGTCTATGAATGTATGATGGGGCTAGGGCATGGGCTTTATTCTCAATTTATCCCCATTTTTTATGTCATATTTATTGCTTCTTACACACAAAAAATACATAAAATTTTACTTGTTACATCTACCAAACGAATGCAAGACCTTAAACAATAGGGGGTAAGGGTTGTGGGTAGTTAAGATCCCATTGAAATCTAATTTTATGCATAACTTGGCATATAAGATCTAATTGTTTTAAGTCAAAAAGGGGCAATAGCATGTATTACTTTGGTGCTACCTTAACAACAACAACGCCTTGCTTTGCATGGTAATGGAAATAGAGGAAAGTTTTATGTTGTATCACACTTAGCCATGGAATAAACCAATCAAAGAAGTTGGGATTGTATTGAAATGGCACATAATCAAGGAGTTGTGGGGTTTTGAGTAGTAAAAATGCATACATAATAATACCAAGTATGGCATTCTCTTAGTCTATTTTTCTTTAAACATGCAGTTATTCCTCCCTATGAGGAGTTTATCTTGATGGTGGCCTTGGACTGATTTAGCTAGCTTACAATCTTATACAATTGCAAGCACTGTGAAAGAGGTAGAAGCTATATATGTAAGGTCATGCATTGAAGTCCAAAGTTGGCTTCTTTGCTCAATAATGGTCATTAGTCAACAACCAATTCAAGTTGCTAATAGTAGCTAGACACCCTTATGTTTCAAGGTCCTAACCTATATTTTCTACACTAAAAATTTACTAGATTTGGGACTTCTAGTAGTTGTAGTTGGTGCCATCCAACTTTTCAATATAAAAAATAGCACTATTAGTCGAGCTACTAGCCATAATGAAGGCAAACAAGTGCACAAACTGTCAAAACAAGCTGCTATTAATTACAAAAAAAACAACCCTAAAATCGCTCTCGGATCAAGCTAAAAACAAGAAAAACTGACTAAGTAATTAATTGTCCACAAATTCAATGTAAAGAATTGTCAAATGAAGGTGATTGCTTGCATAAACAATGCAGTAAATTGCAATTACAGCATACTGAAGATGAAGTACATCA
Source organism: Lygodium microphyllum (assembly GCF_053477565.2). Classification (NCBI taxonomy): domain Eukaryota; kingdom Viridiplantae; phylum Streptophyta; class Polypodiopsida; order Schizaeales; family Lygodiaceae; genus Lygodium; species Lygodium microphyllum. Next base: position 247,360 of record NW_028229584.1, on the reverse strand, counting down.
ATAAGAGATCAATGCAAAAGAGGGGCAATTGTTGATATAAGACAAACTACAACTGCCAAGGAATCGCCCTAGCTAATATTAGTGAGTGAATATGAAATTGGCACTAAGAACTATCAAAGAATTAATGTGTTGGACTTAGATATATCACATAGGCATAATCATCATGCATAGAGTGGGTCTCATAGCTGACAGAATAGACCAACCAGAGGCACAACAATCTAAGAAATGTAACAAAATATCGGTACATAACCAGTCAAGATGCATACATCACTAACAACAACATTTCTGATCCAAAAATAATGACAGATCAGCCCACTGAGCATTAATTGCATACATTAAACATGACAAGAGCATGTACATGTCACCAAGTCCCATGGTCTCATTGTTAGACCCTCAAGCTAAACTATGTATCCAAAAGCTCAATCTAATATCTAAATGTCAAGAATTGGCTCCCACTGGAATGAAAGTCAAATGACAAATGAGCAAACAAAGCTCAAAACATCATGTAGAAGGCATCCATACATCCAAGAGCCAAGTAGCATACATTTGGGAGCATCCAACTTAGTATCTTGCAAAGCTCCTACTGGAGCATCAAATAACTAGACATAACAGTCAATGACAACCAATGGAAAGATTCAAAGCTCCAATATCAGCACAAAGGTAATCTAGAAGCATATCCAAGCATTTAACATGAACCATAAGCATTAATACATCACCTAGAACAATCAATAAGTAGCCGAGATCAATAAACATATGCTTTTACTGATAAAATAGCATTTAGCATTGCTTATTATGATAATTTTTAAAAACTTCTGTAAAACTAAGCAAAAGAGTGTCAAATCAGTCCCAAAGCATTCCAGTACATTGGCATAACATCCTCGTATGATACAACAACAAATAGACATCCTGGAAAGCATAAGTGACCTCCAAACAATGTATGAAGTGATGTTCAAGAACTATATGATAGCAAACTATCACAAATTGTGAATCAATGGGACTGATCCTAGGGGCTCCAATGGATGCCCAGACTCATGTCAGAGATGTTAGGGAAGTTTCCAATAATTGCCAAGAGAGCTGGGTGGAGTGCTAGGAGCTAGAGGATGAGGCAGGCTGATCATGAAGGAGGGGGTAGCAAATATGCACAACTCACACTGATATCGCTACCCTATTGCTACTCCTACTACTGGTGTTGAAGCTTTGGAACAAGTAGAAAAGGGGGGGGGGGGGGGGGAGAAGCTGAGAGCTCAATGCATACCTCAGGGTGAAGAATCCATGGCTGCCATTGAAAATGTGAGATGAAGCTTTTCTCCACAAGCTAAAGCAATGCTACAGTGGGCTGAAGATCTTGGGGAAGATGGATCTGATACCAGTTGAAGGGAGTGAGCCCTGAAGTGGAAGCACGGACCAGAATCAAGAGCTATGGTGGAAAGAGCAAGAGCGAGAGAGGCACACACACACACAATCTGGGAACTCCAACAGTCACAACATGTGATCAACCTTCCTTTATTTAAGTACCAATTTTCATCCATAAAATTTTCCATTTACTCTTAATATTTACTCATTATTATCCAAAAATACCCAAAAACTATTATTTTCACAATTAAAATTCAATAACCTTAATTTCAAAAGTCCATTTAAACTAATATTTAATAAATAAATCCATCATGACCTAATTTAACTTTATTTTGGATCTTCTTCCTTAATATTTTATTGATACTCTTAATTATCACTAATTATAGTCAAAAATTACCATTTTTTATACTAAAATGTATATATCTTTTAATAGATTTATCTCCAACATATAAAACTTCATTTTTTGGTTCATTTTAATGCATTCTAACTTTTTTTTAATTTAATTCTTATCATGATTATACATAACTCTTAATTCTCCCGAATTATGACCTAAAAATGCAATTTTTACCCTAATTTCAGTCATTTTCCTACCATTTTAGTGCAACTAATGCAATAACTTCAATTCTTCTCTTCCATTTTACATTCAGAGATCATAAAATGAATGCGTACAACCATAAATCATAAATTCTATCCATTTCTTACTCACTTTTCAATGAAAACATTCATACTTGATTAAGAAGTTAATTAAGGACGATCCACCATCTTTGAGAGTGCTGGTGCTTGCTCCTCCTCTCCCTTCACTTCCAGCAATCTTCAAAATCCTTAATCTTTCACTTCTCCCACTAATACGCACTAATCTCTCCTTAATCTTGTTGAAAATTTCTCTCTCTACACTCAAGGATCATGATCAAGAATGGTATGAGGCTCAAGGAGATAAAAATGATGGTGCCCATTTTTTCTTATCTTCTTTCTCTCTCTTCAACTCCCTTCTTCACATAACCCCCTCCCCCCCGACAACTTCTTGAATAACCTCCTTTCAAAAATGATAGGTTTTCCACCTAAACCGGTTTCTTTGACGTCTCTTCACATCTTTGGACCTAATTTGACCCTGTTCATAGCTTCTTGACCAAAACTCCATGTATGCATGCTAAATTACACATGTATTTCTATCCATCTTCAAAATATCTACACTTTTTACTAAAAATTTTCATGCATCCACCTTCTATCACTTATTATTTTTTCACTCACGAAATTCTTCATCTAAAAATACCTCGACTCTCAACTTCTAATTCCACCTCAACACAGCCCAAATACGGCTTTACAATCTTATTTTTACTTAAATTTTATGAAAAATAATCCATAATACAAGGCCAAAGCCCTTCAGTTTTGCCAAAAATAGTGGAAAATTTACACAAAATAAGTAGTTATCAAAGACTACTGTGGGGATTGCTTGTTGACATGTCTTGTTATGGCCACCAATGGTTAGTATGGGTGATGAGTCACGTTGCAATTGACTATATTTTGATTCTTTCATGGATGCATAGGATCGTTAAACAACATATTTGTCGAACACCCCTTGCTATTTATGCAAGGGACCTAACTAATAATCTGATGCATTTAGTATAAAGCCTAAGCAGCCCATCCCTTGGTTTTGTGCTCTCTTTTAGTAATATTTATGTGGAAACCAAGGGTTTGTTTTTAGATATGGGATGTTGTATGGTGTGCTTTGTATTCTTGTTTTCATAGCTCTAAGAGGGCCATTTCTTTCGCAATATATTGGTTGATTTCATAAGGCCAAGAGGGCCATGTATCTATTTGGTGCGAGTTTGATTAATGTTTTTTTGTTTTAGCTGAAGCTTTTTGTAGCCAAGTCAAGGTGATGTCCTTCCTTTATGAGTTCTTTCCCTTTGTGCTATATGTATGTGTGTGGGGGAGGGGGGATTTCCTTCTTTCGAGGACCAGCAAAATCAAGGCATGAAGTCCCAAAGTTTAGGTTATTTGTACCTAGGGAGGTTTGGGTAGTTGTCTATCTCTTGTGAAGACATTTTCAAGTACATTAAGAATTGTTTTGTGAGTAGTCCTAAAGACCCTGTTCTTTTTAGCATGTCCTTATTAGAGCAATTGGTTAGTGACTAGCCCTAGATCTCTATCAAATTATACTTGACCTATCCCTTGTGGATCTTCATGCCTTGATTTGGTCAGGGGATAAGGTAAGAGATGTGTTTATGTTTTGTTATGTATTCCTTTTTGAAGCAGCTTGATGCTCCTTGTGGTTTCTTTATGTGCAGATCAGTTCTGGATTTGACAAGTTGAGTCACCCTATCCATGGTCACCAATGAGAGCAGATTTTTGAAGCCGATTTAAAGCGCAAAAAGTCCTCGAGAGATGTAACAGAGAAATTTTTCATGAAAAATGAAACAGTTGGGGACGAAGGAGCTAAATTTTTCTTAGGTGCATTATGACGTTGCCAAAAGTGCAATGCAAGTGTCCATTCATCAATTGCAATCCATTAGAGAAGCTTCTTAAGATCTTATCATTTGACTCCCCATTTAATTCTCACAAGGTTTAGCATTATGAAGTAGCTACCAGATCCAGAAGCTGGAAAGGGCATGATATGGAGGCCAAGTTGATAGATTTCAATATCACGAAGCTAGTCATCCAATCCATTTGTGATCACAGTTGGCTAAAATGTATATGTGCACCATGCGGTGATGTTGCTTCGCAAGGATGGTCTGTCTCCTCGTCGAGGTGGTAGCTATTTGTGGGTGCATCTTCCAGGGTGCATGTGTCTTGTATTGGGCTCTTTGGAGTCAAGGCTTGCCCTTACTGATCCGAAACACAACTCAGTACTCAAATCAAGCAAGGGTACTTGCTCAGTTTAAGCATATCACTAAGTGGAGGAAAAGAAACCTACCATGATTTCCCTAGTAGTGACAAGCGAACCAGAAAGAGCCCAGCTTGGAAATCATGTGGCTTTGCCATGCAAATTGTAGTTTGAAGAGTCATCGTCTATGGTGGACCAAGCCCAAGTCCCCCCTAGAAAGGAGCATCAAAGAGGTTGAGAGCCCCATTGAGCTCGGACCTTGTCACTCCATGTCGACGAGATAGCCTATTTGGGAATGTAGCCCTAAGTGGGTGGTAAATTCCATCCAAGGCTAAATATGGGCAGGAGATCGATAGTGAACAAGTATTGCAAGGGAAAGATGAAAATGACTTTGAAAAGAGAGTTAAAAAGTGCTTGAAATTGTTGGGAGGGAAGTGAATGGAGGTAGCAGGTGCGCCCTGGTCAGATGCAGAACTATCTGAATTAGTCCCTCGTTCAATGCGGGGCACTGGTCAGCATGGGGCAGTGCAGTGGGACAAGAGCAAGCTTTAGATGGCCCACCGATGCCATTGTCTCAACTGAGGAACAAAGTGTACACCACTTGTGGCGGGCTATGCACTTGCACACTTGGGATGCTAGCGCTATGGGCTTTCCATCCAACCCATCTTGAAACACAGACCAAGGAGTCTAACATGTACACGAGCAGGTGAGTAGCAAACCCACGGAGGCACAATGAACCTAAAAAGTGGGATCCCCTTCCCGAGGTGCACCATCACAATTGACCATGATCTTTTGTGAAAGGTTTGAGTGGGAGCATATCTATTGGGACCCGAAAGATGGTGAACTATCCCTAAGCACGATGAAGCCAAAGGAAACTCTAATGGAGGCTCGTAGCGATACTAACATGCAAAGCGTTCGTCAAACTTCGATATAGGGTTGAAAGACTAATCAAACCATCTAGTAGCCAGTTCCCTTCGAAGTTTCCCTCAGGATAGCTAGAGCTCCTTGCAGTTTTATCAAGTAAAGCAAATGATTAGAGGCATCATGGGTGAAACACCCTCGACGTATTCTCAAAATTTAACTAGGTAAGCAGTCAGGGTTGCTCTATTGAACCCCAGCATGAAATGCAAGCTCTAAGTGGGCCATTTTTGGTAAGCACAACTGGCAATGTAGGATGAAGTGAAAGTCATGTTACGGTGCCAAACTATATGCTAACCTAGACCTCACAAAGGGTGTTGATTGATTAAGACAGTAGGACGGTGGTCATGGAAGTCAAAATTTGCTAAGGAGTGTGTAATAACTCACCTACCTAATCGACTAAAAATGGATGGCACTGAAGCACGTGACCTATACTTGGCCATCGAGGAAAGTGCAAGGCCCCGATGAGTAGGAGGGCATGGGGAGTTGTGTCCTAGCTCTGGGTGCGAGCCCGAGTAAAGTGGCCCCCAGTGCAGATCTTGGTGGTAGTAGAAAATATTCAAATGAGAACTTTGAAGACTGAAGTGGAGAAAGGTTCCATGTGAATAGCAATTGGACATGGGTTAATCGATCCTAAGAGATGGGGCAGTCTTGTGTCAAGGGTGCAATGCACGCTACTCATTGAAAGGGAATAAGGTTAATATTCTCGAACAACCAAGACATGGCGGTGGATGGTAACATGACCAAATCTTTTTATGCCCCCTCAAATCCGTCGATTCTTGGATTTTGCAACAAGGAGAAAGGAGAGGAATGCTCTGGGGGTTGAGATGAAGAATTTATTTGCTCTATTTCTCCATAGATTGTGCACAAAATGGTGGAATGAATCAAAATCTTTGATTTTAGTCTTTCTCTCTCCTGTATACACCTTGTTCACATGGCTTAATCTATGTGAGAGGGGGGTGGACTCAAGCGATAGATTTTGGACATGTGATGATATTGAAGTGTTACTATTATGGAGTGTAAATCAAAGGTTGAGGATACATCAACGGCCATGAAAGAGCATCTGTGGCTTTTTGACTTTGAAACACATGCAAATTTGTATTTAATTAAACATGTAAGTGCTCGTTTTTTACGTTTTATAATGAATCTTTTATGCAGATTATAGGAGATGATCTATAATGTTTCAATATGATTTCTAATGCTTGAAAATTTAGAATTCTCAGTTGCTTCTTACTGTTCATATAACAAAAATGAAAATCAAGAAAACCCGCAATGCGAGAATTGCACGATTTTGGAAAATTTGAGAGTTATATGAGTTTTCATGGTTCTTTTGGTATTTCCATGGGGTCATACATAATATAATGTTGTATCTTGGTTTTTGCAAGCTCTACATGTCTAAAAATTAGGAAAAAACATTAATAAATAACAATATAAATCATGAAAAAGTTTTTAAAATGAAAAAAAATCGATTTTACACTTGAAAATTTTACATAAAATTATGAATATGTCTATGAATGTATGATGGGGCTAGGGCATGGGCTTTATTCTCAATTTATCCCCATTTTTTATGTCATATTTATTGCTTCTTACACACAAAAAATACATAAAATTTTACTTGTTACATCTACCAAACGAATGCAAGACCTTAAACAATAGGGGGTAAGGGTTGTGGGTAGTTAAGATCCCATTGAAATCTAATTTTATGCATAACTTGGCATATAAGATCTAATTGTTTTAAGTCAAAAAGGGGCAATAGCATGTATTACTTTGGTGCTACCTTAACAACAACAACGCCTTGCTTTGCATGGTAATGGAAATAGAGGAAAGTTTTATGTTGTATCACACTTAGCCATGGAATAAACCAATCAAAGAAGTTGGGATTGTATTGAAATGGCACATAATCAAGGAGTTGTGGGGTTTTGAGTAGTAAAAATGCATACATAATAATACCAAGTATGGCATTCTCTTAGTCTATTTTTCTTTAAACATGCAGTTATTCCTCCCTATGAGGAGTTTATCTTGATGGTGGCCTTGGACTGATTTAGCTAGCTTACAATCTTATACAATTGCAAGCACTGTGAAAGAGGTAGAAGCTATATATGTAAGGTCATGCATTGAAGTCCAAAGTTGGCTTCTTTGCTCAATAATGGTCATTAGTCAACAACCAATTCAAGTTGCTAATAGTAGCTAGACACCCTTATGTTTCAAGGTCCTAACCTATATTTTCTACACTAAAAATTTACTAGATTTGGGACTTCTAGTAGTTGTAGTTGGTGCCATCCAACTTTTCAATATAAAAAATAGCACTATTAGTCGAGCTACTAGCCATAATGAAGGCAAACAAGTGCACAAACTGTCAAAACAAGCTGCTATTAATTACAAAAAAAACAACCCTAAAATCGCTCTCGGATCAAGCTAAAAACAAGAAAAACTGACTAAGTAATTAATTGTCCACAAATTCAATGTAAAGAATTGTCAAATGAAGGTGATTGCTTGCATAAACAATGCAGTAAATTGCAATTACAGCATACTGAAGATGAAGTACATCAATAAGAGATCAATGCAAAAGAGGGGCAATTGTTGATATAAGACAAACTACAACTGCCAAGGAATCGCCCTAGCTAATATTAGTGAGTGAATATGAAATTGGCACTAAGAACTATCAAAGAATTAATGTGTTGGACTTAGATATATCACATAGGCATAATCATCATGCATAGAGTGGGTCTCATAGCTGACAGAATAGACCAACCAGAGGCACAACAATCTAAGAAATGTAACAAAATATCGGTACATAACCAGTCAAGATGCATACATCACTAACAACAACATTTCTGATCCAAAAATAATGACAGATCAGCCCACTGAGCATTAATTGCATACATTAAACATGACAAGAGCATGTACATGTCACCAAGTCCCATGGTCTCATTGTTAGACCCTCAAGCTAAACTATGTATCCAAAAGCTCAATCTAATATCTAAATGTCAAGAATTGGCTCCCACTGGAATGAAAGTCAAATGACAAATGAGCAAACAAAGCTCAAAACATCATGTAGAAGGCATCCATACATCCAAGAGCCAAGTAGCATACATTTGGGAGCATCCAACTTAGTATCTTGCAAAGCTCCTACTGGAGCATCAAATAACTAGACATAACAGTCAATGACAACCAATGGAAAGATTCAAAGCTCCAATATCAGCACAAAGGTAATCTAGAAGCATATCCAAGCATTTAACATGAACCATAAGCATTAATACATCACCTAGAACAATCAATAAGTAGCCGAGATCAATAAACATATGCTTTTACTGATAAAATAGCATTTAGCATTGCTTATTATGATAATTTTTAAAAACTTCTGTAAAACTAAGCAAAAGAGTGTCAAATCAGTCCCAAAGCATTCCAGTACATTGGCATAACATCCTCGTATGATACAACAACAAATAGACATCCTGGAAAGCATAAGTGACCTCCAAACAATGTATGAAGTGATGTTCAAGAACTATATGATAGCAAACTATCACAAATTGTGAATCAATGGGACTGATCCTAGGGGCTCCAATGGATGCCCAGACTCATGTCAGAGATGTTAGGGAAGTTTCCAATAATTGCCAAGAGAGCTGGGTGGAGTGCTAGGAGCTAGAGGATGAGGCAGGCTGATCATGAAGGAGGGGGTAGCAAATATGCACAACTCACACTGATATCGCTACCCTATTGCTACTCCTACTACTGGTGTTGAAGCTTTGGAACAAGTAGAAAAGGGGGGGGGGGGGGGGGGGGGAGAAGCTGAGAGCTCAATGCATACCTCAGGGTGAAGAATCCATGGCTGCCATTGAAAATGTGAGATGAAGCTTTTCTCCACAAGCTAAAGCAATGCTACAGTGGGCTGAAGATCTTGGGGAAGATGGATCTGATACCAGTTGAAGGGAGTGAGCCCTGAAGTGGAAGCACGGACCAGAATCAAGAGCTATGGTGGAAAGAGCAAGAGCGAGAGAGGCACACACACACACAATCTGGGAACTCCAACAGTCACAACATGTGATCAACCTTCCTTTATTTAAGTACCAATTTTCATCCATAAAATTTTCCATTTACTCTTAATATTTACTCATTATTATCCAAAAATACCCAAAAACTATTATTTTCACAATTAAAATTCAATAACCTTAATTTCAAAAGTCCATTTAAACTAATATTTAATAAATAAATCCATCATGACCTAATTTAACTTTATTTTGGATCTTCTTCCTTAATATTTTATTGATACTCTTAATTATCACTAATTATAGTCAAAAATTACCATTTTTTATACTAAAATGTATATATCTTTTAATAGATTTATCTCCAACATATAAAACTTCATTTTTTGGTTCATTTTAATGCATTCTAACTTTTTTTTAATTTAATTCTTATCATGATTATACATAACTCTTAATTCTCCCGAATTATGACCTAAAAATGCAATTTTTACCCTAATTTCAGTCATTTTCCTACCATTTTAGTGCAACTAATGCAATAACTTCAATTCTTCTCTTCCATTTTACATTCAGAGATCATAAAATGAATGCGTACAACCATAAATCATAAATTCTATCCATTTCTTACTCACTTTTCAATGAAAACATTCATACTTGATTAAGAAGTTAATTAAGGACGATCCACCATCTTTGAGAGTGCTGGTGCTTGCTCCTCCTCTCCCTTCACTTCCAGCAATCTTCAAAATCCTTAATCTTTCACTTCTCCCACTAATACGCACTAATCTCTCCTTAATCTTGTTGAAAATTTCTCTCTCTACACTCAAGGATCATGATCAAGAATGGTATGAGGCTCAAGGAGATAAAAATGATGGTGCCCATTTTTTCTTATCTTCTTTCTCTCTCTTCAACTCCCTTCTTCACATAACCCCCTCCCCCCCGACAACTTCTTGAATAACCTCCTTTCAAAAATGATAGGTTTTCCACCTAAACCGGTTTCTTTGACGTCTCTTCACATCTTTGGACCTAATTTGACCCTGTTCATAGCTTCTTGACCAAAACTCCATGTATGCATGCTAAATTACACATGTATTTCTATCCATCTTCAAAATATCTACACTTTTTACTAAAAATTTTCATGCATCCACCTTCTATCACTTATTATTTTTTCACTCACGAAATTCTTCATCTAAAAATACCTCGACTCTCAACTTCTAATTCCACCTCAACACAGCCCAAATACGGCTTTACAATCTTATTTTTACTTAAATTTTATGAAAAATAATCCATAATACAAGGCCAAAGCCCTTCAGTTTTGCCAAAAATAGTGGAAAATTTACACAAAATAAGTAGTTATCAAAGACTACTGTGGGGATTGCTTGTTGACATGTCTTGTTATGGCCACCAATGGTTAGTATGGGTGATGAGTCACGTTGCAATTGACTATATTTTGATTCTTTCATGGATGCATAGGATCGTTAAACAACATATTTGTCGAACACCCCTTGCTATTTATGCAAGGGACCTAACTAATAATCTGATGCATTTAGTATAAAGCCTAAGCAGCCCATCCCTTGGTTTTGTGCTCTCTTTTAGTAATATTTATGTGGAAACCAAGGGTTTGTTTTTAGATATGGGATGTTGTATGGTGTGCTTTGTATTCTTGTTTTCATAGCTCTAAGAGGGCCATTTCTTTCGCAATATATTGGTTGATTTCATAAGGCCAAGAGGGCCATGTATCTATTTGGTGCGAGTTTGATTAATGTTTTTTTGTTTTAGCTGAAGCTTTTTGTAGCCAAGTCAAGGTGATGTCCTTCCTTTATGAGTTCTTTCCCTTTGTGCTATATGTATGTGTGTGGGGGAGGGGGGATTTCCTTCTTTCGAGGACCAGCAAAATCAAGGCATGAAGTCCCAAAGTTTAGGTTATTTGTACCTAGGGAGGTTTGGGTAGTTGTCTATCTCTTGTGAAGACATTTTCAAGTACATTAAGAATTGTTTTGTGAGTAGTCCTAAAGACCCTGTTCTTTTTAGCATGTCCTTATTAGAGCAATTGGTTAGTGACTAGCCCTAGATCTCTATCAAATTATACTTGACCTATCCCTTGTGGATCTTCATGCCTTGATTTGGTCAGGGGATAAGGTAAGAGATGTGTTTATGTTTTGTTATGTATTCCTTTTTGAAGCAGCTTGATGCTCCTTGTGGTTTCTTTATGTGCAGATCAGTTCTGGATTTGACAAGTTGAGTCACCCTATCCATGGTCACCAATGAGAGCAGATTTTTGAAGCCGATTTAAAGCGCAAAAAGTCCTCGAGAGATGTAACAGAGAAATTTTTCATGAAAAATGAAACAGTTGGGGACGAAGGAGCTAAATTTTTCTTAGGTGCATTATGACGTTGCCAAAAGTGCAATGCAAGTGTCCATTCATCAATTGCAATCCATTAGAGAAGCTTCTTAAGATCTTATCATTTGACTCCTCATTTAATTCTCACAAGGTTTAGCATTATGAAGTAGCTACCAGATCCAGAAGCTGGAAAGGGCATGATATGGAGGCCAAGTTGATAGATTTCAATATCACGAAGCTAGTCATCCAATCCATTTGTGATCACAGTTGGCTAAAATGTATATGTGCACCATGCGGTGATGTTGCTTCGCAAGGATGGTCTGTCTCCTCGTCGAGGTGGTAGCTATTTGTGGGTGCATCTTCCAGGGTGCATGTGTCTTGTATTGGGCTCTTTGGAGTCAAGGCTTGCCCTTACTGATCCGAAACACAACTCAGTACTCAAATCAAGCAAGGGTACTTGCTCAGTTTAAGCATATCACTAAGTGGAGGAAAAGAAACCTACCATGATTTCCCTAGTAGTGACAAGCGAACCAGAAAGAGCCCAGCTTGGAAATCATGTGGCTTTGCCATGCAAATTGTAGTTTGAAGAGTCATCGTCTATGGTGGACCAAGCCCAAGTCCCCCCTAGAAAGGAGCATCAAAGAGGTTGAGAGCCCCATTGAGCTCGGACCTTGTCACTCCATGTCGACGAGATAGCCTATTTGGGAATGTAGCCCTAAGTGGGTGGTAAATTCCATCCAAGGCTAAATATGGGCAGGAGATCGATAGTGAACAAGTATTGCAAGGGAAAGATGAAAATGACTTTGAAAAGAGAGTTAAAAAGTGCTTGAAATTGTTGGGAGGGAAGTGAATGGAGGTAGCAGGTGCGCCCTGGTCAGATGCAGAACTATCTGAATTAGTCCCTCGTTCAATGCGGGGCACTGGTCAGCATGGGGCAGTGCAGTGGGACAAGAGCAAGCTTTAGATGGCCCACCGATGCCATTGTCTCAACTGAGGAACAAAGTGTACACCACTTGTGGCGGGCTATGCACTTGCACACTTGGGATGCTAGCGCTATGGGCTTTCCATCCAACCCATCTTGAAACACAGACCAAGGAGTCTAACATGTACACGAGCAGGTGAGTAGCAAACCCACGGAGGCACAATGAACCTAAAAAGTGGGATCCCCTTCCCGAGGTGCACCATCACAATTGACCATGATCTTTTGTGAAAGGTTTGAGTGGGAGCATATCTATTGGGACCCGAAAGATGGTGAACTATCCCTAAGCACGATGAAGCCAAAGGAAACTCTAATGGAGGCTCGTAGCGATACTAACATGCAAAGCGTTCGTCAAACTTCGATATAGGGTTGAAAGACTAATCAAACCATCTAGTAGCCAGTTCCCTTCGAAGTTTCCCTCAGGATAGCTAGAGCTCCTTGCAGTTTTATCAAGTAAAGCAAATGATTAGAGGCATCATGGGTGAAACACCCTCGACGTATTCTCAAAATTTAACTAGGTAAGCAGTCAGGGTTGCTCTATTGAACCCCAGCATGAAATGCAAGCTCTAAGTGGGCCATTTTTGGTAAGCACAACTGGCAATGTAGGATGAAGTGAAAGTCATGTTACGGTGCCAAACTATATGCTAACCTAGACCTCACAAAGGGTGTTGATTGATTAAGACAGTAGGACGGTGGTCATGGAAGTCAAAATTTGCTAAGGAGTGTGTAATAACTCACCTACCTAATCGACTAAAAATGGATGGCACTGAAGCACGTGACCTATACTTGGCCATCGAGGAAAGTGCAAGGCCCCGATGAGTAGGAGGGCATGGGGAGTTGTGTCCTAGCTCTGGGTGCGAGCCCGAGTAAAGTGGCCCCCAGTGCAGATCTTGGTGGTAGTAGAAAATATTCAAATGAGAACTTTGAAGACTGAAGTGGAGAAAGGTTCCATGTGAATAGCAATTGGACATGGGTTAATCGATCCTAAGAGATGGGGCAGTCTTGTGTCAAGGGTGCAATGCACGCTACTCATTGAAAGGGAATAAGGTTAATATTCTCGAACAACCAAGACATGGCGGTGGATGGTAACATGACCAAATCTTTTTATGCCCCCTCAAATCCGTCGATTCTTGGATTTTGCAACAAGGAGAAAGGAGAGGAATGCTCTGGGGGTTGAGATGAAGAATTTATTTGCTCTATTTCTCCATAGATTGTGCACAAAATGGTGGAATGAATCAAAATCTTTGATTTTAGTCTTTCTCTCTCCTGTATACACCTTGTTCACATGGCTTAATCTATGTGAGAGGGGGGTGGACTCAAGCGATAGATTTTGGACATGTGATGATATTGAAGTGTTACTATTATGGAGTGTAAATCAAAGGTTGAGGATACATCAACGGCCATGAAAGAGCATCTGTGGCTTTTTGACTTTGAAACACATGCAAATTTGTATTTAATTAAACATGTAAGTGCTCGTTTTTTACGTTTTATAATGAATCTTTTATGCAGATTATAGGAGATGATCTATAATGTTTCAATATGATTTCTAATGCTTGAAAATTTAGAATTCTCAGTTGCTTCTTACTGTTCATATAACAAAAATGAAAATCAAGAAAACCCGCAATGCGAGAATTGCACGATTTTGGAAAATTTGAGAGTTATATGAGTTTTCATGGTTCTTTTGGTATTTCCATGGGGTCATACATAATATAATGTTGTATCTTGGTTTTTGCAAGCTCTACATGTCTAAAAATTAGGAAAAAACATTAATAAATAATAATATAAATCATGAAAAAGTTTTTAAAATGAAAAAAAATCGATTTTACACTTGAAAATTTTACATAAAATTATGAATATGTCTATGAATGTATGATGGGGCTAGGGCATGGGCTTTATTCTCAATTTATCCCCATTTTTTATGTCATATTTATTGCTTCTTACACACAAAAAATACATAAAATTTTACTTGTTACATCTACCAAACGAATGCAAGACCTTAAACAATAGGGGGTAAGGGTTGTGGGTAGTTAAGATCCCATTGAAATCTAATTTTATGCATAACTTGGCATATAAGATCTAATTGTTTTAAGTCAAAAAGGGGCAATAGCATGTATTACTTTGGTGCTACCTTAACAACAACAACGCCTTGCTTTGCATGGTAATGGAAATAGAGGAAAGTTTTATGTTGTATCACACTTAGCCATGGAATAAACCAATCAAAGAAGTTGGGATTGTATTGAAATGGCACATAATCAAGGAGTTGTGGGGTTTTGAGTAGTAAAAATGCATACATAATAATACCAAGTATGGCATTCTCTTAGTCTATTTTTCTTTAAACATGCAGTTATTCCTCCCTATGAGGAGTTTATCTTGATGGTGGCCTTGGACTGATTTAGCTAGCTTACAATCTTATACAATTGCAAGCACTGTGAAAGAGGTAGAAGCTATATATGTAAGGTCATGCATTGAAGTCCAAAGTTGGCTTCTTTGCTCAATAATGGTCATTAGTCAACAACCAATTCAAGTTGCTAATAGTAGCTAGACACCCTTATGTTTCAAGGTCCTAACCTATATTTTCTACACTAAAAATTTACTAGATTTGGGACTTCTAGTAGTTGTAGTTGGTGCCATCCAACTTTTCAATATAAAAAATAGCACTATTAGTCGAGCTACTAGCCATAATGAAGGCAAACAAGTGCACAAACTGTCAAAACAAGCTGCTATTAATTACAAAAAAAACAACCCTAAAATCGCTCTCGGATCAAGCTAAAAACAAGAAAAACTGACTAAGTAATTAATTGTCCACAAATTCAATGTAAAGAATTGTCAAATGAAGGTGATTGCTTGCATAAACAATGCAGTAAATTGCAATTACAGCATACTGAAGATGAAGTACATCAATAAGAGATCAATGCAAAAGAGGGGCAATTGTTGATATAAGACAAACTACAACTGCCAAGGAATCGCCCTAGCTAATATTAGTGAGTGAATATGAAATTGGCACTAAGAACTATCAAAGAATTAATGTGTTGGACTTAGATATATCACATAGGCATAATCATCATGCATAGAGTGGGTCTCATAGCTGACAGAATAGACCAACCAGAGGCACAACAATCTAAGAAATGTAACAAAATATCGGTACATAACCAGTCAAGATGCATACATCACTAACAACAACATTTCTGATCCAAAAATAATGACAGATCAGCCCACTGAGCATTAATTGCATACATTAAACATGACAAGAGCATGTACATGTCACCAAGTCCCATGGTCTCATTGTTAGACCCTCAAGCTAAACTATGTATCCAAAAGCTCAATCTAATATCTAAATGTCAAGAATTGGCTCCCACTGGAATGAAAGTCAAATGACAAATGAGCAAACAAAGCTCAAAACATCATGTAGAAGGCATCCATACATCCAAGAGCCAAGTAGCATACATTTGGGAGCATCCAACTTAGTATCTTGCAAAGCTCCTACTGGAGCATCAAATAACTAGACATAACAGTCAATGACAACCAATGGAAAGATTCAAAGCTCCAATATCAGCACAAAGGTAATCTAGAAGCATATCCAAGCATTTAACATGAACCATAAGCATTAATACATCACCTAGAACAATCAATAAGTAGCCGAGATCAATAAACATATGCTTTTACTGATAAAATAGCATTTAGCATTGCTTATTATGATAATTTTTAAAAACTTCTGTAAAACTAAGCAAAAGAGTGTCAAATCAGTCCCAAAGCATTCCAGTACATTGGCATAACATCCTCGTATGATACAACAACAAATAGACATCCTGGAAAGCATAAGTGACCTCCAAACAATG
Source organism: Lygodium microphyllum (assembly GCF_053477565.2). Taxonomy (NCBI): domain Eukaryota; kingdom Viridiplantae; phylum Streptophyta; class Polypodiopsida; order Schizaeales; family Lygodiaceae; genus Lygodium; species Lygodium microphyllum. Next base: position 231,132 of record NW_028229584.1, on the reverse strand, counting down.
TATGAAGTGATGTTCAAGAACTATATGATAGCAAACTATCACAAATTGTGAATCAATGGGACTGATCCTAGGGGCTCCAATGGATGCCCAGACTCATGTCAGAGATGTTAGGGAAGTTTCCAATAATTGCCAAGAGAGCTGGGTGGAGTGCTAGGAGCTAGAGGATGAGGCAGGCTGATCATGAAGGAGGGGGTAGCAAATATGCACAACTCACACTGATATCGCTACCCTATTGCTACTCCTACTACTGATGTTGAAGCTTTGGAACAAGTAGAAAAGGGGGGGGGAGGGAGAAGCTGAGAGCTCAATGCATACCTCAGGGTGAAGAATCCATGGCTGCCATTGAAAATGTGAGATGAAGCTTTTCTCCACAAGCTAAAGCAATGCTACAGTGGGCTGAAGATCTTGGGGAAGATGGATCTGATACCAGTTGAAGGGAGTGAGCCCTGAAGTGGAAGCACGGACCAGAATCAAGAGCTATGGTGGAAAGAGCAAGAGCGAGAGAGGCACACACACACACAATCTGGGAACTCCAACAGTCACAACATGTGATCAACCTTCCTTTATTTAAATATCACTAAATAATTATTTAATTAAGAAAGTGAGAATCATGGGCACCTACCACCTACAATGTACAAGTGTGTGATTTTGCAAGTACTATCAATGTAACTAATACATTGGGGTTTTACACATACTATCAGTGTAACTAATACATAGGTGACTAGGCATAGGCGCCTTTACCCCCAACATGATGTGGATCTTTGACAATAAGATGCTAGCTCTATTCTACAATGCTTGGCTGAAGTTTCACAAAAATTGATGCAATGACTTCAAAAGTCAAGGCTTGAGGTATTTTCCCCTCACTAATGGAGGATAAAATGTGAACCTTTGGTTAGAACTTTGATGTTTTGTAGTGGTCTCTTCTTGGAAATTTAGGAGACTCTTGCAAAGCTTGTGTGGCAATCTTGAGTGTGTTTGGTTATCTTTATATGAGTCATGAATTGGACTTAAAGTGCCCCCAAGATTTTCATGTGGAGTCTTGGTAGAAATGTTAGGGCTTCTTCAAAGAGTTCTAGTGGTGGCTTCTTGCAACTACGGCTCAATTAACTAATTACAGTGCTTACAAAGCTCAAACTTGATGATTCCATCTGTGTGTCTAATGACTCAAATTCCCTAGCCTTGAGGTGTTAATAGCACTTATTATTTGATGAGTTTTCTCTTGAGCATACAAGGTCTCCTTTTCACAATTTGAGTGCAAGATCTCTATTAGATAGTGGTAATGATAATCTAGGGTGTCCAATCAAGTCCTTGGGCTGATTGCTTGACATGTAGAGATTGAAGATGCAAGAAATAAATCCATTCAAGGTATTCTTGACATTAGTAAATTAAAGGGTGTCTATTTAAGTATAATCAAGGTTTCATTCTATAGGGGAAGGCATAAACACTATTCAATGCAATATAGTTATTTACACTCTAGGGTCAAAGACAAGTCAATTAAGAAGTTTCTTGAGCTACAAAGATACAAAGGTGGGGACTAGAACATTATGGAATGAAACACCTTAATAGTTCCTACTTCAATTGTAAATAGGGGTCTCTCTCTCCAAGCTAGTCAAGTATGGGGTGCCTATAATCAAGCTAGGTACTCTTGATGCAAGGTCTTCAAAGGCTATTTATGTCAATGATTGTGTAGCTTTAGGGTATGAATACCTTGAGGGATTCCTTTGATGGATTGGGTTTGGAATTATTAGTCTTTGACTATGATATAAATGCTCCTCAGATAATCAATGCTTGGCAAGATGTTTAGGGTATATATGGCTCTAGTAGCAGGGTGTTTATGGATTTTATAGGTCAAGAACATGCACCCTTGAGGTATCGTTGGTTGAAATTCCAATACTCAATAAAATTCCAAGTATCTTTACATCAAGCACCAAGTTCTTTTGTAGTCACACCAAGGTATAGGGCACAATCCGTCAAATCACCAAGGACTAGTATGCAAGTGGATATAGTGCACTCTTGAGGTACTCACCTTTTGGATACCTTGAGGGAGTCCTTGAAACTAAAATTTTCCTTTGATACTAGTCAAAGTGAAGAGTTAATCTTCTTTGTTTATAGATAATGAGGAGCTCCTATGCCTAGCCAAAATGGATGCAATATATGGTGTTGCGAAGCCGCCACACAGTAGAGGCCTCTCAAGAGTGGATGAGCTTCAAGAAGAGGATGTGTGTGTCCTAAAGAAAGATAGAAATTGAGTGTCGTAATCTTGTGATCAATCAAATTGAGGCTCTAGATTATGCAAATATAAGTAATAAGCATGCAAGGGCAAGAAAAAGTGATATCTGTAACTAGTTAGAGCAATAAAGATCATGTAGTGTTAATCAATGGAAGAGGAGCCAACCAAAATTATCCTCCAAATATTCCAGCCCAAAAATACCTCTAGGATTGCCTAGGATGGATCTTGGAAAGTTGAAACATAAACAACCATTCATAATCAATGTATGTCCTACCTACAATGCATATCAAGTCTACAAATCAAGTCCAAAGAAATTGTGCTAGAGATGGCTTTTGAGATCCTCCTCCATTTTCCACTCAAGTGCATGGTAAGAAATATCTCTTGGGATATGAAGAATGACAAGGGTGTTAAGAAAGCCAAGTAGACTACACAAATAATGCTCCTACACAATGCTAGAAGTGTTTGTGATGCATAAGGGTGCAAGAAAAGCAAGTAGAAGGTGTCACCAACAAACCAACGATGCCAATAGGTTGTGAAAAAATACACGTGAGGTTGTAATATCTCAAGTGCTCATATTTCACTACATAGACAATGCTTCTACACATTTCTAAAAGTGTTCAAATGATGCATAGAGATGCAAGAAAATCAAGCAAAAGATGTCACCAACAATGCCAATATGTTGTGAACAAGTACCCTTGAGGTTGTAATATCTTGAGTGTGTATATTTGCTTATGTATTGTAAGAGTTTACACCTCCTAAAGGTTCCTAACCTTCAATGATGGGCTTTGTCATGTTGCCTATATGTAGTAGTGCAAAGTATACACATTTTTTATCTTAGATGTCTTATTTCAAATTTTGTCAAGTTTCTAGATTGGTAATATATAGGGATTATGAAAACCATGTTTTGAATTATTATTTGGTAATAGTAAAAGTTTTTAATTGTAAAATAAGGCACTACATATTGGCTTTTTCATAATTCCTCATGCACTAAATATGAGGAGATAGGATTGTAGAGATTATCATTTTGATTTCAATGCTTTGATCAATTTTGAATTTTGAGTTCTAGATCAAATGTTACGAGGAGATAGGATTATAGAGGTTATTGTTTTGATTTCAATGCTTTGATCAGTTTTGAGTTCAAGATCAAATGTTATGGCCATTTGAAGTTTTGTCATTAGTGCAAGAATGTTTACGCATGTTACACATGAATGGAAAAAGTGTGCTTGTTTGTCTTTTGGGTTTGTAATAGAAGGGAAACCTTACTTTTCCTTCCTTTCAAACCCCATAAGCTTCATAATTCTTAGAGCAATCCCTTAAATTTTACGTGAAGAAACCTTAGGGTTAGTTATAACACACATTTCTCTAGCCAAGCATATTATAGGTGTTGTTAATGCCCAGCCTCAATAGCCTCATGTAATGAGAGCTTGAGTGTGAGATACAAAAGGCCAAGAAGAAAATAAATCTGACATATTGTCCATCCCCTTCATATATCTTGTGGAAGCTCTACAAAAAAATCCAATAGAGTCTTTTGTTTCTTCATTGACCCAATTAAAAAACCATTCTACTTTACCTTCATTGCTCAAGCACTACCATAGCAAAGGGAGCAATCAATGAGGATATGGCAAACATCAATATGAAGGCTACTAACACTACCCCCATGAATGGAATGATCAAAATGAAAAATTAACTGAATTATAAAGATACAAGTTAGAAAGGATTTCTTGATTAAAGGAAGATTGTTTGTTGATTTGTTTTTGCTTTCTACTAACTCCTCCATCATGTTGGTAAATTCTATGATGATCATTGTTGAGGATTGGTCGTGATGTACTCAAGGCATCTCTCTAGGCTTGTCAAGGAGAGGGTTGAGATGTGAGAGAAAGAAGAGTAGAAGAGAGAGAAAAGAGGAGAGAGAATGAGTGATAAGAAGAGAGAAAGACTAGACAGATAGAAAAGAAAAGAGAGAAGCTATGAAATCTTAGTGCAAGAAAGTGAGATGAGAGACAGTATTTGTATTATGATAAAGATGTCAAATTTGCATGTCTCGCACCTTTTATATCTATGTCAATGTGACAAGGTATTATTAATAACACTCTCACTAAAACATGTCTTCCTAGCTTCTTATGATCCATCCCTACCCAAAGGTTTTGGCCCACAAAAACAAATTTACAATGGCAAAGAAGGATGGATGAAACAAAGTACTACTTTGATTTCAGCTATACAAAAGATGAGAAGTTTATCTAATGATCAAGAGATTTGTTGCTGAAATGAAGACATAAAGGAAAACCACTGCAATATACATAATCTAGATGTCTTCAAAGAAATTGGAGTTTTCAAATCTTCAAGAAATGGACTTTGTAAAGAATAGCCACCTTTTGTAAGAAATAGGTCATGCTAAAGAAAACTACCATAACTTTTGATAGAAGTATCCAAATAAGGCATGCCACATATCAACCTTTTGTAAGAAATAGGTCATGCTAAAGAAAACTACCATAACTTTTGATAGAAGTATCCAAATAAGGCATGCCACATATCAAAACGTAGCTATTGAAGAGTACTTTGACCTTATATAGGTGGAAATTTTCTAAAAATTAGAAAAAGAAAAAACTATTCTAAAATCAAACTACAAACTATTGTCGGTCCCTACTTATAGTACCACTAGCTCCCATGTGACTATATCTCAACCACCAATACATCCTGTAGATAGGGAAACTCATCGAAAATAGAATTTTGACTCCAAGAAGCTTTCTCAAGTAGTAGACCCTTCCACTTGATTGATTACTCAATGATATAATGAGAGAAAAGGTTCTTTTCACACTAACTTATGATCTCCTTAGAAATGTACTGAATAAGTTCTTCTTTATCCATAAGAGAGAGCTCATCAGCTATTTCCACCTAGGTACCATAAAAGGGTTTGAGTCTAACATGGAATACATTATGAATCTTACTAGAAGAGGAAAGTTCTAATCTATACACCAAGTCTCCAATGTGCTTTAAGATCCTGTAAGGCCCATAGAACTTGTGAGAAAATTTGTTGTTAGATCCATCCGTTAAAGTAGAATATTGAGACTTGGATACTTTCAATAGAACTAACTCTCCCTCTTGGAACTCTAAGGCTCACCTCTTCTCATCAACATACACCTTCGTTTGATCTTGAGCTTTTCTAAGATTCATCTTACATTGTTGAAGAAATGCATGTATTCTTTCTAATTCTTCCTTTCCATGAGGGTTAAACTTCTCACTGAAAATAACTATGGGTAGGGGCACCTTCTAGCCATACATAGCCTCAAAGTGTGAAACTCCAATGCTAGTATGAGTGGATTTACTATAGGAAAACTCAGCCAAATTCAGCCATGAAATCCATGCATGTTGCATGCATAACATGACAAAAATGGCAAAGATAAGTCTCTAATCGCTTGTTTACCCTTTCCGTTTAACCATCAATGTGCTAATAATAGATTGTACAAAGAGCTAATTTAGTATCCATGGAGGTGAATACCACCTACCAAAAGCTACTCATGAACTTGGTATCCCTATCATGCACAATTACATGCAGTAATCCATGTAATCTAAAGATCTTCTCCATGAACTGACTAGCCACTTGTGAAGCAATGAATTGAGTCTTGGTAGAAATAAAATGGGTTGCCTTAATGAGTCTATCCACTAGCACATAAATGCTATTCCAACCCTTTTTAGTACTAAGTAGGTTACTAATGAAATCCATGGTAATATGTATCCATTTTCCTTCAAGAATAGGCAATGGCTATAACAAACCACCTAGCTTATGGGTGCTATCCTTATTCTGCTGACAAGGAATATACTTCATGACATAGTCCTTAATATATTTCCATAATCCTTTCCAATGAAAGCTCTTATTGATCTTATCATAGGTCTTAAACACTCCAAAATGTCAAGCTATGGTTGAAGAATGTAACTCCTCAATAATTTTCAATCTAAAAGAAGAAGTAGAGGGAATAACAATCTTGTCATTAAGCCATATTATGCTATTTTTAAGTTGATAATGTGAGTTTTCCTCCATAAGACGTTGCTATCAATTTTGAATTATATAGCTGAGATCATCATCTAAAAGATAGGCTTCCTGTAATTCCTTAATCTACTCACCATGTAGCTTAGTCAAAGTTGAAAAAAGACATACCCACTATCTAGAAAGAGAATCAACTATACCACATTGTCTTTGCCCCTTGTATGAGTGATGTCAAAATCATAATTTTGCAAGGTAGCTATTCATCTATATTGCTTAGGGGTACGATTTGACTGAGTAAGGTAACACTTTAGAACCATGTGATCACTTTGAACCCTAAGCCAGCTACCATACAAATAATGGTGCCATTTCTTTATCACATGTACATATCTTAGTCATAGACATTCATAGACATCTCTTTATATGTAAGCTTGTGACTTTAAAAGGAGAAAGGAGGTGAGCCCTGAAATGAAAGCATGAGCAGAAGCAAGAGCTATGGTGGAAGGAACAGGAGAGAGAGAGAGAGAGAGAGACTCCAAATCTGGGAACTGCAACAATCACAATGTGTGACCGACCTTCACTTTATTCAAATGTTAATGAAAAAATAAAGAATAAAGTGATAGTGATGGGCACCCATTGCTTATAGTGTGAAAGTGCAGGTACTATCAGTATAGTAATACATGGGTAGCTAGACATGTGAAAGTGTAGGTACTATCAGTATAGTAATACATGGGTAGCTAGACAGAGGCACCTTTAACCCCAACAACCTCCCACTTAAAGGCGAATCTACCTAAGTGAGGAGGAGGGAAAAAAGAAAAAAGTACAAGTGGACATAAGTACAATAGGATGATGAAAGATATCATCTCATCCTAAACCCATCATCTTCCTAATAAGGAAAGCAAAACACTCCACTGAAAGACTTTTTGTGAGTAAGTCTTCAAGATTCTAGTAAATCGAGATCTTAACAAGATCAATAGTCCTGCCTCACAATGATCTCATGAATGAAGTGATACCTCACCTCAATGTGTTTTGTCTTTGCATGGAAGACCAGATTCTTGGCTAACTAGATAGCACTCAAAGAATTCGAATATAGTATAAGAATAGCATCTATTATACCAAGTTCAGCGACCAAATAGCCTATTCAGGTGGCCTCCTTGCAAGCCTCAATGGCTGCAACATACTCGGCCTCTATAGTAGTTGAGAGGGCCATGCATTTCTACACCTTGGACATCCATGAAACAACACCTCTAGCAAAAGTGAACACATAGCCAGAAGTGGACTTCCTACTGTCTACATGTCCTGCATAGTCAGAGTCAGTGTACCCCATGACTCCTATATCATGGCTGCCATAACAAATGCACATTCATCAGTGCCCTTCAGGTACCTCATGATACCTTTCACGACATCCCAATGCCTCTTTCCAGGTGTATCCATATAACATACCACAATACCAACTACAAAAGCAACATCTAGACAGGTTGCTATCATGGTATACATAAGATTTCCCACTGCATATGCATAAGGAAGCTTGGCCATCTTGACCTTCTGCTCATTTTTTTGTGGACAATTGGCCTATGATACCTTCACATGAGAAGGCAATGGATAGCCAATAGACTTCACATCCTACATATGGAAGTACTCAAGGACTTTATGGATATACTCCTTTTGTGATAGATAGATTAGTCCCTAGGATCTATCACGTGTAATGTGCATACCAAGCATATGAGAGACCTATTCTAGATCTTTTATCTCAAATCCTTAAGAGCATCTAGGTCATCATGATCTTTCCCTACCAAAAAAGCATGTCATCCACATAGAGTACCAAAATCAATAATGAACCATCATGGGCTTTCTTTGTGTACAAACACAAATCCATAGCACTATGAATGTAGCCCTATGATGATTGCATAAAAGCATCAAACTTGTGGTACCATTCCCTAAGTGCTTGCTTTAGACCATAAAGACTCTTTGTCAGTCTGTACGCTAGGTGTTCATTACCAAGCTCTGCAAAACCCTTAGGCTACTCCACGTATATCTCATCATGCAAGTCCCCATGTAAGAAAGCCATCTTGACATCCAATTCATAAAGATCCAAGTCAAGCTAGGAAACCAAATCCAGGACTAAGCACATGGTAGTCATCTTGACCACAGGAGAAAATACTTCATCAAATTCAACACCATGTTTCTGCTTAAAACCATTAGCAACCGATCTGGCCTTGTATGTCGGCTTGGGGTGGCCAAGGCTACTTTTTAACTTGTACACCCACTTGTAAGGCAAAGCCTTCTTGCCATTAGGCAAGGAAACCAAGTCCCACATATAATTCTTATGCAAAAGAGTCAATCTCAGACTTCATAGCACTCTCCCAAGAGTGATAATCACCCTTGTGCATAGCCTCATCATAGGTGAGAAGCTCTCCTACATCTATGACCAAGACATAATCCATGGAGGGTGTATAACGGTCAGGACGTCGTCTATCTCTAGTAGAATACCTCAAGGTAGGCTATGTTTCCTATCCAACATCATGTTTAACATCCTGGCCATGAGCATTGGCTACTGTGCAAGCTGTCTAGCTAGTTCTGTGGGAGCAAGAGGTTCCTCCTAAAAGAAAACCATGCGTATCTAACCACTTTCTCAAACTGCCTATGCATCTTGTCTTCAAGGAAGACTACATCATGGCTATGAATGACTTTCCATGCTTGTGGATCCCAAAGACAGTAACCCGTCTCATCTACATCTCCATAGCCAAGAAAATTGCATTTTACACTTTTCGAATCCAGCTTATTACGTTTGGTCCTTGGGCACATGGTAGAATGCCTCACATCCAAAGATATACAAATGAGCATTTCAGGGGAGGCTTTCCTATCCATACCTCCTCTACAACTTGGAAGTTAATACCATTGCAAGGTTGTTAAAATACTGAGAATGCATGCTATGGAGGATCACTGATGAGCAAATAAACAATCATAATGAGGCAGAAGCATTGATAAAGAAGAACAACAAATATTATCCAAGCATAATGCAAGTACAACTAACTGATAATGTCGGATGAAATGAGTGTGGGGATGAGTGCCTTTTATAGGCTTACAGTAGGTGGTATTGGTAGGTGGAGATAGGTGGAAAGGGACCATGGTATTCAACAATCGTGGTTTTAATAAACTGTGCATACATGACCTAGTCTGAGGCTTTATTTGATGTATATTTCTTTGCCTTGTTTGTCCCATACAAAGATGCTATGGTGGATGTGATTGCACATTTCTCAACACCCCTTCGCAATCACAACCAGAAAAGACACTGAGTATACAGAGGCTGTCATGAGTAGAACCTTGCTAAGTGTAGACATGGAAGAAAAAAAAACCATACAAAGCTAGAGGCTGTTACAAGGCCTCACTAAGTGTGTAGAGGCTGTAGTGTGCAGAGACTACATGAGGATTTTAGGAGCTTATGGTGGGAACATAAGGCAAGTCCACATGTTAAACTTCAAAAAAGTCTATCATCATAAAATGAGCTACAAAAGAGGGACTGGTGAGTCCTATCCTTTTGTTCTTGGGGTTCTTTTTCTCCTTCTTCTTCTATGTTGTCTTCATCTTCTTTGACTATAGCAAGATATGCTCTTTGAGATTTTTTCTTAGCATAGAAAAATTTCTCAATATGCCCAGATTTCTTACAAAAGGCACTGACTACGCTTTTCTTTCCTTTCACATAGAGAAGTTGTTGGTCTCCTCTTGGGATGCTTGTTTCTCCTTTGTTCTTGATCTTATTTTCCTCTTCCAGGAGAGAGGCTTTGATGTCCACAAGTTTCGGGTTTGGCATGTTGATTAATGTGGTAGACACATTATCAAACTCATGTGGAAGGCTTTTGAGAAGCACTCAATTACAAATATCTTCATCCGTCTTCAAGTTTATTCCTGCAAGTTGTGCCATCAAGCTTTCCATATAATTCAAATGAGTTGCAAGTGAAGTGTTACTTTGCATATCAATCCTAAAAAATTCAATTAGTAAACCATATTTTGAGGATTTGAAATGAGCTCCAAATAGGGTTTCTAATCGATCCCATGTCACGTAAGAGGTTTCACAATCATCAACATGATGAATGTAGATGTCATTAAGTTTGAGCTTGATAATAGCTTGAGCCTTATCATCATTTTTACTCCATACGACTAAAAAAGCAACTTCCCTTGGTTTCTTCTCTTGACCACTCGTGATTGACCACAAGCCTTTCTTCATTAGGATCAATTTGATCCTAGTTTGCCATGTATGGAATCCAACATCATTGAATCGGGATGTCAGAGAGTCTTTTCCCATTTTGAGATTGCAAAATCAGCTCCAAAAAATTCAAATTTCAGGTAAGCAGAAGTGCTAAGAAGCACTAGGTGATTTAGTAACTATGATGCCCTTGTAGTTGAAATCTTCAAGATCTTGCAAATCTGAGGCTTCCCGTCCTTGATTTGATGCTGGGGTTGCAAAAAAGAACTGAGAATAGTCCAACAGAAGTGTTGATTTTGAGTGTGTCAAAGGACACAAGAGGATTGTTAATCAATACTAGTATTAAGAGATACAATGGAGTTGGCACATGATGTTGACTCTTCTTCTTACTGATTCGAAGTGGTAACTTAGCTGGGAAATCAGTTTGTAGTAGATCAGAGGGTCAGTGACATTACTGAGCCAAAGGATGTAGGAAAATGAAGAAAAATTTGAGCTTTGAGGTTGATGGCTATGGAGTCTATATTAGGGTTTCAAGGGGCAACCTAATTTTTCACCTCTTGTGAACTAAATAATTGATCATTTCCAAAACTTTCTCGATAGAAATGAAGCTTAGGAAGTAGGCTATCAAAGCCCTATGATACTCTTCAGCATCGCGATGTGTGCAGGCAAAATCAAACATACGAATGGCAGAGGGCACAGAAAACGGCAATGACTGAGTAAACGTGCAATGTTGGAGCCTACAATCAACAATGTTGGGCTTTGATGTGATGGGCAGGAGTGCCTTGATTCAGGGAGTATTTGCCTAGAAGACACCATGAGCTGAAACAGCCTGGATAGGAAGATTCAAGTCCTCCACTGAAGGTGGGTAGCTATGGAGGTAGGTGAGAGATTCATGGGAAAGTGGAGGGAGCCAAGAATTCAAACTGGAATGACTGAATTAGTGGCTTGATGACTCACTGACTTAAAACCTAATACCATATTAAAATACTAAGAATGCATGCGATGAAGGATCAATGATGAGTGAATAGACAATCATAATGAGGCAGAAGCATTGATAAAGAAGAACAACTAATCTTATCCAAGCATAATGCAAGTACAACTGATTGATAATGTCTAATGAAATGAGAATGGGGATGAGTGCCTTTTATAGGCTTATAGTAGGTGATATTGGTAGGTGCAGACGAGTGAAAAGGTATCATGGTATTCAACGATTGTGGTTTATGACCTAGTCTAAGGCTTTATTTGATGTATATTTCTTTGCCTTGTTTGTCCCATACAAAGAGGCTATGGTGGATGTGATTGCACATTTCTCAACAAAGGTGACTTGTTAATGAGATGCACATCAGTAGAGACTGCCTCAACCCAAAAATATTGTGGTAAGCTTGCTTGGCTCAGCATATTGTGGGTCCTCTCCTAGGTAGTCCTATTCATGCGCTCAGCCATACCATTCTAGGGAGGGGTGTAAGAGATGGTCAACTAACGCTTAATACCCCGCTCGTCACAAAACTTCTCAAAGGCACGTGAGACATACTCACCCCCATTATCTATCCTTAAGAATTTCAGTCTATGCCCAGACTGATTCTCTGTGAGAGCAAGCCAATACTAAATTATGGCCAAGACATCGAATTTTTTCTTTATGGAATAAGCCCAAACCTTATGTGAATAATCATCAATAAATGTGACAAAGTACTTCACACCCCTTAATGACTAGCAGGGCATGGGTCCACATGCATCTAAATGCACAAGATCCAAAGACTCACTTACACGTGGAATACCAAACTTTTTATGCAAAGTCCTACTCTGCCTACCATATAAACAATGATCACATGACTCAAAATGCAAGTAGTCAAAAGGCAAAAGATACTACAAGCACTAAGCATATTCATTTCCCTAAGTGACATATTTCCAATATGAGCATGCCAGAGAGATACATGTGGGATACAACCCACTAACAAAACATGGTCAATAGTACCAGATACAACCAAGGGGTAGAGGCTACTAGACTTGGCACCTCTTACAAGAACAAGCTTGCCATGAGTTATCTTCCATGTAGAATCACCAAAGAATATATGATAACCTACATCATCAAGCTACCCAATAGACATAAGGCTTTTAGTCAGTGCTGTGGGTACATGACATACATTATGCATAACAAAAGTGCTACCAAAGGGAAACTGTAGAGTGACATCACCAATGCCAACAATAGCAAGAGATCGATCATCACCTAAGCGCACAGAACTAGATACACTACAATAGGTATGAGACCACTCACGGTAAGGGGTCATAGGAAAAGACACACTAGAATACAAGAGCCAACACTGTGCATGCATATACCAAGCCTTGATCAACTGAGAGGCATCACATGAAGAGATTGCTAACATGTAGTCACCATCATACTCCTCAGATGGCATGACATTTATCTCCTCAATATTTATGTTGGACTTTGCAGGTACAATACTATTATCATTGGATTTCTCCTGCACTTTCTCTTTCCCCTTTTCTTTGGGCTTGTCATCACACATCTTATGGCACTAGAGCCATATGTGTCATGCTTTCCCACAATAATGGCATGTAAGACCAAAGTTACGTCCACAAGACTTGCTATTTCCATGTGACTTAGACCGAGACTTCTGAGAGTCCTTCCCATGACGATCATTATCTTTCTTGCCATTTCTGCCACCTCTAATAGATAAAGCATGTGAACTGGAGGAAGCATCATTGTTTTTCTATTAATTTCAAAAGAGCACTCTCTACATCTTTCAATTTCATCCCATCAAGTTTGTTGGTATAGATCGCAATGCGAAATACATCCCACGACCCAGGTAAAGTGCCAAGCAGAAACAAAGAATGTAGATTATCCTGAAACTCAATATCCTATTGAAGTAGATTCTTCATGGTAGAATGAAACTGGCTAAAGTGAGCAAACAATGGGGTCACATCCTTCATGCGAAGATCCATCAATTGTTTAAGCCAACACATCTACAAAGCAAGGCTCTCGTTTGCATAAACTTCCTGAATCTTTTCTCATAGATTCCATGCACTCTAATCTTTATCTTCAACAACATTATTGTGGACCTCTTGGAAGAGTGATAAAATGATAGTGGACTTGTATAGTGCATCTAAATCATCCCAATCATCATCATCCATGTTCTCGACTTTAATACCCTTGTTTCTTAGTGGCTTAATTTGTAATTTTTGCATCAAAACTCATCATATCTAAGACTTTCAGTAGCCATAGTTGGTGCCATCCAACTTGGCAATGTTAAAGAAAACCGTATCTTTGAGATAACCATCCATAATGAGTTAAACAATGGCAAACTATGCAAAAAATAGGTTGTTATAATTAGTAGTAAATAGGCCAAAACCATTGCCAAAACAAGCTAAAAATAAGAGAAACTACTAAAATGACCAATTGTCCACCAAATATGATCAAAAGAGTATCAAATAGTAATGATTGCCCTCAATAAATACTCACAATCTACAATTTACAACATTCTGTAATAAATCACAACAATAGGTAAAAGAAGCCAAAAGTGGAGCTATCACTGATACATGATCAACTACAACTACCAGGAAGCAAATACATCTAAAAATAAGTAAAAAATAGCAATGGGCACCAAGAACTGTCAACCAAGCAAGGTGTCAGACAAGATACATTGCATAGACATAAAAGTCATGCATGTAGCAAGTCTCGAGGTAACAAAAGAGACCAAGCAGAGGCACAACTGATAGAGCAGTGTAAGTAAAACTCAATACATAGCCATTCAAGATGAATATATAACTAACAACACCATGATAGAGATAGGTGCCTACCCAAGAGTAGGGTCATATCAGCCCACTCAGCATGAACTGCATACTTGAAGCACAAAGAGAGCAAATACATGTCAATATCCTAAGATCTCAAGCTCAACTGCAAAGTCAAAGCTCTGTGTACATCCAAATAGGCAAGAATCTCCCACTGGAAGGAAAGTCAAATGTAGATGGAGCAAGCACTACTCAAATACATCAATTACATATCATCAAACATCCAAGTAGGATACATCCGGAGCATAAATCCCAAAGTAGCTCAAGCACGTAAAGCATAAAGCACTAAAGCTTCCAAAGTTGAGTAGTTGGCAACCAAATAGAGTGTCCAAGATCTCCAAAATGCTCAAATGCAATCATAGATGAAGCCCCAAATGTCAATCATACATGGACATTTCAAGTAGCATCCATTTCTAACATAAGCACCAAAGCATGAAGCCTAGATGTCAAGCATAGGCAATAGGCATAAACTATCACAAAAGAATGCCAAAGGTAGTCCAATGCTAGTTAGTGTAGAGCAAAATAGAGCTTAATCACTGCTCAAAAGCATTCCATAACCAAAACAAAGCATTTTCCAACCTCCATATATATCTATATGGTCAAATGAATCACCCAAGAAGCACCCGTAAGCAATAGGTAGAGCATACATTGACCAAATAGGCTTCAGCCTTGGTTATTGTAGCACTAAATTCACTATCAAAACTAAGTAAATCAATCCTCAAATCAATCTCAAAGCCACCTCAAATCATGGGCATATGATATACCAATATACTAGCATCAATGGTACACATCAATAGTGCATATAGAACACCTGAATCATAGCCAAAGCAATAGGTATATAAAATCCATATTAAAAGATGTTCATCCATGTTGTATACAGCAATGAATACATTGTCAAACCAAGCTATTTTAGTACCAAAATCTAGTACCAAAATCAGCTCCAAATTCAACCTATAATATGGGCATAGCATTCCCATACATATAGACATCACCCCGACATAACCGAGCATCATAAGACCAACAAAGCTGACCATAGAAAAATTAAACAAGGTGCTACCCTGTATTTCCAACCACCAAACCTCAATCAAATCAAAGTAAATGAAGTGGTTAAATCGGTCCAAAATCTACTACATACAATATCATAGCATCCCTGAATATATATGCATCAATTGGGCATCATCCAACTAATGGCAATGAGTGTAGACATCAAAGTTGAGTGTTGCAGTGTTTTATGATAGTCTGTGGAATGTTATAACGATCCAAAATTGAAGCTTAATGCTCAAATAAAATGCCAAGAGTGGAAGGATGAATGCCAAGCATCAAAAGCAAGTGTATAAGTGCTTATATAGCTGCCCAATGAAGAAGATATGCTATAGGAGATGAAAAACGTGAGCTGTTGCTAAAAAAGGGCCTATTCCATGCAACGTGATGCTACACCAACAAGGTGAGGGCTATGGGGAGCTACTCCAATTTGCTCAAGAAGGCTCAAAGAGTGCCCAATAAGAATACAACCAATAGGAATCTCAAATAGATGGCTATGGGGGCTACCAACAAAGAGATGATTGATGTAGGTATTCGAATGGAAGCTAAGAGTGTACTGGACTCGTGAAAAAGAAGGCTTTGATACTAATTAAAGGGAGGTGAGCCCTAAAGAATTGGAAGCACAAGAGCAGGAGCAAGAGAGAGAGAGAGAGAGAGAGAGAGAGAGAGAGAGAGAGAGAGAGACTCAAAATGTGGGAACTCCAACAGTCACAATATGTGACTGGCCTTCACTTTCTTCAAATCTCACTGAAAGAATAAAGAATGAAGTGATTGTGATAGGCATCCACCCCTTGTAGTGTGCAAGTCTGGATACTATCAATGTAGTGATATACGGGCAGCAAGGCAAAGGGGGAAAGTCAAAAACTCCATGCTCTTGTACCAAAACATCCCCTATGCCTCGACCACTGGCATCATACTATGTGGTAAACTCTCCATAGAAATCCAGACATACCAAAATAGGAGTAGAAGTAAGTAGTTTTTTTAACTGGTTGAAGCTACTATCTGCAAGTGTGCCCCAAACGAAAGCTTTCTTCTTCAACCTATCAATCAAAGGAGCTACTACAACTGCATAATGCTTAATGAATCTATGATAGAATGATGATAGACTACGAAACCCTCCAAGTGAAAAACTAGTGGTAGTAAAGCATTGGTAAGCCCAAATGGCATCATTAGGAAATGGTATAACCCATGATCAGTCCTAAAGGAAGTTTTAAATGCATTACCCTCTCGCATATGGATCTGATAATATCTAGACCTCAAATCAATATTGGTAACGAATCTAGCCCTCTTGAGCTCATCAAGCAAATCATAAACTCTAGGAATTGGATACAAATTCTTCAATATGATCTTGTTTAAATTCATGTAGTCATTAGGGGAGATTTGAGGTCTAGAAAAAGCCATGTAACTGATCCTAGAGAGAAAAAAAAATTAGGAAACAAATTATTTTTTAGATTTTTAAAAACCTTTATATTTTGGTAAGTGAGTATATCAAAAATTGTTAGTAATTCATTGTCGTGATATTCTCGTGGTCACATCAAACCTAAAAATCTAGGCCACCATAAAGGTGACAAAGATTGTCATAATGAAGATCTTACTCATCCTCATTAAAGTGAAAAGTAATATTCAATTTGAAGTTTTTTCAACATTTGATTACTACCCTCCATTCTCATTCTCTTTTTTCTTTCCCATCCTTACTAATTTCTTATTCATTTTCCTTCTTGTTTCTAATTTGCATAGTTTTTCAATCCAATCTTCTAATCATGTCCTTAGCTATGGATCAATCATCCAATGATCTCTATAGCTCTAGTAAAAGACCTCTCTATCATCTTCATATTGAGTTAGATAATGAGTATAAACCAATAAGAAAGAGAACAAAACCCATTACTATTGCAAAGTCTACAAAATATATATTCAATTTTGAAGGAAAAAAGAATCTTGATCTTTGGTTAGATGGTAGGCTATATTCCAAAGATCCTAGCAAAAATAGCACTCTACCTTTCTATAATAGCTCTTTATTGTTGAGGTTCCTTGGTGATAATTATAATGGGTCTCTAGGTAATACACTTAACTTGGTTGCAGAAAAGGATGTCCTCAAATCGGAGAACCATCTTTTATCAAAACATAACAACGAGTTACTGTAGAAGCTAGAGGGCTATCAATGGAGAATTCATTCATTGGAGAATCACATCAAATCTTATCAAAATTAAAGTAAACTATTTTAGGCATTTGACATCGACAAAAGCCTCCTAGAAATATTGAGAGTCTCGGACAAGGAGGAGGTGGTTGTAATAAAAGAATCCAAGTAGTAAGGTACATTTTTTTCAACTTTAAAAATATTAAATATGACTTTGTTTATAATTAATTGTATTGATTTGTGATGTTGATTTTGTTTAGTTCTCTTCTTCAACCGAATGCAAGTGAAAGAGATCCTTTGAAAGCATCTTAGTTTTATTATCATCTTCTTCCTTTAGTAGTTTCAAAAGATATTTTGGAGAATAATACATTTAAAAATGCAAAGAAACAATGCTTGGAGTCATTTATAAATGATCATTCTTTGGATACTCAGTTAGTGTAGAAGACACTAGATAATATTGATATCAGTCGTCGATATGCTTATATATAACTTTTCTAGCTTTTATAGTCAAATATGAAGCAAGGACAAGTACGTAATTGCATACTTCCAAGGCCATATGTGGTTGGAACTATTAGACAAAGAGTCAATAACAAAGTGATGGAGATTCTAGGTGAGCCTTTCCATATCAAGGCTAGCTTCAAGGGCAAGAAAAAGGAAGTTGTATTCAATGAATTTAACAATATTTTCCTTTACTTGCCCACCCTACAATGTTTAATGATTAGATTCTATGATTTATCACTACAAGAGGCACACGAAGTGGCTAGATTTGTTGTTAAACTTGATGAAAGTGAGATTCTAAAATGTACAAAACTAGAGAGGGTCTCTATTACCTTAATGAATAGAGCACTTTCATCATATCATTGCAATCACTCAATGTCATTTAGTGTCCAATCGAAACACAACATGTAAGAAGTTGGAAATAGTTAAAATGTTGATAATATGCCATGTCACACTGACATTGGTATATAAGGAGATAAGTTGTAATTTTTCACATCTTTTGATATATCAATACATTTACAATCTTTCTCTCCCTTCTTGCTCCAAGCTTCCATGGCTTCTTCATCTTTCATGTCTTTCTCTCTCCAATTCTAGTCTTTCTCTCTCCTCGTCACTCTATTTCTCTCTCTTCCTGCAGTCTTTCTCTCTCCTCTGCAATCTTTCTCTCTCCTCTGCAGTATTTCTCTCTCCTCTTTCTCTCTCCCTAGTTCTCTCTCTGACAAGTGGTATCAGAGCCTTGGTTCTTGGTCCCAGTTGGTCCCTCATTTTCACCTGGTTACAACTTTCTAGTTACATGGAATTTTGAGTCACAGGTACACAAGTACGGGAGCAGTAGGGGAGTTTCCAAAGCATCTCTGGACCACAAGGACTGCATGCAGAAGCATTAATGGCAGCTTTCTTGGACTCCACACAAGCTATGTCAGGAGGTTTGATCAAATTTGAAGGCATGGAGACAAAATGGCAGCTCGTTTTCCAACTTTGAGGTGAAATTTTAGGGTTCTTTTAGGGAAAAATCTACACAGGAGTTAAGGGAGAGTTAACCCACTGCTACTTTTCAAAGAGAAGTCTTCTTCTACCTCCTTCAAGCTTTCTTGAGAGCTCCCATGGAGGACCTCTTGCTCCTACCTTTCTCCCGTGACTCCCATGATTCCAAAGGCATACATGACTTGATTCCTTTTGCTTATAGCTCCACCTTGAGCACCATTTAACCTTGCATCATCCATGCGGCTGTTTGGAGGATGGGAGGATGTCTTCAGCTCTATTGTGCCACCACGAGCTGGAGAGTTATCAATAGCATTGTTTCGAGCACTGATGTACGATACTTGAGAACCAGAAGCTGAAGCTTGAGAAGAAGAAGAAGAAGCTGAAAGAAGAAGAGTACACACAAGAAGCACAAGTAAAAGAACAAGACGGCAAAGAAGAAGAAGCAGCCATTTCACAAGCTCCTTTTCCTATCCCTTCTCTCCAACTACTTTCCGTTGCATCCCGTTGCCATGAGTCATGCCTGCCTTCAACCATCTGGCTTCTCACGAAATGCTGGCTTTCTATCTTCTCCGAATGCAATCGTCAATCGGTTCCCTACTATAGTTCTGGTTCAGCTCTCCTCTCTTTTAATGCACTCGTGATTCTATTCATTGATACATTTTATGTGAATAAAGATTTTGCGGCATCAGTTCCATCAAGGAAAAATCACGCATCATTACAGGCTGGCGCAGCATTCTCTCTGGTTTGACCATCAAGAAACCATCCTTTGCAGCCAGGGATGTTCTCTATGTTTCTCCTTCGAAGGGTACTCCATTTGAGGCACATCCATGGAGACAACCTTGGCAACTGTTTCTATTTCTGAACCAGAAGCAAGACTGCCATGCTCTTGTTCTGGGTTTGATGCCTCAATCCATGAAGCCTTTCCTGCTGGAAAGCCTGATGTTTAGAGAAACAAGATCTCTTTCAAAGTCCGCAGTGGCAAGCAAAAGACCTATAACTGGTTGAGAGGGACTGGAAGGAGGACAAGATACCAGAAATGCAATTTCATCATCTCTCGACTCTCGACGACAAATTTAGGATTCTTTTTCCCGCAGTTCGTGCTCCTCCCGAAAGAAAGTAATCTTCAAGTCAAATGATGGGATTCTTTTCCCACAGTCTGTGCTCCTCCCAAAAGAAAGCAATCTTCATCGAAATTTTTGAATGACTCAGTGAAGAAAGCAGTCGTTACAGTGTCTGCATACTTTAATGACTCGCAACGTCAAGCCACTAAAGATGCTGGCCGAATTGCATCCATTAAAGTTCTGCGGATTATCAATGAGCCAACTGCTGCGTCTTTGGCATATGGTTTCGAGAAAAAAATAATAATGAAACCATCTTAGTTTTGACCTAGGTGGAGGAACCTTTGATGTATCAGTTTTGGAGGTCGGTGATGGTGTGTTTGAGGTGCTCTCGACTTCAAAGGACACACACCTTGGAGGTGATGACTTTGACAAGTGCATAGTTGACTAGTTAGCGGGTAATTTCAAGAAAGAAGAAGGTATTGACCTGCTGAGGGATAAGCAAGCTTTGCAGCGTCTCACTGAAGCTTCAGAAGCTGTTCATTCTTCACCTGCAACTTTTCAATGTCGGCGTTCAAAGTACAGACACTCTTCTGTGCTACAGATGCCGTCTCCTTCTCTGCTTGCAGTTGACTAGGAAGTTCTACCTGCAATAATCTCATATCTGAGAAAGACGTTTCCAAGCTGATTTCTCTGTTAATAAGCCTGACAAAGTAGTTTTCAGCTGTGCCTTTTCTGCTGACAAAGAAGCTTCCATCTGTGCCTTCTCTCCTAACAGTCCACAATTGAGCACTTCAGTTGAATTCCTCCCCGACTGTAATTTTTCAATGAGCTCTTGGTGTTGAGCAAGGAAAGTGGCTATTCTGGTTTCAAGCTCAAACTTGGCGTGCAAGAGTTCAGAAATTTGCACTTCAGCTGCACCTGCCATCTTCTTTTCATGGAGTCCATCTCCAATTCCATTTGCCCATCCTCAGTGCCAGATTGAGAGTTTGTTTGACGAGATATATTCCATTTGCCCATCCTCAGTGCCCAGATTGAGAGTTTGTTTGATGAGATATATTCCATTTGCCCATCCTCAGTGCCAGATTGAGAGTTTGTTTGACGAGATATAACCCCATTAAAGTTATCATATTTCTCTTCCTCAAGGACCTTAGATGATTCACCAAGGCATGCACTGTCAGTTAATGCTGTCTCAACCACATTGTTGTCCTGACAATCTCCATGGGCAGGTCCGGACTCTTTCTCACTTGCAAGCAGTTGTCCAGTTTGACTGCAGCCATCTAGAGGCGTGACAGGCTCGTTCTTGATCAAGGAGCTGTCATGCTGGTCTTCTGATCTGTCCTGCTGGTCTTCTGATTTGCCGCTCTTTCTTCTCCTCAAACCGAGTAGCAATCTTCCAGAGATCATTCATAATTCTCCCAAGTAAGGTGACACAGAAAAAACCAGGTGTGTCAATAGGAGCTGAGTGCCCATTCAATGGAGCAGTCATCATTGTAGATATGCCAGGTGTCAAAGGTTTCAGTTCAGATTCCTCTAGCTTTGAAGAAGGAGAAGGAGCCATGAACAGTGGTGTGGCAGCCTGTAATGGTGTTCCAACTTTGGGAATCTGCAGAACTGAACTTCCAATACTCTGCATATCACTTTGAGGGGACATTTGAGGGGGAGATGCAATCTGTGGGGAGGATGCTGGTTGTGATGAAGTCTTTTGTTGCTGTTGAAAAAAAAAAGCTCTTCCACCCTGAATTTGGATCATCTGCTTCATTACAGCTGGATCAGGCATAGGCTGAATGTGCTGAGGCCGCTGTGCTGCCAACAGTTGAGCAGCCTGCTGATGCTTCTGTTGTTGTATCTGAAGACGCTGCACTGGCTTTGTTGCAACTGCTTTGACTATTCATCTTTTATTGTACGTTGCTGAAGTAAACTCTGGTTGCTGTTGCAGTGCCTGTTGTTGCTGCTGAATAGAATACCTTCCATGGCCAAGGAGTGTGCACAGAAGAAGATGTTGGTTTTTGACAACAGCTGAACCATTTGAGTTGATAGAAGCATCTGAAGCTAGCAGAAGTGCCTTCAGAAGGCTCTGACTGCATTGTACCACAGGGCTATCCAGAGAGAGTTGGCTTTCCTATCTCAGAAAGCTTGCTCTGCAACTCACCTTCTGTCATTCGGTTTGTGATACGCAGAGCTCGGAGTTTTAAGTGTGGCAACAGACATCCTGAAGAGAACTCATTTTCTGTAGCATATGTCTGCTTAACTTTCAACTCATCTAGCTCTTCCAACATTTTGCTAAGAGCTATAATCAGATGCCAACTCAGTAGACCTGACATGGTTCAACTCCACTTCAAGTTAGCAATGTTCTTTTGTGTCTCACTTTCAGCCAACACTGCCTGTCTCTCAGTTTCTTGTACATCAGAATACTCTTCCTTTAGTTGATTACTGCAGACTATGATCTGACTTTAAAAGTTCAATCTGCTCTTCTGTCTCTACAAGTGCAGTTTGAGCAACAACCAAAGCCTCATTAACAAAGCCCTGTTCTTCAGTAAGTTTTTGAATTTTCTTGGAGACAACATCCAGAGCATTATTGGCCTCTTGCCTTTCTTTTATTACTGCTTGCTTCAAATTAGTGACAGAGAGGAGCACCCCCTTTGTGCTTTCAATCTCTGCTGAGACCTTTTGTAGTTCTGACATAATTTCTTCAACCTTCAAATCACTGAACCTGTAGAACTTGTAGAATTCTGATCAACATGTTTTAGCTCTCTTGTGGAAAACATCCATGAACCAACCACCATCTGAGGATATATAGGCTTTGGGGATGCAATCTTGTAATGCCATATTCATGGAACGTTGTTTCTTACTCATTTGAGTGTATAGGCATTGGGTATCAACTCAAGTTGGATAAGAAGTACTCAAAACACTTGGAACATGGTCAAAACAGGGCACTTACAGGTTTAGACAAGGTGCAGGACTGCACTGGTATGGCAGAACATAAAGACAAAAATAAGGTCCAGGAGGACTATGCACAGCAAATCAGGGATTCCATGATGGAAGGCACGCTTCAAGAGAACCCTGAAGAGCTTCAACAACAAGGAGAAATCAGTATACTCACTGATACGCTGTGTGCCCATGAACTAAGACATAGGGAACGTCATGAGGCTATTTTGTCTACAATGGAGCAAATGATTCTATCTCATGATCAAACGAAGTCTACTGTTGAGAAGTTGATGGAATCTACTACCCAAACCAATGCTTCCATTGATAAATTAGTAGAATCTAATGCTCAACTTATGGCAAAATTTTCTCAATTAATGCAGTCACAAACAGGATTAAAAGAAGCCAATGAGAAGGTTTGTTCAAACAATGACCCTTCAGTCCCACTTCAGCCATCCAACCAAAATGATCATGGAGATGGAATCATTGGAAGAAGAGGCATTCCAAAAAATGGTTATGCTCATGGCCAGCATCAATATGCTGATGGTACACCTGAATCAAATTCTTATGCCTATGGACAACATGTGTATGTTGATGAGTATCATCCCATTGAACCTTGGCAGCATAATGGTTATTATGGTCAACATGCTTATGCTTATGAGCATCCATCTCTTCAGCAAAATAGTTCTTATGGATGTAACAGAAATGGTTATGCTTATCAGTACACTTCTAGCTTTGATCAATAGCAAGCAAGTGATTATGACCAATACAGTGGGATCAATGATCAAAGGCAACATGCTTATGTATATGAGCAGCAAACATCAATAGAAGCAACTGCATATGCTCAACCTAACTGTCCCTCTTATGTGCAGGAGGGCTATTATCACCATATGCAGTATGGACAGCCATCTGTTGTACATGATGAGCATGGACATCCATCTGTTATGCATGAGCAGCAAGATGACTATGAGCAGCATGTCAAAACTATCATAGAGCTGACCAATGGTGATGAACAGGTGTGTAAATTGCTATCTAAAGCTAAACGTGTTAGACACCTTACTAGTGATACAATACGGGAACTACATGCTGCGGGCTTATGCTATCGTTGTGCTAAGCCACTATCTTGTAATCACCAAGCCACATGTAGGGCAAAGTCTGCCAAAATAATCTTGCTATTTGAATATTATGATGTAAATGATGAAGAACATCTTGTTGAAGATGATGAAGAACATCTTGTTGAAGACCATTCTGGTATGAGTCCACAACAAGATGTTCAACAACAAGAAGTTCAGTTCAAGAAGGCAGATTATGGACAGCATGTGGACTTGGAAGACCATCATGCAATGGAGACTTTGTTAGTGAGTATTATCATGATGATCGTGTTTCCAGCAGTATTTGATTTCGATCTTATGAAAGTTGATCCTATGCATGGCAAAGATACAACTTTTCATTTTGATCCGGGAGGCTACATGCTGATTTTGACCTCCTGTATAGATTAGTACTACTATTGAGTATTAGGTAATCTTTTCCTTTATCCCTTGTAATGTTGTACAGAGTAGTACTCTGTTCTATCCATCTCCTCTTTAGCTTGTTTCTAGGTTTGTTTTTTAGGACAAAAAACCTTTTTGGGAAGGGATGGATTGTAAGAAGTTGGAAATAGTTAAAATGTTGATAATATGCCATGTCACACTAACATTGGTATATAAGGAGATAAGTTGTAATTTTTCACATCTTTTGACATATCAATACATTTACAATCTTTCTCTCCCTTCTTGCTCCAAGTTTCCATGTCTTCTTCATCTTTCCTGTCTTTCTCTCTCCTTGTCACTCTATTTCTCTCTCTTCCTGCAGTCTTTCTCTCTCCTTTGCAGTCTTTCTCTCTCCTCTGCAATCTTTCTCTCTCCTCTTTCTCTCTCCCTAGTTCTCTCTCTGACACAACATCTGGTGGCTCAGAGCATTCAAAGTAAATATAGAGGATTTTGATATATTGTATTGGGTTTTTCATGGAACACCAATATGTGATGTTATTAAGAGACAACAAGCAGGAGAAGAGCTATTTATTAAAGGATTTGGAAACTATAAGATTGATGACACATAGCTGGTGACTTAAAGACACTTAAATGCATGCACAATGTATCAAAGGGAGCGAACCCTAGATCTCCTTGCCTATATTGCATGTCCCCAGCCATAGAGTTGAACTCAAGCAATTGAAATAGAGCTCCCGCTAGGCACAACAAGGATCCACAGTTTAAGCAAGTCCTAGATATTCATTTAGTGAATGTCCATATATGTATACTTCATGCGCTTTGTAGGATAATTGAAAAGCTTGTTCATGTGAGGTTCATCTTTTTGTAGGATTTGCATGGAAGTTGAAGCCATTATCAACTAGAACATATGTTATAACAAAGATTGAAAAAGTCTTATCTACAATTGGTTTGCATGGTGGCAATGTTGTTATTGAACCAAATTTTCAAAAGTCTAAGGATGGCAATTGTGCCCCCAAAAAGTAATCTATTGGTAGAGTGAAGGCTAGAAGGTTCCTAGACTTTCATATGGGAAACTTGGTAAGATAAACTCTAGGAATGGTGGCTCAACTATTAGATACAATCAGTGGAAATCCCTAAATAATGTAGTTAAGGTTCATGCTGATAATGGAAAAGCTTGGAATAGAAAAGCCAATGTCTGGGAAACACTAGATAAAGTATTCTTTTATTGTGATAAAACTGAGTGGAATGATGATAATCTCAATGACTTCAAAAACCAATTGAATCTTTTTAAAAACGCAATGACAGTAGCTTGGGGTAATCAACGCTTCACTAACTATATGGTAAGAATTTTTCATATGTGTGTCTCTTTATTTTCTAACTCATATAAGGTTTTCTATTTGAATTTCTTTATTTGTTAACTATGCAACATATTTTATATAACCATGCTCCATATTTTATTAAGAAATATGGATCTTTATCTATTTGGTCAAAGTAAGGAAAAAATCACATTATCAAGCAAGAACAAAATACTTTAGACACACAAGACATGGAGGTGGAAGATACAAAGCAAACAAATTATTATAGGTCTTTCAATGGTTCTACTAACAAATTTGGCATAAATTCAAGCTCAAAGACACAACTGCATCATGTAATACATCATCTTTGGCAAGGACTATATCCATTGTTACCCAAAGAAGAAAAGATGGATATTTAAACTCTTGTGAAAAGCAAAGATATTCAAAATGGTTACAAACTAGACAAAGAGATGGAAACATATGGGTTTCAAAAAACCCTTAACATCTTTTAGTATGACTCTATTGTTGCAAAAGAGTCTTTAGTTTCAAGCAATTCACTAGGTCCTCTAAAGGAATCTTTTGTTTCATCCCACTCAATGAGACCTCTACATTTCAGGAACTCTTGTTTCCTATAGCCTGGAAGGAGCTTCAAATTCTTGGCATCTCCTACATGGGAAAGCAAATAAGAGCCAAGAACTCTAAAGTATCCTACCCTATATCCACTATATCCAAGCATGAAGCCAAAAACTCTTATAGCTTCTTCCTTCTCCACCAAAATTATATTATCTAAACGTGTATTGAAAACTTGGGATCCAATCACCTTGGAGATAGCTTTCAAATCCATTATTGGTAAGCTTGGAGAGCTTGTCAACTTGCTATGATAAATTGCAATTGTTTGATTATTTAAGCTTCTAATATAATGACCAAGGCCTTGACTTTTGCTCACCAAGCTTCAATGGCCTTGAGCCCTGGCTCTTCCAAGAAAGTTGTCTTTATCTTCAATTTCTATCTACACAATGAACCACAATAGTGTAAGATGTCAGTAGATAAATATCCAATAATATTTGCCTATAATGCATAACATACTCTAATATAAATCACAATGGATATCTTAGAATTATATTTCATACCTTAGGGTTTTCATCTTCTTCAAGAAGACTATCATCATAAAGATCTATTGAAATTTTTGGTTTCTCCTCTAATGCAGACTTTAATTTCTCTTCATACCCCATGTTATCAATACCAAGTCTCTACTGAATTTGTAAAAACTCTTTCTCTGTAGGTATCCCCCCCTTTTCATATTCCATGATCTGATTAATATATGAATGCAATGCTATAGAGCTGTCTTGAAAATTGTCTCCCTCAACTGGCAATTCCTCTTCATAACCTATAAAATTCTTATCATTTTGACCCCATGCTACAAGGATTACCAAGCAGTAATCTTCTCTAAGATCAAAAAGGTGTTGAGGATCATTTAGCAATACATATCTCTTTTTGTTGATGAGATAACGAGGAAATGTTGGGACACATTCAAGAGGAACTCTTTCAATCTCTGCACTCAACTCTATCTCCTTTTCTTCCACTTTTGTAATGTTCTCACTTTTAAACAAAGCAACATCAAATCCTTGCACTAACTGGTTCTCAATATCCTCTTGAAACATTCCCCCCTTCTCTTCAATTTCTTTATCTTTGCTTGCAATATCCTCTATCTTCTTCTCTTGTATTATATCTGAAGAACAACTATCCATATATTGAATATATACAACAAATCCAACATCCTTTTGTACAAGAAGACATTGATACTAACTCTGATGAAAATGGCAATTTGCTTTCCACTTCTTGAATTCCTCATCAATAAGGCTAAACCTTGCTTGCAAAGTCGTTCTGGCAGCATTGGTAGCTTCCATTACATCACTATAATGAACAAATCCCTCAATCTCTAGGCCTTCCATATGCCTATCATAAAACTCCCTAAAATCCTTCAATTTATCTTCAAGATTCTTCAGGAGCTCTTGCAAATCAAAGAAAACATTGAGCATATCTATGACGTAAACAAATCTAGATGAATTTTCAATTACACGAAGAAAATCAAAGAGCTTTTCATCATAGGTATCCTCCAAATTCTCTTCCTCCATTCCCTCTAAAGAAAACTTCATTTTATCATCCTGATTACTCATAAAACCAAATCCCGAAAACAACAAAGTAAATTTAGGGGCATAATATACCAATCCACATTTGCTTACATCATCTAGAGAAGACTAAAGCAAGATTGCTAGAAAAATTTAGTCAAATCCTTTATAAAATTTTTGACTACTTGATATTCTTTTAAGAACTCACTCTTAGCTCTAAAGTTTAGACTCCTTATATATGACATACTCACTAACAAATTCTAAGCAAAGTGTCCTTTCTTCCTCCCCTTAAACCAACAAACACAGAACAATGTTATCTTCCTCCTCTAAAACCAACAAACACAGAAACATGTGTAACAATGATAATTCACTTCATTCATCTTGCATGTCTAAATCTCTAACATAGCACACACGTTAAATTGGTCAAAATACAATAGCAGTGCCTTACAAAAAGTGAATTCACTCTTTGAGTAACAGACAAAGCATGAAATTTTGTGTCTCATTTGACTCTTTGAGCAACAGA
Source organism: Lygodium microphyllum (assembly GCF_053477565.2). Taxonomy (NCBI): domain Eukaryota; kingdom Viridiplantae; phylum Streptophyta; class Polypodiopsida; order Schizaeales; family Lygodiaceae; genus Lygodium; species Lygodium microphyllum. The sequence goes on along the minus strand of NW_028229584.1, from coordinate 202,841 downwards.
CAAAGCATGAAATTTTGTGTCTCATTGATCAAATTTTGTTTTGCATTCACGATTCATGAAACATGACAACAATGATCCAAACCGCTTCACAAGTCATAAAATTGCATTTTATACATCCAAAAAATTTGTCTAAAATAATGCATCTAGAACATCAAAGCCACATCGTTTAACATGTGTACAAGATTAAACCAATATTGATAGAAAAACTAAGTAAAACCCTTTATAGAATTTCTAAGTTCTTGATGTATCTTTCTCCTCTTAAACCAACAAGCACATGTCAGTGTTCAACAATGACACCTTATTTCATTCATCTTGCATGTCGAAATCCCTAAGATATCACACATGGTAAATTGATCAAAATGCAATGCATTATAAAAAGTGAGTTGACTACTTGAGCAACAGAGGAGGCATGCAATTTCGCATTTCATCAATCACTTTTTATTTTACGTATTGGACTCATGAAACGCAACAACAAACTTTCAAAACTCTTTGCAAATGGTAAAATCGTGTTTCATACGTTTGTGACTCGTTTCGTAGAAAAGGTTACAGAGTTAATCATCTTCAATGCCTTGAAATACAGAATTGCAAAGAAAAAATGACAAGGAAAAGTTTGATACCTGAGATTCGTAGTTCCTACTACTGAGAATAAATGGGTTTTTGTAGGAATATGCCTGGTTTGGACTTGCAATACACATGAGATAAATATCTTGTGGAAGACGATACAAAATGTGTGGAAGAAATATTAACATAAACTCAAACCCCTCTGTGTTGTGTGTGTGTGTGTGTGTGTGTGTGTGTGTGTGTGTGGAGTTTTGAGCCCAGAATGTGCATAAAATTTGCCAAAAAATCCGGAATTTAGGGAAAAAATCTTCGACATCGAAGGCGGTGGCTACAGCTAGGACGATTTTAAGCACCAAGTGAAAGACGGCCTTTAAAAGGCACCCGAGAAATACTTGTGGATTTTTTATCATTTTTTCGGCTGCCATGTGGGATACAGGGAGCTACCAGTCAGTGCGGGACCTCAAGACGGACGCGTAGGATTTTTCAGAGGCCGAATCGGAGCCCAGACGCGAAAGTTGCCAGAAATTGGCCACCAAGATCAACAGGCATGAAAAAATTGGTCCCCCCCCCCCCCAACAAATCGATCATGGAGCATCAAGGTAAACCATACAACAGGCATTAACCGGCAAATCCTCCTTCTTTCCTGATCCTATCACCACCCTTGTCGTGAGATATGGATGACTGAATGGAGAGATCAGAATCTAGTCTTTCTCTCTCCTCCCTCTCTCTCCTCTCTATGGGCCGTTCATGCGCACTATCTTGAAGGAGGAATTAGGAAGGAGATTGAAGGAAACGGTGATGGAGATTGATGGAGATGCTAAAGATTGATGTGCAACATTGGATTGAGAGCAATGGAGGCTCCATCCGCTGGTCACGCAGTCATTTAATGTGCCTCGGCTTTCGTAAAAACACAGTATGACCATTTTTATGAAGAAAATGAAGGGTTTTTTGTATTTTATGATGGCAATGATGTTCTTATTTGATGAAAATTTGTTTGAGTGCTGGTTGCATCATGATTAATTGTTGTTTATCAAAAAAATTTGATTTTGCAATGATTTACATGTGCCATTTAATTCTCGTAAAACTCGAAATGCGGTTTTTAAGCGATAAAATGATAGTTTTGTCGTTTCAGGTGGGTGAAATGTGTTCCTATGGGGAAAAATGGAAAATAAATTGAATGTTAGTTCCGTGAATTGATTGGAACAAGAAAAAATAGAAAATACATATTTTATTGACAAATAAATCAAGAAAATGGGAAAAATAGAAATACGCTTCACAAAAATAAGAAAAAATATAATGATTGTTTGTGGATGTATGGTAGTGGCAAAGCATGAGGTTTAGCCCCAGTTTGCCCTATCTCTTTGTCAAAGTTTGTGATTTATCGCTTTTCATATATCAAAACATGACAAAATGAACCTCTACACCTATGCAATGAAAGCAATACCTAAACGTAGGGGGTGGGATGTTTGAATGGTGCAATTTGTGTGCTGATTGTTACTGATTTTTTTATGCATATCATGACATAGAGTTTGTTGTATTTTAATTAAGAGGATAGTAGCACGAGTGTTGTCTCGATGCTATTCTTACATCGCCGCAACAAGTTAGTAAATGAGCATTGGAAAGCCTAGTTGTGCACAACACGTTTCTGATTGAAAATTATGTTTGAGCACTTTAGGATCATCCACTTTTGCATGTGCATGTCAACCATGGTATCAGAATACGAAGGACTAGATGCATAGCACGTGTTTTCGATGACGATGACTCATGCTTGAGTGTGGAAAGGCAACCTAAGCCGTAGAATAGACGTTCATTTCTTGGGGAATTATTTGGTAAGGACACATGGTATCTCCTGGAATACTTTCAAAGTGAAAGAGTGGAGTTTGTTCGTTTGTTCTATATATTGAGCAGCCCATCAAGGGGCCAATCCCTGCGATGTAAGAGAGCTGCAGTGGGGCCGCGGTGATTCCACCGAGAGGTTGCCTCCCATGTATGTGATTATCATGGCATTTATTGCCAATGTGTATGGGTTCTCCCTCTGTGGAGTTTATAGAAAGGGAAACGTTGGACTACAAAACTATAAACGCATAGATTAGGCTTTAGGACAGTTCGTCCTTTAGCAGCAGATAGACACTCCTGGCCCGCGAGGCCGTGTGGGTGTGTTTGTCTGTTATGAGCATGAGGTCCGACTAGTGCCATAGCCAGTGCTGGCCCATTTGAGGTCGCATCAGTGGTGCGTCTGCCAGGAGCTGCCAACAAGTGGTGGTTCTCGAATCTAGGGTTTTTAGGGACCAAAAAAGTTGGTTTATATCCTCTGACAAGGACCATCAAGCCGAAATACAAAAAGCAGAACGTGCTGAGAGAGCTAGACGGCGGTTGTGTTGAGAATCAGCAATCACACTCAAACAGCCTCTTTGTATGGATTCTCAGGGTCAAGGACATGCAGGGTGACTTATCCCATATGCACAATGGTGCCTACTGCATTTTCCTACTTTCCTATAAAGCATTGTACTTGCTTCCTTTCTTAATGCAATGATAGTACTCTTTTCATTTCAGTAAATTGTCAATGTCATTGTCCACATACACAAGATTGTGTTTATGAGTCCAAGTCTCAATCTTGGAACCTAATTCACTTGTGTAACAAACAGTGTCCATTCCATCATGAGTCTACACTTCTCCTTCCATCCTCCATAGCTTTCGGTTATGTCATGCTCTAGATCCCACATTTCTAACATGGTATCAGAGCCCAGTTGGGCATGGCATTGCTTCTCTAGCCTCTCTTGATTCTTCTGAACCTCCATCCAGCTCAATGTCAGCTCATGACTTCATCTCCCAACTCTACTCTCACTGAAGCTTCCATGGCAGCCATAGCCAGCAGCACCCTGTCAGATTGAACTGCTTATATCTCACTCCACAGGTCAAATCTCTTGGAGCTTCCTTCTGGAAAAGTATTCCCCAACTCATAAAGCTTCTCTGTATCACATCAATCCAGGACATTGGACCATCTGGAGCTCAGCATTGTGAAAATCCCAAATCTCTGTTCTGTGTCTGCCATAGCCAGACAGGACCTACCTTGCTTGGAGCTTCCATAACTCTTCAACCAGGCCATTTCAGCCCACGATTTCTTCTGGAGAGTTGTTCCTCTGCTCAAGGTGCTTCATCTTGGCACAATAATCGATGACATTGATGCTCCCTGGCTCCAGCATTGCAGAAATTCACTGTCGCTGTCCAGATCTGCGCCGATTCTGTTCGTGGCCTCTGCGGGCGCCGTACAGGCCGCGATCTGGACAATCTCCATGGGGCTTTGGTAGCCCATGACATAAGCTTCCTAGATATGTAAAAAGTTTTGAAAATGATGCACTGTAGCTCCTGCAATCAGCAAAAAACGAGGCCCCTGTCTCAGAAACCCTAATTCCACCATAGCCAAAAGCTTCAAAATCTTGACATTTTTCACTGTTTCTCTCACTGAAGTTATCAACAGTGATTTTAATCACTGAGCAATACTCTCTGAAGTTCGTTAAAGTACTGTCACTCAGATCTGAAGGCATCAGCATCAAATCAAGAAGGGGAAGATCACTTGGAGTAAAAGACTTTTGCAGATTTGGTATTCATTGACACTCAGTTAGTGCTTTTTAGCACTTGTGTCTCTCAATCAATTCTTCTGTTGCTCAAATCTAATAAAGTCTGAAGTTGATTTGCTACTGTTCCCGTAAATCTAACATGGGCAAAGACTCGCCAAATGCTCGATTCAAAGGAGTCGGATTCCACACTTGGCAAACCCGCATCAAGCTCATCCTGATGAAGAAGGGTCTCTGGGCCATCACAAATGGCAAAGAGAAGAAACCGCGGGACGCGGACCTTGCAACTACTTGGCAAAAGAATGATGACAGAGCCCAGGCCATTATCAAATTGGAGCTAGATGACAGTTATATCCATCACGTGGATAACTGTGAGACCTCACAGGATACATGGAAAAGACTTGACACCCTGTTCGGTGCACAATCTAAATCATCAAAGTATGGTCTCCTAATTGAATTCTTCAGGCTTGAAATGAAGTCCAGCACATCACTTGCCACACATCTTAATTACATGGAAGGACTCCTAACCCAACTTGCAGGAATCAACATTAAAATGGATGAAGATGTTTGCATCGGTGTTCTACTTAAGAGCTTGCCTCCTGAATATAATAACGTATCAACAACTTTAATCAACATGCCAAATCCTGAACTTGTTGACATCCAGGCATCACTGTTAGAAGAAGAAAAGAAGCTAAAAACTAAAGAATAACCAAGTACCTCTAGAGATGAGCATGCATTATATGTTGGCAACAGGTACAAAGGCAAGAAAGATCAACTCTTTTGTGACTTCTGCAAAAGGACCGGACACACCGAGAAGTTCTGCCACGCAAGAAAGAGATCCCAAAAGGCCTATCTAGTCGCAGTCAAAGAAGAAGAAGAAAATGAAGCAAAGGAAGAAGAAGATGAAGATCACCAGGATCGGAAGGACAAGACTCATCAGTCCTTGTACTCTCATAATTCTGATAGACTGTTTTAATAGCCTTGTATTTTTCCTTGCCCTAATGCTTCCTGCCATAAGCTATGTAAACTCCTTATGTAACTTGGCATTACAGTCCCTGTACACTTTGTGAGGCCCCTGTTACAGCCTCTGGATGTCCACCATGTTTATGGTACCCACACTTAGCTTTTTCTGCGACAGCCTCTGGTGTTTTGCCATGTCTGTGGTATGCCCACACTTTGCAGGTGGTTCTCATTACAGCCTCTACACACTTTGTGCCTGTCCTAGTTGTGATTGAGGAGGGGTGTTGAGAATCAGCAATCACACTCAAACAGCCTCTTTGTATGGATTCTCAGGGTCAAGGACATGCAGGGTGACTTATCCCATATGCACAATGGTGCCTACTGCAGTTTCCTACTTTCCTATAAAGCATTGTACTTGCTTCCTTTCTTAATGCAATGATAGTACTCTTTTCATTTCAGTAAAGTGTCAATGTCATTGTCCACATACACAAGATTGTGTTTATGAGTCCAAGTCTCAATCTTGGAACCTAATTCACTTGTGTAACAAACAGTGTCCATTCCATCATGAGTCTACACTTCTCCTTCCATCCTCCATAGCTTTCGGTTATGTCATGCTCTAGATCCCGCATTTCTAACAGGTTGGAGATTGTAAGACGCTAGTCTCCTCAAAGGAGCATCCCGATACGCATAAAAGGCTGTGGTCTTAGTAATCCAACTGCTGCACATAGTCCTTTAGGTGCAGAAGGAAGTGCAAGTTCTTCCTTTCTTCCACCAAGTCAACCCACTTCAAATGGGGGTGTGATTCCATCAATCAAAACTCCTATTGTTAATCCGATTGTCGTCATGGCACAACCCATTGCAATTCCTGCAGGGACGCCGGATCTGCCAGCTTTAGGAGTTCCTTTGCCCATTTTTAATGGGTTAGCCGAAGAAGATGCGGAGTTTCACATTTGTGAATTCCAAAGACTAATGTTTAATTACCGCATCCAAGATAAGGGACATCTTATGATGTTCTTTAACATGACGTTAAAAGGAAGGGCTACAGTATGGTATCATAGTATAGAGACTGGAACCATCACTACAATCGACCAATTTTATGTAGTTTTTCGAGGAGAATATGCCCTTGAAAGAGGTGGCCAATACTGGTTGCGTGTTTTGAATGTAACACGTCAAGACCCCCCATGAGAATGTGAAAGCCTATGCCAAGAAGCTTAAGGAAGTATTTCGTAAGTTACAAACTTACATTCCCATTCTGCCGGCTGCCCAATTGCAATACTTCTTGCATGGATTGGATTTCAATATTCAGGTACAATTGAGCAGTGTGGCTTTGGCTAATATAGACATCGCCATCACGCGGGCAGAAGGAGTAGAGTCACAATTACAAACGGCCTACTCCTCTCGAATAAATCTTAATGCAGGTCTAGTACCTGGAGGCAATTTACTATTGATAAATGGAAGTCAAGGGATGCCTATGAATAACCCTAATGGGAGAGGAAGCATGGTTCAAAATGTATCTTTGCTGCCAGCTCCTCCAAGTGTGACTATGCCTATGGTTAGTTAGTTGGCTCCACCAAATGTTGGAGGCCAAGCTTCAAACCCTAATGTTGTTCCTGTGAATCAACAACCAATGCCCAATCAAATTGTTAGGCCGATGGAATGACGGATAGACGATCAAGGCTATGAGTCGAGTGCCTCTAATGTCCTTAGCAAAGTTAAGGATATGATGAAGCACTACACCAACATGATTTCTGAATAATATCGACAAATAGCTGTTAACGTCAATTTCCTGAAGAAGCATCAGAATCTGATAGGGAGTCGATGCCCTGAAGAGGGTGGTCCCTCAAGATTCAGCTGTAAGTGGTGTGGCGGACAACATTTCCCTAGAAATTGTCCAAATGTTAAATGTGATATTTGTGGGAAGTCGGGCCACTTAGCCGCTACCTATTGGAGTAAGATTAGTTCCCTCCAACAAGGGAGTAAATAGCCATGTCCAGTTAATCATAAAGTGCAAGGTAGTAACCTCCAGCAAAATGATGGACCAAGACAAATATTGCAAAGGGGAAAGACCACTATAGAGGAGTTGCCACAAGGTAATGGAGTCAGCCTTATCGAGGCTGTACGCGTCAATGGCGTTGAAACCTCTAACGTCGTGACAAGAGGCCAAAAGGCTAAAGAGGGTGATAAAGATAATGCAAAACCGGTCGAGGAAAACCCTAAGCAAGGGGATAAGAGGACGCAAGTCCTGAATCCTAGCATGGAAGGTGGACCTCTAAGGCCTGTTGACAGAAAAGTCAATCCTAAGAAGGATGAGGTAGTGCCAAGAAAGAAGGAAAGAGCTAAAAAAGAAGCACCAAAGCCGGTCCCGAGACCAAAAGAAAGGATGGTTTGGCGAGAAAAGAGAGCTTTGGCTACCTATCATGATTTTGATTTAGCAAGTTCTCTTTGTGAAGTCAAACCAAATGTAAACCTCTTACAGTTGATTAAATTATCTCCAGGAGTACGCAAGGAATTCAAGAAGATTCTGTGTATTGGGTATATTGTAGAACCTTTGGGCATAGCACGAGAAGGGGAAGATTGGTTTGATCATGCTGAAAAGAATTGCCCTAGGGTTCCAGCATACGTGGATGGAATATTAGTGGAGCATGCTATCGTAGACATTGGGTCCTCCGTCAATATCATGAGTTCAGAGTTGATGGAGAGGTTGTTTCTAGGCATCCAAAAAGATGGCTCTACCCTTCTTAGAATGGCTGATGATAGTCTAAGGCAACCAGAAGGTTGCGTCACTAAAGTCCATGTTACAGTTGCAAGTGTAGAATGCTTCTTGGACTTTAGGGTGATAAGATTTGCAGGACGTCCGAGCTATCGAGTCTTGCTAGGCAGGCCTTGGATCTTACGAAGAGACTGTCAAGTCGATATACCCGCCGATCGAGTGGTTCTAGGTAGAGGTGCTAATTGAGTAATAGTGGATGCTTACCTTGAGTCTCCTCAAAGTGAGAGAGCTCCTTTATCCTCTACTGAATTAGAGACAGCAGATGATCCATCTGGTAGTGAGACATCATCCAGTGATGAATCTAAAGAGGGGTCCACTACAGAGGATATTTATCAGATAACTCTAAATGAGTCGATAGAGCCTCAAGGTAGGATAAGAGACGCGGATGTGATTGAGTTGGACCTTGGCACGTCGAATGATTCGCGGCCAATTAAATTAGGTTCCATGCTCAGTTCAGCAGGGAGGACTATGTGTCCTTGATTCAAGAATTCCATGACATCTTTTCTTGGAGTTATGATGAGCTAAGAGGCATTCCCCCCAGCCTGGCTGTTCATACTATTCCTGTAAAAGAAGGCAGTCGTCCTGTGCGTCAGAAAGTAAGGCATATGCCTTTTGAATTGAGGGACGGGCTGTTTGAGGAGTTGTAGAAGTTACAAAAAGCTGGTTTAATCGTCCCTGTACATCACACAGAATTGTCAAGATTGTGGGAGAGAAGGAAGGAGTCTCACTTGTAGCTTTCTTGCTTGCACAATGGGGGAAGAAAACATTTTTCCTCTTCTTAGTTGTGTAAGCCAAAAGAACTCTCATCAAAGAAATAGAAGAACCCTATCTTATGGGTCTCAAACCAAACTCAACTAACTAAGGTGGCATACTAACTGAGCCACGAACTAGAGTAGATAAGGATAGCTGTCATGTAGCTATTATTCATGGGCGGTGTACCAACCGCATCTGCAACTGACACGTCAGTGACATAAATGCACAACGGTCACCCTGGCATGTCACGAGTGGAGCTCGATATCTCAACACTCCCCCTCGAGCTCAATCCCAATTCCTGCACACCAAGCAGGTCTCTGAACTTGCGCAGCTTCTCTACGCCCAATGCCTTCGTGAATATGTCAGCTACCTGATCCTCTGTGCTGACATAAACTAGATCAATAAGACCTAGTAAAACCCTCTCCCGCACATAGTGATAATGTACCTCAAAGTGCTTTGTTCTAGCATGATAGACTGGGTTATTTGCCAAGTGTATACTACTCATGTTGTCACAATAAATGACAACTGGCCCATCTGTAGGCTGATGCATATCATAAAGTAGCTTATGCAACCAAGCTACCTCACATGCAGCCATTGCTGCGCCCCTGTACTCAGCCTTTGTGCTCGACAAGGCAACTATAGGCTATTTCTTGCTGCTCCAAGTGACTGCAGCACTCCCAAAAGAGAACACATATCCACTGGTAGATCGTCTATCAGAAATACTACCAGCCCAATCAGCATCAGTGTATCCATGCAGCTGTATCTGAACCCCAGTCTCATAAAATAGTCCATACTGCAATGTGGACTTCACATACCTGAGTATGCGTCTAGCCGCATCCAAATGCGGTTTCCTTGGAGCCTGCATAAACTGACTTACCAGTCCAACAGCATAGCTCAAATCTGGCCTGGTAATAGTCATATAAACCAAGCTTCCTACTATGCGTCTATACATAGTAGGGTCTTCCAGAAGCTCACCTGCATCTGCGCTCAGCTTCACATTCTGCTCCAAAGGAACTGAAATAGGCTTACAGCCTGTCATCCCATATTTGGACAGCATGTCCAATCCATACTGCCTCTGCAAGAGCTGTATCCCACTTAGTGATCTAATCACCTCAATGCCCAAGAAATAACGCAGCTCTCCCAAATCCTTCATCTCAAACTTCTGCTTCAATAGCATTTTCACATGAAGGATATCTTCATCACTGTCACCTGTCATAATCAAATCATCAACATAAATGACAAGTAGCATAATACATTTCTCTGTTTTTCTCACATAAAGTGAGAAATCTGCCTTGGAGATCTAAAAGCCAATAGTGACAAGATATTGTCCTATCTTGTCAGACCATGCTCTAGGTGCTTGCTTTAAGCCATACAAGGCTTTCTTCAACCTGCAAACAAACTCAGGATGAACAGCATGCACATAACCTGGTGGCTGCTCCATATATACCTCTTCTTGCAAATCGCCATGCAAGAAGGCATTCTTTACATCCATCTGATGTAAAGACCATTCCTTTGATGCAGCCATAGCAATGACTGCTCTTACGGTTGCCATCCTTGCAACCGGACTGAATGTTTCTTCATAGTCAATGCCATATGTTTGTGCATAACCCTTGACTACTAATCTTGCCTTGTATCTATTCACAGAACCATCTGCGTTATGCTTCACCTTATAAACCCACTTACAGCCAATTGCATTCTTACCTTTAGGCACAGGTACCAATTCCCATGTAGCATTTGCTTCCAAGGCATCCATTTCTTCATCCATGGCTTTCTCCCATTTTTCTTTTCCCATGGCTTGCTCAAAAGAAGTGGGTTCTGGTTCCTGTATCACTTTGACCATATAGGCATAGTGAATGGTTGTAAATCCATCATATTTCAGCCTATCCACAAGATACCTAGCTCTGGTAGACCTGCGCAAAGTAGGTTCACTCCCAGGTGCTCTCAAAACATCCCTGGTCTTCCTTACTCCAGGTGTAACAATAGAAGAAATACCCAACTCATCATCAATGCTCTGTTCAGAGCCACTGGATTCACCATCCACATAAGAGTGACCTGCATTCGCATCAAATATGGGTTGATCTACCTTCTCTTTTCCTTTTCGTGATACCTGCATACCACTGTTTGCATTGCTTTGAGAAGATTCTCCTGATCTCAATCTGCCTGTCCATGGCGAAGAATGTGAACCACTGCTAGAGGACGCTCTAGGTCCACTAATATCTTGTGACTGCTGCTGTGAGTTCTGCGCAGCATTACCATTTTGTGCATCTACATTATCAATCACATTTACTAGTTTATACCAGCTACTCATCTCATCAAAAACAACATCTCTGCTCACTGTAAACTTACGAGTAGAAGGGTTATAGCATCTATACCCTTTTTGCTGCAGAGAATAACCAATAAAGATGCACTTCTCAGCTTTTGGATCCAACTTGGATCTCAACTCATCTGGCACATGAACATAGGCAATGCAACCAAAAATTTTCAAATGAGAAATATCTGGTTTCCTACCAGTATACCTCTCCTCTGGAGTCATGCCATGTATTGCTGCAATGGGAGTCGTGTTCATTATGTAGACTGCTGTAGCAACTGCTTCATCCCAGTAAAAATGTGGCAAGTCTTTTTCATTGAGCATGGCACGAGATACCTCTCCAATATGCCTATTTTTCCTTTCTGCAATTCCATTTTGTTGTGGGGTATGACTGCATGAATATTGCTGCTTTATGCCATGCTCCTGCAGGAACCTTGCAAACTCATTTGAGAGGTACTCTCCCCCTCCATCAAACCTTAGGCATTTTATTTGCAGGCCTATTTCTTTTTCAACCATAGCTTTAAGAGTTTTGAAATGCCCAAAAACTTCACTTTTCTTTTTCATAAAATACACCCAAACTTTTTTGCTATAGTCATCAATAAAAGTGACAAAATAATGACAGCCTCCAAGAGATGCAGCTTTAGTAGTCCACATATCAGAGTGGATTAATTCCAATGGCTTCTTACTCTCTTGAACATGTCTAGGAAATGGTTTCCTTGCCTGTTTTCCAAACTGACAGGCTTCACATACCTTATGCATTTCTGCAACCTTGAATTTAGGCAATCCTGCAACAATATTTTGGGCCTGCATTGATTTAAGTCGTTGCACATTAACATGACCAATGCGTTTATGCCAGATATCAATATCTGCAACTACACCGATCCCATGTGCAAACATTGCTACACTCAATTCAGGCATGTCTGCATCCAACGTAAAAATTCTGCCCTTCTTCTTTCCTTTTGCTATCAAGCGACCTTTATTTTTCATATCCTCAACAAAGCATCCATGAGGATTAAATCTGACCTGCAAGCCCTACTCAACCATTTGACCAACAGAAACCAGATTCTTGGTGATATTCGGGACATGAAATACATCGGACAGGTATTTCTTTTTCCCATCCTGCATAGACAAAGGAATTTTTCCAATCTGCACAATAGGATGTGCAGTATCATCACCGGTCTCCACAAATCCTGGTTTTTCCATTTTCCTTGCATCATCCATCCATTCTGCATGACCTGTCATGTGGTTTGATGCACCTGAGTCAACATACCATACATCGTTGCTTTCTTCTGCACTTGTCACAGAATTGTTCATGTGCTGTACCATAAACAAATGCTCATTTCTGTCATCACCCTGTCTACTAGAAGATGCATAATTCCCTTGTTGCAACTTTCCATTCATGATGTCATTCTGCTTTTTATAGCAGTCTTTAGCCATATGACCCATTTTACCACAGTAGTAGCATTCAACATTATTGTTTGCATTTTGGCCTCTTTGCCATCCACCACGACCTCTTTGGCCCCTGCCTCTAGAGTTACCACGTCCTCCTCCATAGGACTGGTTTTCTTGAGTTTGCTGCATACTCTGATTTCTACCAGGGCCTCCAAATCGGCCTCCTCTACCTCTGCCTCTACCTCTTCCAGCATTTGAGTAGAAGACAGTTTCTTTTGAAGTTCCTCCTGAAGAAGATGCACCACCATTTCTCTGCTCCTCAGAAATTAGAAGAGCAATCAACTCCTCAAAATCAGAAAATCTTTCACGAACTGAAATGGATGTTCGAAACTGTGCATAATCCTTTCCTAGACCATTCAAGGTCACAGAAACTAAATCATCATCTTCCACTGGCGATCCAATGGAAGCAAGTGCATCTGCAATCTTCTTCACCTTCATGTGGTAGTCATTGATGCTCGTACTTTCTCTTTGCACATTATGCAACTCTTGCTTGAGCTGCATTTTCCTGGCTTGCGTATTTGTGCTATACATTTTTTACAAAGTATCCCATGCCTCCTTTGGCGTACTTGCATCTTGAATATGCACAATCATAGAGTCTGAAATGCTGATAGACAGCCAGTACATAACTTTCCTGGCTCTCTCATGCCATGCTTTAAATGCCTGCATTTGCTGTTGATTGGGAACATCAGGAAGAACTGGTTCTTCTTCATTTCTTGCAACAAATTCCCAATATCCTTTTCCCATAAGGAAATTCGTCATTCTAAACTTCCATGCTTGGAAGTTGTTCTTGTCAAGCTTTTCAGTGACAATCTGTGAAAGAGAATCAGACGCCATTACAGAACACTGCAAAAAATTCTATCACTGCAAAGAACACAGCTTCACACTCACAAGGGCAAATCTGCAAAACTGGCGAAAGTGGTATTTGACCACGCAGTCACTTCCTAATGACGATTTTGCATAAACATGAACCAAGGATGATTCTGTAACTCCCAATGTCTCTGCACACAAGCATACGATTCAATTTCTGTGGTAACTTTTCACCAACCTGTAGAACACTGGTCGCACAGCATAAAACAGGGCCTTTTTCTGAGTGCGTGCAGAAAACTTCTACATGTAGCCTACATTCAAAAGTTTCTGCACTTCGAATAGGTCATAAGTTTTGATCTACAACTTAAAATTCACAACTAATCAAATAATTGGAATCATAATGATGAGATCTGTGATTTGTCTTATAATGTTAAGTTCTTGACTAATTCTATAAAGTTTGAAATTTGAGGTCTATATATACTTTTCCATGAATAATTTTTTAACCAATATCAAAAACATTATTAAAAACTAAGTTTTCAAATTTTCTATACATTATCAATCTAAAACCTTAACTCATGTGCAAAAAAATTTGCAATATAACATCTAAGATAGATTGATAGGCACATTACATCTACCCACTTGAAAAAATCCAAATATCCTCATCTCAATAGGAGGTCACTAAAGAAAGCAATTCTAGAGGACTCAAGGAAGATGCTCCAAGGATGGACCTAGAGGATATCATTGAGGATATAGATCATATCATACCGTCATGATAATCAGGTTTGAGTTATTTATTTCACATTTAGTTACTTTATTCAAGTTAAAAGGAATGATTTAGTTAAACTATCTTGTTGATGGAGGAAAAGGGCTCTATTCATTGTTTGGGGAAATCTCCTCTATGAGTTTGCTTATGATCGACTCATATGAGAATGAAAACTCCTTGAGGAGAGGATTTGTTCTTGTTTTGAAACTTATGATTGGTTTAGAGACAAGGGAATGTTTTATGAGTGAGGATCATCTCCATGGTTTCACCAATGAATGTACTTGTCCTAAGACTTGTGATTGGTTCAAACAAGGGAAAGTTAAACAAGTGAGGATCATCTCCATGGTTTCAACACAAAATGTGCTTGTTCTGTTGCTTGTGATTGGTTTAGACAAGGGAATGTTGCACAAATGAGAACCACCTCCATGATTTCATCATGCAATGTGCTCTTTCTAAGGCTTATGATTTGTTCAAATGAGGGATATTGCATAGATGTGGACCACCTCCATGGTTTCATTGTGGGATTAACACCATGAAAGGCAAGCAACCTAAGAGGGCACTACATGATACATTGGTCAAAGGTTGAGTGGTGAAAAGCCTACCATAGGGGTGAGCAAGATTCACTCCTATGGAAGCTTAAGGATAAAGGAGGCTCTCAACACTCTCATGCTAGTTCTAAGACGGAGATAAAAACTTCCATGGCCTAATATCTATGGATGTTGGAAGACCAATTCTAAACATAGGGGGACTATAGTATCCAAGTATTATAGATACATATATCTAGGTGTTTTGGATGCATATCCTAGTATAAGGGCAAATGTCAATGAGGCACAGTACCTTAGGGAAGCATATATGTTTACAATTGTTACATTTATTTTCATCTATATGATCTAAAGGCATGAAACGAACCTATGCTAAAGGCTTAATTAAGGAAATTGATTTTGAATGTCAATATTAAATGTGTTAGGATCCTAATTAGAAAATAAAATACGTATTTGGGTGTGTGCATGGGAAGTGATAGGAGAAATTCCCCAATGGGAGTTGTCCTATGGCTGGGTGGACTCAATTAGTCAAGTGGCTTCTCAATGACTAGGTTTAGAGCTAAATGCTGACTTCGTTTGAACCACATCTTAGATCCCAACATAGCACCATTTCATGGGACCAATGTGAGATTGTCTTATGGACAGAGAGGTTGATATTCTACTCCCCCTTATTTCTCACCCTCGTTGAGCCAATGATGGTGTTCGCCCACGTAAGGTTTTGATTGATTACACAACTTGCTTTCTAAACTCGATGCTAGATGTTATTAGTGACTATAGTTGGGTCACTAGAGACGTCAAATCAATCCTTGTGGGTAAAGCTAGATACTCCCACGTGAAGTTGACCAAGAAGCAACCTAACTGTCTAAGGTCATGCCTTTCATGGGGTCGTAGTGATGACACTTAGAACAAGCGACTAGGCAATTATCTAATGTTGCTCCATGGGTTTCACAAGCAAGTACATCTCACATGATATCAAAGCTCAATCATAAGATGAGCTAATTTAGAGAACAGAATTAGAGACAAGGCCTAGGAATTGTTATCTGTGTTTGAATTAAAAAGTATGAGGATCGATTTTTCCCTTGGATCATTCTTTATCTACTTATGGAGCAAGAGATCTTTGAGGCTATACATGCTTTGGCTTGTAGGCCAAGTGATTTACTAGCTTTGTCACCTTGACGGTATTCAAAGCTATCTTTGGTCAAGATTCTTGGAGGCCCAAATGGAAGGATGGCAATGGTAGTATGGATGTCTCTTAGTTGACACTGAAAATGTTACTCACATTGAGAGGAACCTTAAGAGAGTTGAGATCCTTAAGTAGCTTCATCTTATTGAAGTATTTTGGCTCTTTGAGACTCCTCTATACAAGCTCATATAAAGGTATTGTGCCGAGTGATATTCTTGATTGTATCATCAAAAATTAAGGTATCGAGTATCAAATCTCACAATGCCTTTATAGGAGCTACAAAAAATTTGTTCTTGTAAGATTATATCCAATAATCATGCTTGACTATTAGGATCAACACTTGCAAAAGATCACTATGTTCTCGAATCATTGGGAAGCATCAAGCTAAGCTGGAGAGAAGGCAATTCAATTCAATTCAACTCAATAATATTAAGCCTATATTCTTGAATCTTTGCTTAGTTGATGATCATGTTCTTCTTCATCTCTTGTAAAACATTGAAGGTCCTATCAGATGTAGAGAACTTTATAAAATTGCAAGTCTTAAGGTAGAATTGAAAGCTAACTCACTCTTGATGAATGAAATGCCCAATCCTCTTTTCCTAAATGCCCTCAAAAAGAAGCAAAAGAAAGATGTGGTCATGATCAAAGATTAAGATGGGAGAGAAGGTTTTAATGAGCATGGCATCCATGAAGTATTCAAGAAGCACCTATTTATTATTGTCAACAGCCCTTTCGAGTGCCATGATGAGTTGCCGAAGTGGGTTGAGAGCTTCTTATGGCATATGATGATCAAGCATATCATGGAGTATCAAGTATCAAATCTCACAATGCCTTTATACAAGCTAAAAAAAAAGTTAGTCTTCTTGTAAGATTATATTCAATAATCCTTGCTTGACTATTAGGATCAAAACATGCAAAAGATTACTAAGTTCTCGAATCATTGGGAAGCATCAAGTTAAGCTAGGGAGAGGGCAGTTTGATTCAACTCAGTAATATTAAGGTTGTATTCTTGAATCTTTGATTGGTCGATAACATTGAGGGTCCTATCAAATGTAGAGAAAGAACTTTATAAAATTGCAAATCTTAAGGTAGAATTGAAAGCTAACTCACTCTTGGTGAATGAAGTGCCTAGTCCTCTTTTCCTAAATGCCCTGTTTCAGATTATGTTATTTGGTAAACATGCCCTACAGGATAACCATAAAGTGAATAAAGATAAAAGAGGCCGGAATGAACAACAGGTTAGAAGTTCTGAATAAAGTTCATACACAAGCAAATTAATAGTTGCGTTAAAAAGATAGAAATGGGTATGAAATAAATTTTAATAAGTTTTTTTTTTTCAAAAGAGTTTTTATCACAAGTAGATAAAAACATTTATTTGTCAAAAAGAAGCAAAAGAAAGATGTGGTCATGATCAAAGATTAAGATAAGAGAGAAGGTTTTAATGAGCATGGCATCCATGAAGTATTCAAGAAGCACCTTTTTACTGTTGTCAACAGCCCTTTCAAGTGCCATGATGACTTCTTGAAATGAGCTAAGAGCTTATAGCATATCATAATCAAGCATATTATGGAGTATCAAGTATCAAATCTCATAATGCCTTTATACGAGCTACAAAAAAAGTTGGTCTTCTTGTAAGATTATATTCAATAATCCTACTTGACTATTAGGATCAACACATGCAAAAGATTACTAAGTCTCAAATCATTGGGAAGCATCAAGCTGAGCTAGGGAGAAGGCAATTCGATTCAACTCAACAAGATTAAGGATGTATTCTTGAATATTTGCTTTGTTGATGATCGTGTTCTTCATCTCTTGCAAAACATTGAAGGTTCTATCATATGTAGGGAACTTTATAAAATAGCAAGTCTTAAGGTAGAATAGAAAGCTAACTCACTCTTGATGAATAAAGTGCCCATCCCTCTTTCCTTAAAAGCCCTCAAAAAGAAGCAAAAGAAAGATGTGGTAGTCATGATCAAGTATTAAGATGGGAGAGAAGGTTTTAATGAGCATGGTATCCACAAAGTATTCAAGAAAGACCTTTTTACTATTGTCAACAGCCCGTTCAAGTGCCATGACATCTTGTCAAAGTGAGTTGAGAACTTCTTATAACATATGCAAGGTCAAGCTAACATTGAGGTCACCCTCTCATTGGATCACACCTTCTCCACTAGCAAAATTTTAATGGTGGTTAAAGCTATGAAGAAAGCCAAAGCTCCTTGCACATATGATCTTCCACTTGATTTTTTCCTAACTATTTGTGATATTTGCACCAATGACTTGTGTGGTATGCTCAATTATTTCAAACCTTCAAGCTCAATCTCAAAAAAGGATAATAAGGACATCATCATGTTAATCTCAACTCTACTAAAAGGCATCACCCTGCCACCAACAATGCTCATTGCTCCTTATAAGATTATGGCAAAAGCCATGGATATCATGATCAAGCATATCATGAGGTGACTAGTCCATAGAAACCAATATGGTTTCATACACAATCATCAAATCTAGGATGCAATCCTATTTATAATCGTGGGCATATATTGTGCACTAATTGACAAGGAAGATGTCTTGCTACTCAACATGGACTTCAAAAAACCGCAAGTCAAGGTATGTTGGGAGTTTATTCTAGAAGTTTAGTGGCTTGGCTTTGGATTTCCCATAAAGGAACATAAGATCAAGCTACCTAATTGCTACTTTCCTATTTGCCTTGGTAACTCGCTCTCATTCGTAGTATTTATCATAGAATAAGATCTAGTTCAATAAGGCCCTTGACTCTTCCAAATGGCCACTATTTTTGCTCACAAATGTTTGCTAATGGTAATTCCAATATTATCCATGTTGATCACGATTCAATTTGTGAGCTTCTATTGTCCATGCTAATCACAATTCAATTCGTGAGCTTTTGGCATCTATGAGCTTTTGGCCCCTTTCTCTCCTCTTGGGAGTCATCAACGGTTATATGAACTTCCCCTTTGCTACAACACATTGGAACAAGATAGAATCCTCCCTTCAAAACTGCCTTATGGCAAGCTCAAGGGATGGTAACCATTACATGGGAACAAATAACTTTGACTACCACAAAGGTGGTGCTGGCTTAGAACCTTCAAGAAAAAGGCAGCTGGGCTCACATTTTCCATCATCAAAAGAATTGTAAAGGGTAATTGACTGTCATTCTAGCTTATAGCTCTCTAACACCAAGGTCTTTAGTAAAACTTGGCCTAATTCTAAGTGTTATGATGTCTTTAGTGGCCCAACTAAGGTTTCAATTTACTTCTTGGTTGTCAAAGAGCTAGTCAATGCTTGGAAGCAATTGATTCCCCAATTTTATTGGCATGGGGCACCCTTGTGGAAAGGAAGACAAGTCTCTGAGCTCTACTCCCTAGGAAGTGAATGAGGCCTATTGTGATGCATTCACTGCTGCACTTTGAGATATGAAGCGCAGTTTCAGACTGCAAAAGAAAGGATTTGCTTGTTGGCATGACTTAAAAAATAAAAGTAAGACTTCCACCATTCCAGCCAAGAGATTAAGAGTCCAATTTGGATTGAATGCTAATGAAGCTACCTAGTGGCAAGAGGTTCTGTCATGTAAAAATAATTGGCCTCCCTCTACCCAAGCTGACGACTGCAAGATACTCCAGCACTTGGTTAATCTGTACGGTAAGCCTTTTTGTGAAGAAAAGGATGGACCTAATCCTTATTTTCATGGCTGTTATGCTCCCATCTCTTCTGGCGATGTAAACATTTACCTCTCAAAACATAATAAATTTCACACATTCAATAAAAGCCTGAAAGAACACTAAAGCAGCAATATAAAAGCTCTTGCAAATTTGTAAAACCCAAAGCAACGTCACATTTGGATTTCTTGGGTAAAAGCTTCATCTACATTGGCAATCTTAATCTTAATTTCTTTTAACTAGATTAGTTGACTTCTTACAACCCAATGAGCTCATCCCAAAGAGCTCAACCTCGTTAACTTATTACAAGTTAGTAATAAACATAAACTTTCGAAAAAAGCTTTATCAAGGAAAACTTTTGGAACTATCCAAAGCTAGTGCTAACTTTTATTTGAGAGAACAGTAGGATTAAGTTTTAGGAGTTCTACATGTTGATTCACTTTTCATTTGCATCAAGGATTATCCAAAGAGCTTTGTAAACTACCATATCAACAGCTCAAGTAACACTCAACTACATCTTAAGATAATCAAGTGAACTAAATAAGAGCTAGAACTTAGGAATTACTACACCTGCAGGTGGTTGAGTTTCTCGCAACTTTGCAAAAGCTCAAACATTACTTCAGCTAGGTTAGCTCAAATAATCCATCTCTTAGCATTGCTGCTGTTAGAACCTCTTTTTCAAAAGGTGACCATTTTTAAAGAATTTCCCTTGTATTGATCAGAACTACACATCCTCACTTCTGGAAGACAGGCCTGCAATCCTCAATCCATCCTACACGCAAAACTTCAAACATTATACCAAACTTGAAACATCCTATCCTGTTTGCTTATCTTCAAAGAATTCACTGTTCTTACATGATGCAGCTGATTATAAAGGAGGATTCAGGAAAGTTAGGAACAAGTATGTGCATCTATTAAGTGCATCAGGTTCCACAGGATTGGAGCTATGATGGAAGACAAGGGATCCAAGGAAATTGCATACCCTATTGGTTGAGTTCTAATTCATTGTGCTCTTCTTTCTTTTTCAATAGTGTCCAAATTAGTGATGCTACCAACACTCCCTTCTGTTCAACATCCATTTCCTGCTCCAATCATGAGCTGATTTTGAACTTTCCTCACAGCTGGCCATGCATAGATAAACTGGAAGCCATCAAAGTAGGTCAGGTAGCTCATGGCATACTGATTGTTACAGAACTGTCCAAAGCGTGTTAATGCCAAGGTGTTTTCTTGGGACTCTATTAAAGTATGCAAAATCAAAACAGTTTGTTCGATTCTGAGCAAGTATACAAACTTACAACAGTTCTGGACACTTAAAAATAGCATATTGTAAAACCTCTGCAGGCCATTTGCAGAGTCAATTGATTAATCTGACCTACTGGACAGTGTTTCTACATGCAACCAATACCACAGATTTAGCCTAGAGGAAGACTGACAAATGCAACTCCACGAAATGGCTCAACTAAAAGACAAAGCTATTAGCTGAGAACTACTCAGAAAGGTCACATTATACAAGAATACGTTGAGGATGGCCTGAAATGTACAAAAATTGGATGTGTAAACAGCCATGGTATATACAAAGTTGGGCTCACTACACACAGCAGAATAACACCACCCAAAATGATTTGAATTGGTCTCCTTTCAGCATTCTATACAATGTGTCTTCACCTGTGAAGTTTCCAAACTTTCAAATTTCGGTGCAAAATTTTGACAGCAACTGTTGTTTAACAACATTGGAGCTTACCGAGTCTGCAAATACTTTACATAAAACTTGCTGATGGGTTAAAATCTCAAGTCCACCGACTTAAGAGCCTGATGATGCAACTTTGATCCATCTGGCATAAATAACCCAGTGGATCTTGGGAGTATCAAACTTCTTGATACCATTTCTTGAGGTGTATCAACCTTTGTTTCTAGGGCCTTCACCCTTTGAACATACTCAAAAAATGCAGCCACCTGCCGTGCATAACTGGAAATCAAAACACACAATTAATAAGGAAACCTCAACCTTTGCTCTAAAGAAGCTGATAATATGCACACAAAACATACTTTGCTTTAGCCTCCACATCCTTGGCAAAGTCGATATTGTTCTCACAGTCTAATATCAAAGCAGGTACCTGAAGGGATGAGAAAATGAACATCAAATAAAGGAGACAGGGAACACCTGCATCAACCAAACTTTATGAGCAAGAATTTGAAGCATAAGCAAGTCTTTATTTACCTTCTGGATGGAGGAGTGAACATGATCTCCTTCCAGATAAAAAACTCGATCTTGTATTGTTGGTGGAGGAGGTTCAACCAAAGGTGGTGGCCTTGTAATGGATAAAATACCTCCAGTGTTGGTACTTGCAGGGAAAAGCCACTGCTCATGTTTCTCATGCAAATCTCTCAAATAATCTAGAGTGACACCTTGCTCTTCTGGTCGATTCCTCATTTGTAATCGTCGAAGGCAAGCATCAGGACTGGCCCTGAGGTAAATGAATCCATCAGGAACAAGCCCTGGCAGAACAGACACAACAGGATTAAACCACGAATCATATATACTAATTTCCATCTCGTTCATCCACTTTGCCTCATGGACAGCACGCACAAACACCTGCATACACAAGTTCCCAAATTATATACAAAGATTCAGTGCCTCAAACCTGAGCATGCACAAGTCAAGAAACAGAATCAGTAAAGCTAATTCTCTAGGTCCCCCATGGGGATTTTTTTTGGGGGGGGCGGGGGGGATAGCTACTTGTGAGGAGATAGGATTCAAAGAAAAGGACAAATTAAAAGTGGTCACCACACCCAAAAAGAAGGGGGAAACGAGAACAAAAACCATCAAACTTTGTCACACTCTGTGCTGTTCTTTTAATCAATAATCCAAAGCTACATGTTATTTATGCTGATTGAAATTACCATACCATGCGATCACTGAAAACGCTTCTTTCCATTAATCGAAGTGGTTTTACACCACCCCTTGACTCTTGTTCTTGCATTAATCTTGTGATGAAAACGTAGTTTTGAAAGGTGTAGGCATATCTTTCCGGTTCAGCATAGAATGCATCCAAAACATTGAAGTGCTCAGGTCCAACATCTTGCCATTTTGCAACAGGTTCTGGTACAATCTCCACAAGATCTCTTAATTCAAAAGCTTCATTAGTCACCCTCTGGAGGAATGTCGTTTTGCCTACACTTATATTGCCTTCAATGCAGAATGTCAACCGTTTCTTTTGATTCACAGCATTATCCGAACCAGAGCTTTCATCAGATTTCATTTCCTTCTCTACAGTATCTTTTATGTAGGCAGTAATGCTCATTGCATGATGCTTGTGAAGGATGCCTACTGAGCTTTGCAGATACTTAACCATCTTCTCATTGCTGTCTCCACGAAACTGTAAGCATGAATTTGGGATTATTGTTCACACCTTCCTCCCTCCCTCCCTCCCTCATTTTCTGCCTCCCTCTCTCCAAGCTACAGAGTAACCTCACATCAGAGGGCCTCATTCACAGACCAGAAAGCCCATACAGACCCATCTCATTTGCTATGGATGGCCAACGACCACAAAAGGGCTTTGTCACACCAACAAATGATCAAGTTTCAACAACCAAAGTATTAAGCAAGAGAGTCATTCCATGGTAGCAAAGTCAGAAAGAACATCATATTTTCGGGGTCAATCTACAATTAGATGCAACTGTAGTTTTACAAGCTATTTAGAAGAGAGATATAGCTCTATTGTCCTATTAAATAAATGGCATATAAGCTGGTCAAGACACCAGGAAACAATCATGTTAACTGGCACCTGACTCTTTGAAAATGTGATCAATATTCACCCTGAAAATAGGGGTCGCATTACAGATCTGGAACAGTGCCCTGTAAAGAATGATACTTCTAACAGAATGCACATGATTCCCATTATGACCATCTGTCATACACATTCACATGCTTGTTGGACAGTTCCACTGTAAGCTACAGCATCCTTAGCTGCATTCATGTTGGTGCTATAATGGCTGGAGAATTCTCTTCATAGTGTGGCATACATGTGAGTGTGCAAAGAGCACTCAGCATGAAAAGTGTGTTTTCAGCCCGTGTAAGATGTACCTGTTCATACCTATTTCTGGTCAGCATCCCAAGGTTGCAAGGTCCCACATCACTACTGAGCTGTAGATGTACTGCTTGGTAGGTGATTTGTTAAACAAGCTACATGCAGCTGCACTCTTGTCTCACTAAAGTGTGCTTGGACACTTGTCTCATTCACCCTTACTTTTTGGATAGCAACACAAGTCTTCTTTATCTATAAATACAGTCCTTTTCCTTACAATTTTTCACAAAACTCCTTGGCTGCAAATCACTCCCTACCTCAAGATTCCTCCATAGCTACGGACTCAACCCACCACATTGGGCATGCTCTGTCAAACCCATCTTCATCTTTCATTGCTGGTTTTCCCTACAAGAGCCTGTCAATGATACCCTTTCATGGACCTCAAAAAAAATGCTATGGAATAACAGCTGATTGAGTCATTACTAACCTAAAACAGCAGCCCAGCTGGCTCTATGATTAGTGCCACAGATGGTTCATAGTATGCAATACAAAGGTCTACTTTGATAGAAAGCACCTCATTTTATCATCTTCTTTTTTCTTTTTCTTGGCCACATAGGAATTCCAAAGTTGCCAAGCTTAATCTCTCATGTCTACGTTGATATCAGCTGTAACTCACAAATAATTAGTAAGTACCAAAAAGGACTAGTTCTTGATACAATTTCTTTTCTTAAATAAGTTGCCCTAATAAAAGAGAAAGAAACTAGAAATAAACCTTGTCAACATATAACTGCTTCAGCTCTTCAACCTTTCCAATTCCCTTTGCAACAAGCTTTTCCATGTTTCTTGGACCTGAACCAATCCTTTATTTTGTCAATTTATAGATAGGCTATACTGCTTGAAAAATGCAGAAGAGCTATGAACTTTGCCAGACTGTGGTATAACTACAGAGACAGAAAGCTGCTCAGATTACTGCGAAAAAGCACGCAGCCAATGTATGCTGTCATGTAGCCATATGTCTATAAACATAACAGGCAACAAAGAACAGTAACTTGCAAAGTGATGTATCTAGGCACTTGCTAGTTTGGCAACCATAATGACTACATTGCCAAAATTCATCACCATCAATTTGAAAGCTGCTGAAAACCACTCTTTTTTTGTCAGGACCAAAGGCTTAGTCCTGCATTGGGCAGTGACATAAAAGGAGTAGAAACTAGTCATAAGGAACTAACCTATGCCAGGCACTGTTAGAAGGTCAGGAATCCGTCCATGTGAGTATCGACTGAAAAGACCTCGTTTTCGTTCCGGAGAGCTTCTCACGAGTCCAATTCTTTTCTGAGTATTCCGAGAACTGTCCACCTTATGAGCTCCATCCAGAACAGGATCAGTAATACTCGTTGTGTCTCCTTTATCATCTGATAAAGAAGCCATTGAGAGTGATGGTTGTGTTTCTGTGACATCATCATTACGTGGCAGGGGGAATCCTGCAGTGTCAAGTTTACTCCCCTCCTCACTGAAGACAGCATGAGAAAATAAACTCCTGGTTGCATCATTTTGTTCATCGGCTGCTGGCTCAGTCGTGTGGGAACTGATGTCATGCAGGTCATCTTCGACCACAGTAGCAGCACTGAATGCCGCTTGGTCTGCTTCATGAACTATGGAAGAAAAAGTGGAAGTTACCCTATCCCTGACATGCTGGTTAGCCGGTTGTGAGGCATTCACAGTGCTATCTGTGCTGCCCGCACTAGCTCCTGTGATATCCACGTGCACCCTGTCTGTGTTGTCCTTGCACGCTGCCACAGCAACCTCACATTCTGAGGCGGTGCCATCAGTGCAGCTGGATGCAACACCTTCGTCACATTTGTTCTCCTCGACATCAGAGGTCGCAGAGGACGGCTGGCCTTGGGAAGAAAAACTCCTGCAAACACACCAATTAAGGGAGAGGACTGTCACCTGCTGCCGTGACAACTGCAATGCAAAACCCGACGAAGACAGCGACGACGACGATGACGACGATGATGATGATGATGATGTCAATAACGGTGCAAGGCTATGGCAAGCAGCTACAGAAACCTTGAGGGGAGGGAGGGAGGGAGAAGAGAAGGGAGGGCTTTGGGTGCGGAGGCGGGGGCGGGGGCCAGACCGGGGTGTCGTCGAATTGCGAGACTGAGGAGTCAGGGGCTTAGGGTTAGGCAGGCAGAAAGAGTAGAGGTAGTGATGGTGGTGATGGTGAGAGGGGGTTTGGCAGAAGGCAGCAGGCCACATGGGGTTCCTCAGAGCGAGGCTCCGGAAGGGCTGTTGGGAGGGCATGTGCATGAGGGCAGCCTGTGCGTGGCGCGCGAATAACCGAGGGGGTGCATGAGGAAGCCCTCTCTCTCTCTCGCTCTCTCTCTCTCTCTGTGTGTCTCAGAGTCGCCTGCTGTTTGGGGAGTACACTCCAAACCTGTAGCGTTTCGACTAGAGTGGGAATTTGAATACTGGACAATTTGTGCCTCGTTAAATTATTTACCCTGGCGAGCTTTTCTCAAGGGCTAAAGGTGCAACATCTAAACCATTTGCAATTTTAGGGTTTCAATGTGTCCACCATCTGACATAGCTAAGTTAGCCCATTGGCAAGGAATGTGAAAACTATGTTCTCTCCTTTTTGAACTTTGAACCAAAAGGAAAGTTTAAGAGGGAGCATAATTTACCTACTAGCGTTCCTAGGAACGCTATCCCGCTTCACTGTGAAGCAGTGTGCCGCACGGCAGCTTCACTTCCCTATCGCACAGTGGGTAATGCTATCACAAAAACATCACATGCTTTACTCTCCTCTACTCACAACCCCTCTATCTCTCATCCCATTTACACCTCCCCCCTCTGTATCCACACTCACTCACTCAATCACACACACACTCTCTCTCTCTCTCTCTCTCTCTCTCTCTCTCTCTCTCTTGCACGCATGTATAAAAGGCCAAATATGCATTTGCATCAAGGAGTACATAGACTCATATATACATGCATTGACCATGCACCAAACTTATAAACTTGTATCTATACTTGCTCTACACAATAATTAGAAACAACTTGTATCCTTGGATGCTACAATGAGAAATAACATTCCTACGGTGAAACAAACTACAAATGAAAGATGTATACACAATAATTAGAAACAACTTGTATCCTTGGATGCTACAATGAGAAATAACATTCCTACGGTGAAACAAACTACAAATGAAAGATGTATGAACCACACCACAAATTTAAGTTTGTCCAAGCATTGCATGCAAACTCTCAGTATTAATAATCCACATAGGTGAAGCAAAGCCCTGCTTAACATTAAAACAACAATACTTGCTATGCGCAATAGCTAGAAGTAGCTCTACATGATCATTCGATGTTACAATCAGAAATAACATTGCTACGCTAAAATGAACCACAAAGTGTAAGCATATCCAAGCATCAAATACAGATAGGTGAAGCAAAGCCCAAGTACCACTTCTTGATTACACCTATGATAAATAGATATAGATACATCTACATCCAAATGCTACAAAGATGTTAAAACTTTCCATGGGGCCTAACCAAAATGAAGCTTTCTTTTCTTTGAGGAATCACTGGGAAAATTTCCATTCTCCAACACAGCATGCTCAGGAGAAGCAAGTCCCATTGCCACTCTTCGTCCCGGTGATGGTACAGGGGACATGATAGTCTTTCCTCTCTTTCTTGCGCCTAAATTTTTAAAAGCTCACAACGTAAACATGAACACATCCAACAATTGACAAAGATCACTTAACATTGGAATAACAATACCTAACTTAATACTTGCAAACCACTTGGCAGGCATTGTCACAACTTGATGTAGCATCACAAAACAACTGAGGTCCTTAAATTCATACGCCAGCCACCCCCTCGGTATTCTATCAGTGTGAGATCACTGAAACCTCTTGTCCTGCTCAACTTCACCCATATGCACTTGAAAGCATTAAGCATACCCACAATGCACCACCAGTAAAATCTCTATGTTGACATCATCATACAAACGCTCAATGACCCTTGCAAGCGTTCTTCTTATAATATCATCCATTGTCACTGTGCACAAGTTACATTGCAGTTCCTTCTAATACTCAGAAGTTGGATAATAACCCCAGCTTGAAGTAGGCATCTGCAAAAGTCAAGCAAACACTTATATACAGTGTAGGGAATATATACTCAATTACAATCGAGTATATGCCAACCGAATACAGCTTTGAGGCTATCTCACATACACACCAAGCAAGGACTACAAAGCCATCAAAATTCAATAGATACATCTCTAAAAAAATGCAAGCATACCTTCCACTCTCCAAAAAATTCATCTCCGTATGCATCTTTGCAAAAAAGCAATGCACCTCATTGCATCTTCTGAAGTACCTCCTTGTACACAATGTTTGTCATGACATTCATAATGCTTCCATCCTTATCCAATAACACCCTCACACCGCATGAGGATTTCACCCTTGAAAATGCAACATACAACTGTCCATGTGTAAATATTGGTGTCTTTAAGTAAAGACCAACAACAGACAATGTCCGGCCTTGTGACTTATTGATCGTCATAGCAAACGCCAATCGAATAGGAAATTGCCTCCACCTCATAGCAAATGGAAATTGCAAGGTGCTAGGAATAAAAGTGATCCTAGGAATAAAAACTTGTTCCCCTACATTTGTCCCTGTTATTATTTCAGCATCTATCACCTTTTTATTGAATGCCTTACACATCAACCGTGTACCATTACACAAACCTTTTGCTGGATTTAAGTTCCTAAGCAGAATAATAGGTGCATTCATCTTTAACAACAATAGATGGGGAGGAAATCCACCTCCAAGATCTAGTGTATTTAAATACTCTACAGAGTACAAAAATGAGCTATCACCCATCTCTGCAATTGAATCCGCACTATAGTACTGTGTAACTTCTCCTGGCATCGATTGCAATGCACAATGATTCAAAGAAGCCACCTCCATATTCCACGCTACAACTATAGCACGCTCACTAAAATATGCCCCAAAGTCTCTCACCGCAGACACTTCACCATACACACTATTAACCAAGGTTTCAATAGAGCACCCTTTCAATACCATGCTAGATGGAATATGTAACTTATCACAATTCTTCGTAATACCCACTCCATCCCCTATCCCTTGAATCCAAGCAACAAATCCATTATCCATTACACCACCAGCGGTTGACATCCTCATATTCCCAGACAACCTTAGCACCTTAACATACTACCATAAATGAGAGCAACATAGTGTCGCATTAGCAATATCTTCACAGGAGCCCTTCATCACAACGGGCAGGATTTGCCTAAAATCACCCCCAAGCAAAGTAACCTTTCCACCAAATGGTTTATCACAGCTCATAATATCTCTTAAAGTTCTATCAATAGCTTCAAATGCAAACCTATGCATCATGGGAGCCTCATCTCACAAAAGAATGCTCGATTATCTGAACAGTTGAGCAAGATCCCTCTAAACAGGAATATTACAGGTGGATCGATTGCATAGATCCAATGAAATTTTAAATCTCAAGTGAGCAGTATGACAACCTTGCAGAAGCAAAGCAGCAATGCCAGATGATGCCATTGCTAATGCTATATGACGATCACTACGCAACCTAGCAAGCAAACACTTGTAAAGAAATGTCTTTCCAGCCCCACCGGGGCCATCCAAAAAAAAAACATCCCCAAAGTTTCCACCAATGGCACCTATAACTGCATTATATGTAACCCTCTGTCCATCATTCAACATTGCCTCCATATAAACACAAACTCTACGTTGCTCCAGTATATCATATGCATATTCATATTCTAAAAGAGGGTTAGCACACAACTGAGAATGTGTTCGATGAGGTTCTGGCAATCCATCAAAGTCAGACAATCTTCGCCCATGTTGTCGCAAAATATCTTGAAGATGCAATAAAGTCCTCTTTGATGCCTCTTGTTGTAGAATTGTAGAAGATATATGCACATGCTCTAGCTGTAACTTATACAAAATATCCTCCACCATCGGTGACATAAACCTATCCCAGAGCTAACCAAGTTGCGCAGGCTCACAGAATACCAAAATTGCAGCAAACAAAGCACGCAACTGGGCACCAATTTGTACAAATGCAGCCTCTTCCAAGCACACAACACACTCATCATCACCCTCTAACATGCCCTTTGCAATGCAGGCTTCCTTAAAGGCGTTATACACCATGTTGCCAACAGTACGCAAATCATCAAAAGACATACATCCTCGAGACACTGTCAAGAGCATTCGCAAGTAATAACGCTCACCAGATGTGGGCGGCACAAAGTATATTCGGCCACACGTATTTCCACGCTTTCTCTTCTTTCATACCTTTCATTGTGCATTCCACACCCAATAGCTTGGGAAGTCTTGATACCGAATAGCTCGAGCCTCTAGATGAATATGATTGCACACAAACGAGTAGTTTTCCTAATATCTTCATTCTGCATAACATATGATATATTGTCTGTATCTTGAAACACTACATAATTCTCATCAGGCAAGTGCACTTGCAACCGCTATATATCAGGCTTCTCATTGTGCAATGCATAATCATATATTCGCCAACACGCTTCCGAAGCAGAAACATACCGTGCATCTAAATAACTCTTGATCTCATCCACTTTACGAATGGTCGTACCATTTAACCCTGAGTTTCCAACAAAAAATTTAATCATTGCACGATCATGTCCCTTGTATATATATTTATACAAATACTTAACAACTGCCACCGTTGAGCATACCTCAACATTTATATGTGCATTGTATTTTTTACTCAAGTACGGATTGTATGGAACAATCCATCCATTATCAATAGTATTACCCTTTATTGTGATTGTCTTTCCATCATCTCGTCTTCTATAAATAGGATAGCCAGAGCTATCAACAGTTGTTACATTCACAAACCTCCGAGGGAATTTTCTAGTGCATCGACCATTGCGCATGCAAGGGCTCTTGGGATTCAGGTTTTCCCTTACTTCGCACTATAGCCATGGCATCCTGATACAACTTATACATGTGTCTTGGCCCACCAGTAAAAGAAGACGGCAAAACCACCCTTTTCCCAATAGAGACACCAATAATCCCCATGGGTCCATCATCCATCACTCCCACCATATCTGTTAAGCCCTTATAAACTTCCGAGTGCAAAATTGATTGATTTTGACGACACCAAGCTAACCTACATTGCTCTATACTACAATAAGCATCAACAATAAATTGTTGCAACAATTGGCCACCCCGTAACATGCACACCTCAGTGTCCTCACGCACTTGTAGTCGAAATGCATAAAATTGCATTTGAGTAACACAATCCTTATTAGACAATCCATGTGTACCTTTACATGCCAACCATCATCACCCATAGGAAAAAGAAGAATGTATAGCATTGGCATATATGCCCTATGCAAGTTTGAAATAGCAATACATCGTCCATCCCGACTATAAACATGTATGTCTCGACGATCAAGAGTATTCTCATCGCCTTGTCCTGGCATGATAGCTGCAACCTCAGTTGCCACTGGATCTGAGTATTGTCTATTAGGATGTTGAACCCCAAAAATAGTCATTCTCAAATCATGCAAGGGATTGTTTTGCAATTGCATACCCACGGATCTAAAAGCTTGTGCATATGCATTGTGTTGATGCATCATAGACTGAAGCTCCCCAAGCAAGTTTGGCAATAAATTAGGCATAACATCCAACCGATTAGATAACTCATGCTCAGTATCATAAACATAAAGTTGTGTAAATCTTGGCCTTTCCTATTGTTGCACATTAGGAATCAAAGGGCCTATACGATGATAAATGGAGCCATGCACTCTAAAGGTATAAGAATTTTCCACAACAGACAAAAGCTCATCAACATTGGCACCAAGTGACACAAATGTAAGAGCACTATTATATGCTCGTATATTATTTTTAAATACTCTGCTTTGAGGATGCATACCATGCAACAAATCATGCAATAGTTGTGGTGGATATTGTAACCGTGGCAACATTACTTTTCCATTTCGACAACAATGTTTACCAAACAAAACTGACCCTTGCACTTGAGCCTCACATCTCCACAATTTAGCTAAACATCGCTCATACATCTCAGAAAGACTTCCCACGGAATGCACAATCGGGTCTTGAAATAGCAATATTGTAGTTGCAGGATGAATATCCATTGCAGGCAAAGCATGTAAAATGGAGCAAAAACCCTCATTTCGAGCACTAAAGGTTGGAGCATTATTGACACGTGACTCATTAATCACAGCATTTCCTAGGTTTTGGTGATTTTCAGCATCACAATTATAATCATTAGCAAATTGTTGCTCAATCAAACTGTGAAGTCCCTCACGAATCAAGCTATCATGATTTAGAGCCCCTCCTTGCAAAACGTTCCGACACTCAACTATAGTAGAACACATCTCTTTATACCCCCTCTGGTCATGTCTTGCCATTTGAGCCCTAAGCCTAGCAATTTGTCGTCGTCTATATCGTGTAGAGTTGAGTATATGCCTATGAATACGCAACACATAATCCCTACTAGTTCTTTGATTATTTAATCCCATATTGTTTGGATTCTCACAAAGCCTGCACATCAAGAGAAAACATGCATTCTTTCAAGCAGAGACTTGATTGGGAATAGTATTTCCAAAAAGACTTAAAAGCAGAATTAATCTAGAATCACATATTTACAAACTCTTGGGAACAAGAAGAAGCATCAAGCAAGCATCAAGGGAGGGTAACTTACCAAGGAGAGGAAGAAGGACAAGGAAGAAGTGCCACCACCCGCCACACCAAACACCCAAGGTGAGTCTCTCTCTCTCTCTCTCTCTCTCTCTCTCTCTCTCTGTTTCTCTCTTTCTCTCTCTGCTCTGTCTGTGTATTAGGATTTCCTTTTGCTCTCTTCCTCTCCCTCTCTCATTTCTTCTCCCTCCCTCACCCTCTCCCTCTCTTTCTCTCTTTTCCTATTATGTTTAATGTTTTTTCTCTCTTCTCCTCTCCCTCCCCCTCTCTTTCTCTCTTTCAATGTTTTCCTCTCCCTCTTCCCTCTCTTTCTCTCTTTCAATTTTTTCCTCTCCCTCCCTCTCCCTCTCCCTCTCCCATTTCCTCTCCCTCTCTTATTTCCCTATTATGTTTAATGTCTCCCTCTCCCTCTCTCATTTCCTCTCCCTCCCTCTCCCTCCCCCTCTTTTTCTCTCTCCCTTCCTCTCCCTCTCCCTCCCTCTTCCTTTCACATTTCCTCCCTCTCTCATTTCCTCTCCCTCCCTTTCTTTCTCTCTCATTTTCTCTCCCTCTCTCAATACACAGAAATTATACCAAAAACAAGTAAACGAGAGAGAAAACTCCCTCTCCCTCTCTCATTTTCTCTCCCTCCCCCTCCCCCTCTCCCTCCCCCTTTCTTTATCTCTCTATCCCTCTCCCTCTCCCTCTCCCTCTCTCATTTCCTCTCCCTCCCTCTCCCTCTTTTTCTCTCTCATTTCCTCTCCCTCTCTCAATACACACAAATTTATTTACCAAAAACAAGTAAAAGAGAGAGAGAAAACTCCCTCTCCCTCTCTCATTTTGTCTCCCTTCCCCTCTCCCTCTCTTTCTCTCTCTCGAAAGAATACACAATCTTATTCCAATCCATAGCAAGTACCTAGACATTGAAACGTATTTTACAGAGAATATTACTCTTTGATACGTACTACATTGCAAGACATAATAATTATATCTATAAATAAACTATAGATCAATGTTTACAAACTCTTTAAAAGAGAGAAGAATGCATCACCCCCAATAAATTGAACCAAACATTGGAGAAAGAGAGAGAGAGAGATCAAACCTCAAGAAAGAGGTATCACATAGTTACATTAAAACCAACATAAGCTTCACAAAAAGGAAGCACGCATCATCACAAAAAAAACATTGGTCCAAGCACTTTCAAGTAAGATATAAGCGAGATGATAATAGATCATAAGCCTCAGCCAAGCAAATCCTCCTCAATTGGGACCGTTTATTTGACGATTCAATTGTTGTAGCAAGGCATTGAACCTATTAACATTCATTTGGAACTGCAAAAACGGTAGTCGACAACCCCTCTGGCAAATCACAGGCTCGTGGTAATCTCCAAGCCCCCAAAACGATACCCACATACCATTCAACAACAAATTCATCAACCTACTTGTCTCAGAGACAATTGCTGAAAGTTCCCTCAATTCACCACCCAAACCACTCGAGACTTGTTGAAGAACACTCTGGGCGTGCTTTGTCTCGCACACAACACCATACAAACCCTTAGCTTGTTCATGCAATTCTATAGAGTAAATAGCAAGTGCATGATCGACACGTGTGGATAAACTTGTCTGCAATTCCATCAACTCATTCATCTTGGTCTCGAGGCGTTTAAACTCCAAAGAACTTGAAGCAGCCTTTGGGTTTCTTTGGATCGTTGATGTCCTTGTGGATTTACCAAGCACTTTCATAGATCAAATAATAAACTATTATCATCATCATATCATATCATAATCATAATCATAATCATCATCATCATCATCATAATAACAAACTAACAATACATATTTATAATATAATACAATATAATAACTAACAATAATAAAGTTAAAATAACAACCATTAACAAAACTATATAACTATATAATATAATAATAATAATAATACAATAATAAAAATACAATAATATAATATAATAATAATAATAATACAATAATAAAAATACAATAATATAATATAATAATAATAATATAATAAACAATACAATAACAACAATTATATAAAACAATATCTAATCTAAACAAAATAATACCACAATAAATAAACTATAAAGTAACAATAAACTAATAAACAATACAACATCAATCATTATCATCATTATCATTATCATTGTTATTATTATTATTATTATTATATTATACAATTAAATCTTCTGTTGCTCAAATCTGAGAGTTTTTTTGGTGTTGATTTGCTACTCTAGCATGGGCAAAGACATTTAAGTAAGACGATAATAGATCAACATTGGTCCAAGCACTTTTAAGTAAGATGTAAACTATTAAAATGAGATTAAAAAATCTTAATAATTTGAAAGAGATAGACAATGTTTTTTAAAATGGAGATTTTCATCAATTGAATAAAACACAACTCATTTAAAAAGTCTTGCAAAGATTATATATATCAAGCATGTGGTGATTTTCAATTTGGAAGAGATAGACAATGTTTTTCAAAATGGAGATTTTCAAGGATGTGCTTACGCATCGATGACTCATCCAAGTTAACATTGCCAAAAATCTATCTAGATAAACTTTGAAAGAAGCAAATTGCACATCAAGGGCAATGCTCTTGAGTGAAAGGAAATGACCCCACACGGTGATTCATCTGGGTTAACATTGCCAAAAACCTATTAAGGAAAACTTTCAAAGAAGTAAGTTGCACATCAAGGGAAACTTTTTTATTCTTGTGAGCAATTAACTCACATACGCCATCCTCTATACGACCAGCAATGTCAATAAGATCTTTCATCTTCTCATCATGATCATCTAAGGATCCAATACGTGGCCATTACTTTCGGACATATTCATATATCTCCCCTATGTAACCCTTGATTTCTTCCAACTCATCCTATATCCTCACCCCATCACAAAGGTTTCCTTCGTATTTCTTCTCCAAAATTCTCTTAATCCTTTGTAGACGGCTATCAATGCTCTCATCAAGAGAAACTGAAGCCCTTTGATGTCGAAATAGTGCCTTTACTTGCTTCTCAAGCCCATCCAAGCGATGAATGACTCTCAAAAAACGAATAGAACTTTCACATCCTCCAACATGCCTGAGTGCACGACAAACTGCCTTCTTCCTTGTAACCTCTTTCCCTTTGCACACATTCATTTGCACACTGGGAGCGCACTGCACAATATTTGCTACAAACACATTTTTTTCCTCCATGCTGCGCAAAACACATGCGTCAACATCAAGGTGCATATCAACTATTCTTATCTTATATTAAAAATTAGAAATAGTGCAAAATCCTAGATGACATTAGATTAACTTCCAATGCATTAAATTTAACCATACGTGCATTAGACCATATGATTGACTACCATAGAATTTGCTATAGTAAGTAGCATCTAGAGTGAGGTTTCAATTTGTTTATCCCACACATAAGACAAGTGGGTCTTCAAGATGCATTTGGATTATTTCAAGCAAAATCTCATGGCTCTCTAGTTGAGAGAAGATTGGGCTTTTTGTCACAATGGATATATCTAGTCAAGGATCAAAGTCAATGCCACAATGACCAATGAGTTGGTATTTTAGGTGGTGCACTACAACTATATCATTACTCACTACAACTATAACTAATTATTTTATATTATCACTATTCACATTATTTTATATTATTATTATTAGTTTTTACATATATATTTATACTAATAAAATAATAATAAACTAAATCAATCAAAATACAATAAAAACTAAACCAACAATTAAAATAATAATACCACAATAAATATAATATAATATAATATAATAACTAACAATAACAAAGTTAAAATAACAACCATTAACAAAACTATATAGCTATATAAGAATAATAATAATAAAATAACTCAATTTGTTAGTAATAACAACAATAATAATATATATATATACAATAAACTAATAAACTAATATCATCACCATATCATATAATAATAATAATAATAATAAAATAACAAATTAATAATACATATTTATATTTATAATATAATAAAATATAATAACTAACAATAACAAAGTTAAAATAACAACTATTAACAAAACTATATAACTATACAATATAACAATAATAATAAAATAATACAATAATAAAAATATAATAACATAATAATGATAATGATAATAATAAAAAATAATAATAAACAAATTAATTAACATTCACATTCACATTAACTATTTAACATTCACATTCACATTAATAAACTATCTAAACAATAATAAACTAATAACATCATAATCATATCATAACATAACATAATTACTAATAAATAAACTATAACTATTAACTAATAATAACTATTAGCTATAACATTAACTATTAACTATTAACATAACAATAAAATATAATAATAATAATAATAACAAACTAACAATACATATTTATAATATAATACAAATATATAATAACTAACAATAACAAAGTTAAAATAACAACCATTAACAAAACTATATAACCATATAATATAACAATAATAATAAAATAATACAATAACAAAAATGTAATAATATAATAATGATAATGAAATGATAATAATAATAATAAAATTAATCCACATTCACATTCACATTAACTATTTAACATTCACATTAATAAACTATCTAAACAATAATAAACTAATAACATCATAATCATATCATAACATAACATAATTACTAATAAATAAACTATAACTATTAACTAATAATAACTATTAGCTATAACATTAACTATTAACTATAATTATTAACTATTAATATAATAATGATGATAATAATAATAATAATAATAACTAAAAAAATATCTAACTCTAAATAAAATAATACCACAACAATAAATAAAATAAACTATAAACTAATATCATCATCATATCATATCATAATCATAATATCATATAATAATAATAATAATAATAATAACAACAACAACAAACTAACAATACATATTTATAATATAATATACTAACAATAACAAAGTTAAAATAACAACGATTAACAAAACTATATAACCATATAATATAACAATAACAACAACAATAATAATAATAATGTAATAATAATAAAATAATAATAAACAAATTAATCCACATTCACATTCACATTGACATTAACTATTTAACATTCACGTTAACATTAACTATTTAACATTCACATTCACATTCATATTTTAACATTAACTATTTAACATTCACATTCACATTCATATTTTAACATTAACTATTTAACATTCACATTGATAAACTATCTAAACAATAATAAACTAATAACATCATAATCATATCATAACATAACATAATTACTAATAAATAAACTATAACTATTAACTATTAACTATCAACATAACAAAAAAATAAAATAAAATAATAATAACTAAAATAATATCTAACTCTAAATAAAATAATACCACAATAATAAATAAAATAAACTATAAACTAACAATAAACTAATAAACTAATATCATCATCATATCATATCATAATAACATAATAATAAAATAATACAATAATAAAAATGTAATAATAACATAATAATGATAATGATAATAATAATAATAAAATTAATTAACATTCACATTCATTCACATTAACATTAACACATTCACATCTATTCACATTATTCACATTAATTAACATTAACATTAAGTATTAAGTATTTAACATTAACATAATAAACTAATAAACTAATATCATCATCATATCATATCATAATATCATATAATAATAATAATAATAAAAAACTAACAAACTAACATTCATTCACATTAACATTAAGTATTTAACATTCACATTAACATCACAAACAATAACATTAACATTAATTATTAATTAATAACTATTAATAATTTAACTAATTAATGTTAACTATAACTATTAACTATTAATAATTAATAACTTAATAACTATATTAATTAATAACTTGCAGCGGCTTGGCGGCCCGGGGGGGGGGGGGGGGGGGGGCAGTGGCTTGGTGGCGGGAGGCGGCAAACAACGGACAGCGGGAGGTGATTGGCGGGGGCGGGGGGGAGGATGACTTGGCGGGGGGAAGGGGGGGTGCCACGGCAAGGCTCCCCTCCTCGACACGGCAACTCTTAAAGAGAGAGAGAGAGAGAGAGAGAGAGAGAGAGAGAGAGAGAGAGAGAGAGAGAGAGAGAGAGAGAGAGAGAGAGAGAGAGAGAGAGAGAGAGAGAGAGAGAGAGAGAGAGCACCTTCACGAAGCTCCTCAACGAACAAAGCTCTCCTGAACCAAGCTCCTTCCCACAAATGAAGCTCCTCCACGAACGAAGCTCTCCTGAACCAAGCTCCTCAATGAACGATGAATGAAGCCTTCTCCACCCTGCATCTCGATCTATATCTAAGTTCATCCTCATCATGAAAAAGGGAGGACGTGAAGACGTGGGCCATTAAAGCCACCTCAACCCCCCATGCATGCATGCAATTCAAATTCAAATGAAGGTTCGGGAGAAAAATGGAGGCTTGGGAGAAAAATGGAGGTTTAGGAGATAACTGAACCTCCAGCCAAAATAATAAGAAAGAATAGATACGAATGTGCAAAAGAAGGGGTATTAAATGCATATAGGCTAACCAAGCCATTGCATGTGAAGACCATGTAGCTTTAACTTAAGCATATACTTGACCTTGGGATTCGACTCCCCTTCAACCTTAACATGTACCGAACCTTCATAGAGGAATTGGCCATTGGGCACAAGTCAAATGAGTTTAATAACTAGTAGCCATTACCCTCCCTTGTTGCACCTAACATGCAATCACCCTCTTTGCATCCATACAAGGAGAGATGGTGACTAAACAACCCTCTTTCAAAGGCAATGGAGCAAGGCCTAGTAAGTGATAACACTATAAAG
Organism: Lygodium microphyllum; assembly: GCF_053477565.2. NCBI lineage: Eukaryota > Viridiplantae > Streptophyta > Polypodiopsida > Schizaeales > Lygodiaceae > Lygodium > Lygodium microphyllum. Next base: position 163,861 of record NW_028229584.1, on the reverse strand, counting down.
GCGAGTTTAGGGATATGGAGAATGCAAATACCCTCAAAGGAGAGCAAACCAATATGGAGGAGTTGGAACCAACACTTAGGGAGGATAAGACAAACAAGGTCTGGCTTGGACATGGTCATAAAAATGCATTTTATCCTCCAAAGTCAAATGAGCACGCTACTAAAAGGCAACGAGAAGAGCTTAGAAATATTATTGGGTTACAAAAAGTCAAGATAGGAGATGAAGATATTGACCCCTCAAATTTGCCAAAATACATGTAGTTTAGGAACAATAAGATTCAAGGGGGGGGGGGGGGGAGGGATTGGGGGGTTGTGTGCTTCTATCAAGGGAGAACTCTAGCCTTCTTCGGTGTGGATGGATGAGACTGGTGCACAGATTGGATGTTGTATGCGTACGTAGCGAGCGCTAGAAGGTCCCCAAGAACAAAAGAACTCTACTTTTGCACAAAAAACAAGAGAGAAGACTTGCACGACATGAAGCAAAAGACTAATTGGGTACAATCTCCCCCCATGCCTTGTGTGAGCGCTCCACAAAGCATGTATTTGATATATTATTCATCTCCAAGCTCAAAAAATAGCCCAATTTACAATTAGCATGCTTTAGCTTTTGTGTTTGCTTTTATCCAACTAAAGAATTAAAGCGATTGGGCACCCAAAGAGTCGGGCTGTGCCCAAATACAATGTCCAATAACAAATATTTAAATCGTGCATCTATGCGTATACAAAATAATAAATAAATATTAGGTGCTTCAATAAATAAGCACGTCAAAATAAATATTGGCGCCACGCCTAAGATGCGCGTCCATCAAAATGATAATTTCTTCTAAATAACTTGAATACACGCTATCGCCCAGTGCTTCCCAATGCCAGTGCTGCCTGCTCTACACATCAACTGAAGCATTCACAATTGTTAGAAAATAATAAAATTAAACCGACAAAAGTGAATACCTAGCAGTCTTCAGCTACAAAATAAATAAATTGGTTAGAACTCAATCCTAACCTTAATTTATCACAAGTGCACACTCTAAACTCATAAACGTCCAATAATTTAAATATGTATTTTACGGAATTACTCGGTATGGAATCACCCACTTGCACATTAAATTAACAAGATGCCCGAAAAGGACAGGCGTCCCCATCGACTTTTCACACAAGGAATCCACCTTGTGTATGAGCCCCGGCAACAAATATAATTTTACAGAATCCACCGCAAAACCTCACGGAATCCACCGTGGAATATGCCTCCTGGCATCAGAGATAGGAAATCTGATAGCCATATGGGACTTAAGGGTTCAAATTTGATTGTCATCATTAATGTTTGTGCTCCAAATAGCTTGATTGGATAGGGTTAGTGAATTTGAAGCTCCAAGAGACTCAATGGGTTAGAAATTCACACTCCTCATGGACTATTAGAGCATGATTATAATTGGGGGAGACTAATTGTATACAAGATAATACTACTATCTCCTATGAAGAGAGTGTGTATTGGAAGTCCTTAGGCCTTAGGCTTGATTGGAGTCACAACTCTAATAAGTAGTCTAGAGGTCGAATTTACTTGATGTAATCGTCATTACATTGATGCAACTTGAGGGCCACCGTATTAGATTGATTTTATATCCCACATGGGGGATATTGGGTGCCACTAGGTTGTAAGATGCATGCGCCCTCTACCATGCCTTGGATTTTGATTGCATGCCATTAGTCCTTGCCTTCAGGGTCATCACCACCTCTATAAGACCAATGTAGGACCATCATCTTCTAAACTCAACAGGACCTTCATCATGGACTAGAACTACAAAGACTTAGTGAGAAATACTTGGTGGGAAACCCAATGAACCTCACAATGGAGAAGTGGACTACATCAAATTAAGGTAATCACAAATGTCTCTAAGGGCTATGGCAAGAGGAAGACAACTAAAAGAAGGAGGGCCATCTCTAGAGCTACTAAAGGAAGAAGATGCCTTTACTAGCTCTTGTTGCAACTTCCCATGATGTTATGCTCTGCATGTTAGATATGCTCAATGCCCCACCCTTGTTAGGTGCCACCGATGATCCATGGTGCTCTAATTTTTATGGCCCCCATTATGAGGAGAAGCCATGTGTGAACATTGGGTCTTGACTTGTATGTCAGATGAGGTCTATGTGACCAGATGGCAAAAACGTGACCCTTTGTGGATCTAGCCTTTGGGTTAGCTAGAGTAGTTATGCTAGTAGCAACTTGAGGATGGTAAAGGGAATATTCCTATTCCCTAGCCGACTAGAAAAAGTTCATAATATGATCAGACAAGCTGACCAAACTACCTTCCTGGGCTATAAAAGGAAGACCCCTCCAAAGGCATCCTCAATCTATCTTTCACCTAGTTAGAGTTCTTCTAGCTACCCTTAAACTCTTCACTTATCATATGTCCAGATCACCATCTAAGCTTCACAGTGGAAGCGCACGGGTGGATAGAGCCATCTTTGCATTAGTTCCTTTGAAATTAAAGCAATTTCTGTTCTTCTCATATTTGCCATGTGTTCTTTACTCCTTGCTAAGATTCTATCTACTGCACTGTGCAAATTCTACATTGCAAGCTCCTTCAAGACACCAAAACTTACGTGAGAATAAAGAGATGCTAATGGCTACCTCTAAACAACATTACCTTCAGATAGAAAAATGGCCGTTGTGCACAATCGAGTGGGTAAAATGTCAAGCCCTTTGAGATGATGCTAATTAGTTGATGCATTTAGCTTTCCATAAGAGAGTTTTGAGATATTTGCTTTGAGTAGAGAGAACCAAGTCTTCAAATAGGTTAGTATCATTGATGCTTATTTTGAATAGCATTATCTCTAGATAAAAAAATGGTTGTAGCTCTTGGCTAGAAAAGCGTTTCATAAAATGTTACCTCTATTAGCCATTAGATGAGTACAAATAAGTTGCTATGAAAATTGCTCCAGATTTTGGGGTCATCTTGATACCTCCTTCAGGCCACCTCAATGTTGGCATCCAATGTAACAGGCTTCTATGCTTGACCTTGGGAAGCTTTCTCAAGATACTAGACTAGTTACTTACACTACCTTAAACTTGGTTTGCCCTTTCTCATTGTTGGAAGTAGTCAAAAGAGGTAGAGCTTGGCATGAAGAAACTTCATTCCTCCCCTAGCCAATACCTCATCAAAATGGGATCCCTATTGAATTCTCCCAAGCCCATGGGATGTTTGAGGTTATATTTTGTGTAATTGTATAAATGCATGTGTTACTAAAGCTTTTGTTCTTGCACTAGGTAGTGAAGGCATGATCAAAGTAGTCTTTAAATGCTTAAAGAGAAGGAATGTTAGATTATGGAAACCTTTAACAAAAGTGGACATGGGCTATACAATTTTAGCCAAGCTATTGGTGTCAAAATTAAATTTCTTCTAGGAAAGATTGTTCACAATATGAATGTGGTCTTTTCATGGTAGAAGGATCGAGGACTCCATCCTAGATTTGGCACTTAAACTAGATTATGTTATGCAAATAGGTAATGCCTTCATGCTATTGATCTTAAACCTTAAGAAGCCAAAGGGCTAGATAAGTTGGTGCTTCATCAAAACTACGATGAGTTGGGTGTTGGGCTACAATTTATGGTTGATATAGATTCCTTGTTTAGCATGAGAGTTTTTAGGATTTATTTTAATTGTCACCTCATAAGGGCCTTTAGTCTGAAGTGATTTGCTTAATTAGGTGACCCCTAGCCCCACTCCTATTCACATTGGCAACAATAGATCCTCTGAATAGAAGCTTGGAAGAAAAGCTTGATATAGCAACTATTAGAGGTTTTTAAGCTCTCAAATGGGCAACCCTTCCTGGGGCAAACATTTACTAATGATAGTGTTAATCTCTTCATGTTGATAAAGAATCTTCGTGAGCCTCATAAATACGCGGGATCCATTTGTAGCTATGTCAAGCTCAAGCATAAGCACAAGCAAAACCAATTTGATTCTTCCCAGTCTCGTTAAACCTCAAAAGTGAAGTCAAGTGCCAAATTTCAATTTGGAGATGGATTATTATCCTAGCTACTATCAATCCATAACATGCAACTCAAATTTTTTAATTTGAATACATGAATATTATTTTTGTAAACATCATGGAAATGGATTATTATCCTAGCTACTATCAATCCATAACATGCAACTCAAAATTTTTAATTTGAATACAATCTATGTAGTATGCATACAATATTAAAAAGGACCAATTAGGTGTCCAACTTTTGGTGAAAACCCTAATTATAACCTTGGCATATAAAAACTAAAGAGTGAATGAAATTTTCATTCTTTTGTATGCCATGTTTTGAGCTAGCTTTCTTCATTCCTTGCTTCTCCATTACTACTATGAGAGAGAGAGAGAGAGAGAGAGAGAGAGAGAGAGAGAGAGAGAGAGAGAGAGAGAGAGAGAGAGAGAGAGAGAGAGAGAGAGAGAGAGAGAGAGAGAGAGAGAGAGAGAGAGAGAGAGAGAGAATGTGTGTGTGCACGTGTGTGCACGCGTGCGCGCACGTGTGTGTGTTTGGGGGGGACTATGAGGGAACGAGAGGGTGAAGCACTCTATTGTACCTCTCCTTCTCTCCTTTTTCTTCTTCTTGTAAAGTGTATTGCTCAAGGTTGGAGGGAGGCTTAAAGGCATTGGATTGAAGGCTTGGCTTGTGAAGGGATGCCATGAGTATCATTACACCACATACTCCTAACAAGATTCTAACTTCAAGTAAGGACTACAATGAGAAAGTATTGGAGAGGCACATCTACTACAATATCATGAATCATTGAGCTTTCTTTTTTGCATGGACATCATGAGAGGAGAGTGCAACGGTTTTGCATTGGAAGGTGAGCAAGTAGGTGAGAGATATTGTACCAAGGTCGGCCAAACTCTTAAATGAATAAGAGACCCATCCATGTCCCTTATTGAGTGTTCATAGAACTTGACATTTTGGTTCTATTATTGGGGATAAAGGTAGTTGTGCCTATGCCACCATTTATTTACTACATACATTGCTACTGTACACTTGTACATTGCAAGTGGTGGGTGCCCATCACTATCATTTTATTCTTTATTCTTTCAATGACTATTGAATAATGGGAAGGCCGGTTGCACATTTTGACTATTGGAGCTCCCACATCACGCGTCTCTCTCTCTTTCTCTCTTACTCCATCCTCTATAGCTTGCATCTATCTTGCTTCCACTTGTTCATGCTTCCACTCGAGCTTCTCCCTTCAATTGGTATCAGAGCCAACGATTCGAGTAGCTTCTTCTTCATTTGCTTCAGCTTAGATTCAAAGGTTCATCTCAAGGTTTCATGGTAGCCATGGCTTCTTCACCCTAAGGTAGGCATTGTGCTCTCACTTCTTCATGGCTTGTTCCTATCTATTGAGGCTTATTCCAATGATGAAAATACATTTCTCATTAGTGTTTGAGCCTTAATCTTGAGCATTGGGACCAACAAGCAATAGGGTAGCTAGCTTAGTGTGATTTGTGCCTAGCTGCCTGAAATAGCCACTTACAACTCTTGGAGCTCTCGGCACTTAGCAAATACTTTAGCAATCATTTGGACATTATGTCGCTTACTTGAGCATCGGTAGAAGTGTTGTTGGTTAGAAATTGCTTCATTGTTTGGCATAGACCTATTATATACCTTGTAGACAACAAATAGTGAGCTCCATTATGTGTGTTTGATGCTTCAAGGTTGCAATTTTGGTGCTTGGATAGTATGCTTTGGATGCTACTTTGATTGCTTAGAGCTTGATTAGCTCAGATTTGCAAAGGTTTATTGCTATGATAATAGTTTGGAACTAGTAAGGTTGTCCCTATTGAGGCTTGATACTATTTGAGTATGCCACTTCCATGTATTGATATCTAGCATTAATACTTGAGCCTAGATATGGTTATGGCATGCTTTGAGACTCAAATTTGAGTCACATTTGATGTCTCATAGCTTTGGCTACTTGCTTCAATTACTTCAGTGATTTTCACTTGCGAGTTTGATGACTCATTGGGTTTTATGCTCTTGGATGTATTGGCTAATGTATTTGGGTACCCATGTACTTGACGTATTGAGACTTGCATTGCTCCTTCACAATCTATATACACTTTAATGTATGCGCTTTTGAGACATTTGTATTTACTTGGATAAATTGCATAAGAGCTTTGGGTTTGCTATGTAATTGAGCTTGGCTTATAGAGACAATGGGTTTCTTGCCTTATGTATATACTCTTTTGGATATTCTTCGATGTAGTTACACTACTAGTGGGCTAATTTGACTTACATACTTTGGATATTGGCACTTACCTTTGTTAGTAGGATTCAATGATGTATACATGCTCCTTGGTTATGTATTGAGCTTCATTACCTTCTACTCAATCAGTTTTGTATTTGGTGGATCTTTACACTTGGTCTTGAGATCTCTTATATACATGATGTCTATGCCTATGAGATGTATTAGTTACTAACTCCCTTGTTTAAGATAGGTTTTAGTACTGGTTGTATGCTTATTCACTATAGTTGCTTTTATCTATCCCAGTTGTTACTAGGATATTCCTCTTAGTGGGAACCTGGTACTTTGTGATTATTTGCCCACAATGGTTTTGATCATACTAATGCATTTATTACAACAGTGATGTAATTATAGTTTTCAACATTGTTTTTTGGAGAGCAAACATTCTACTTTGGCAGTTCATTGCTTGTAGTTTGTGGACATCTCTTTACTTTAGTATTCACTCCTACTTTACCCGTGGTTTTTGGCTGAGTTTTGGGACTGATTTGTAGTCATTTACAATAGCCCATTTGCTTGGATTTTGCATTGATATCCTATTATTATGGCTAGATCTTCAAATGATAGTGCTATTTTCAATATTTAAAAGCTTGATGTTACTAATTTCACCATTCGAAGATGTAGATATGGCAGGTACTTGTTCAAAAGAAGCAAGTTAGGCCCTTGAAAACCAAGAATGTAAAGCCTCCCTTGCTCTTACTTGTGACACTTTTTGAGTCATGGGACACTTTCCATACTGCCATGTGTGCTAATATGCCTAAGGATGACTTGAAACTCCAAGATGTCAAGGGCTCTTTACTCACAAAGGAGATAAATAGAAAGAATGTAGATGTAACCCATACTTCTCATGCATTGACTGTTAGGGGTAGAAATGATTGTAGGAGCGATAATGATTGATGTGATAGAGACTCATAGAGGTCTTAGTCTCATGAGCAATCTCGTAGTAAGTCCCATGGTTGTAAGGTCTTTCTAACATGTCATTATTGTGGGAAGCAAGGTTATATTCTATCGCAATGCCATAAGATACGTGATGATAAGTATAAAGAAAAAGCCAAGGGCAAAGTGTATGAAAAGTTTGATGATTGCATCTTTATTCCTAATAAGTCTAGTGTAAAGATCAAAGAGATAAATGTAGTGCAGCCTAAGTTAGATGATGAGTACATATTGGCAGCTTTGTCTCTTGATTCTTCTCAAGTGACCACTATGTCATCTACATATTCTTGGTGTTGGCTACTTGATTCTTGAGCTTCCATTCATGTTATCCTACACAATGATTGGTTTCAGTCCTATTGTAGCATGATAGGTTCTATGAAATTGGAAAATGACTTGGCATTGGATATTATTGGAATTGACAATGTAAGGTTGTAGTTTCCCTCAGGTAGCTCTTTTACTTTGCACAATGTACATCATGTACTAACTTTGACCAAAAGCCTTCTATTTGCTAGACAATTGGATGATGCAGGCTATTATGTATCCCTTAGTGATTCCCGATGGAAGATTACCCATGGGAATCCTATTTTTGTTCATGGTGTCAATGCTAGTATCCTTTATTTGTATTTGGGTCTCTTGAGCATGTTTTGGCTATGGTTAACAAACCACATGTATCTTTATGGCATCATCACCTTTGACACATGTCCTTAAAGGGAATGAAAATGCTTACTCATTTATAGTTTCTTCTACCTCTTGACTACAAATGTTTTGATTCTTGTGACCATTTTCTTTATGGTAGGCAAACCCAGAGTTCTCATAATAAGTTAGCATTACCAGCATGGGCAAGCCTTTAGCTCTTGTGCATTCTGATGTATGTGGTCCCATGCCTCGTTATTCATTAGGTGGAGTGAAGTACTTTATTACATTCATTGATGATTATTCACATAAGGTTTGGGCATATTCTATTAAGTAGAAATTGAATGTCTTATCTACCTTTTAGGATTTGGTTACTCTTGTTGTGAAGTTCACACTTTTCCACTCTAAAAGTCCTCTTCATAATGCGTTTCACAAAAGTCGGGTATGAAGACCACCTCATCATATGCCTAATGAACCTTGAGCAACAAGAGGAAGAGAACATCAAAGATTGTGTTTGGAATGTTTGAATCCTATATAAAAGGATCCATGTGGGCGAAAGGCCTAATGCTCAGGCTATTGCAAAGGCTTTTGTGAAGGGTATTCATACCAAAAAAATTTACGAAGCAATAGCTAGCAACTCAACATTGGACAATTCCAACATGAATAGTGTTATGGATGAGTCAATATGTATTGATGATATCCATAGGAAAGGAGTAGAGGCAAGAAAGGAAAAATTAATCAAGATTCCATATCAGTGAGGAGTAAAATGGAGCTTAGCATGATGTAGAACCTCCTATAATCACCTTTAAATAGTAGCAATTGGAACTCCGACCTCATAGAAGTCCTAAAGCAACCATGACCCAACCAAAAAATGTGTAGTGTGTGCATTGTGGAGATGATCATCTGTCTTTAGAATGCCTTAGACATTTTTTAATGTGCACTAATTGTGGATGCTTTGCATGAGATGGCATATTTCCAAGCCCTAAGAAGGCTTCCTTACCTAGCTTCATATGCGAGTCATGGATATCAACAACAAAACCAAGGTCCATACTAACCAAAGTCGCAACAACTAGGATTTCCAGCACCACTTGAGAAAAATCTAGCTACTCAAAGGCATAAGATTAACCAATTTGATATACCAAGATCTATGTGGACTATTGTTACTCACCCTCCTAATGATGTTGCAATACGTTACATCAAGGAACCAATCAAAGGGAAGGAATATACCAATTCCTACACCACATTCAATGAAGATGCTAGCATAATCCTTATATTGATTCCTCTAATGACCCTAGGTCATGGTCAAGGGCAAGAGAAACCATTGAGTGCTAGAATTGTGAGCGATGTGGATACGTGTCTAGAAAGTGTCCATAGAAGCTAGAATCTCTAAAGGAGAATCACATGGATGAATTGTGTTTGGAGTGTGCATCATTCACATGTACTCTAACTACCTCTCAACCTCTTTGGAGTAGAGATGATAATGATTGAGGATACCATACCATCCTAGTGAATGGCATTAGTAGAATACACATAAAAAAGACAAGAGTCAATCATTTCTGGCCCTTCCACTACTACAATACCCATAATAGGTAAGAAGGCAGAAGAGGGAGTGTGCTTAAGCTAAGGCTGTCTTAAGAGTGAAGGACCTACAACTCTACCAATGAAGATAGTCGGATCCTGTGTAGAGAGTGCCACCATGACACCACACCTTGAGAAGGTAGCCTTGCTAAGGTATGAGAATAGAAGTAACATATAAGGTATAAGAGTGGGTGTAGGAGGTCCAAGCTAGAATAGAAGGTCATGAGGCCACATATGACATGAGTATAGTACTCCAATACAACACCCTTATCCACCCCCATGGGCACACATACCTTTTAGAGACTAGTCTCCAATCCACCTAAAGAATAGCTAAAGCATGCCAATCTCAAGGCAAACCAAGGAAGTTAAACATACATACTTTCCATTTAGCAAAGTAGATTGAGATATCATTGGCATATTGCATTCTATTGATGTAATGATGCCATTAGGTGCATTGTTGAAGGTAAGTAGTCCTGACCTTTTGAACCTTCAAACTTTGGATTGAAGGTATGGCAGAAACAATTGAACTAGCACCCTACCAATCCCAAAGAATTAGTATACCCGATCTAGCTCTAATTCCATTACCATGGAGCTAAGCATCATGCCATCATTCCAATGGAGACCTAGGTGACTTTGCACAAAGAGGAATACTTTAGATAGGGGTAGGAATTAGCATTGTAAATCAATCAAACCTAGAATACTTAAGAAGCTCACTACTTAAAATCAATTGGGTGGCTCTCTAGTTTTCTATCTCTACTCAAACCACCTCACTCCTATTGCCTAGGAAAACTAGACTATTGTCCTAAACCTTGATTAATCTTGTGTTTCGCATCCAAGGACAACCAAGCAATAGATCATAATCTACCCATTTCATAACCATTATATTTATTGAGAACTTGATGGTTGTAATCTTAATTGGTTAGAGTTGCAACACACCTAGTGGGCAAACTTTGAACCCACATGCTACAATTTTGCTTACATCAAGACCACTAAAGAAATACATTCCTTGCTTGAGGATAAGCAAAACTAGATGCACATCCTAGCAATTCTAGATCTACTAGTTATAGAAGAGGGAGGATACAAGGAAGCTCACAAATGAATGAGATAAGGAGGCAATGAAGAAATTACCCCATGGTTTTAGATCCCTTTTAATCACCTTGAACTTCAAAATGCACTCATATAATAGTGATGGCATCTCAGAGACAATCTAGAAGCAATTTTGTAATATTTGAAGAATTGTTAAAGCAACCTAGTTGGAAATGGGGACCAAACTACATCATGCACTATTTGATTATCATAATGACCTAGTGATATCCCTAATGAAAACAAAGGACTCTAATTTTGAGGAGGGTAGCAAAGCAAATGAGGAATCATCAAAATAAAAACTACACAAGACATGGATAATGAATCTAATGATTACAACTCAGAGATAAAAACTATTAAGCATATCCTAGAAGATCCAAAGCCCTATGAGAGCGGAATTTAGGTGATGGGAAGTGCTTAAAAATAGCTAAAAATTATGAATATCAAGGGAAAAATATTCACCGTCAAAGGCGGCGGCTCGATCTAGGACGATTTTAAGCGTCAAAGTGCTTTAAAGGCGCCCGAGCGACACTTGTTGATTTTTCATAATTTTTCAGACAATCGTGCGGGTTGACACGAGCTACTGGCCAATGCGGGATGCTAAGCCGGACGCCCATGATTTTTCAGAGCTTGATTCCGAGTCCGGACGGGGAAATGGCCAAGAAACCGGTCAAGATGCGAAGAGGTGGACAAAATTTGGCCAAAATGGGCAAGTGACCCTTGGGAGCCCAATTTTAAATGTCACATGAAAGTTTGATGTCTTGCATGAAGAAAAAACGTGGAGGAGAGAAGGCGCCATCACGTTCGAAATTTGCGCTTCAATCATGGAGGAGCCATCTCCTGCCTGTGAGCAACCCCCCCAATCGACATTGGGCATTGATTCCCCTCTGAACCCTGACTCTATCACCGCCCTTTGCCCGTCGAATGATGCTCTCTTTGAAGATCTCTGATTTCAGTCTTTCTCTCTCCTCCCTCTCTCTCTTCTAAAGGCAAGTTCATGTGGGAAGAAGAAGGAAGAGGAAAGAATGATGGAGGCTTGTCCGGCATGGATCGGATTGCTCCACGGGCTGGAAATGGTGATTGGTGATTGTGCTGGACATGAAGTGCTGCTGATTTCCAAATTTGCAGCCATGGACATGAAACCCGAAACACGCAAATAAGCGGTAATTTAAAATTTTCAAAGGAAATTTGAGATTCTATAGCTTTTGATTGATGAAATGTTGTTCATGTGGGCTAAAAATTGTTCATGTTGCTGTTTTCCATGAGTTCTTGCTGGTCATAATCAGAGAATCAGAAAAATATGCATCTTGTGGTTCAAAATAATACATTAAAACATGAAAAACATGAAAAATCAAGGGAAAATGATGGTTTTTTGGCATAAAAATGGGGGAAGTAAATAGGAACATCAACTAAACTTTCATTTTTCTGCAAGAAGGAACTAAGGGCCACAGCCCATAACCTGTTTTGAATTTTTAGTAATTAAATAATGCAGGAAAATAAGGGAAAATACAAGAAAAGGGTGGAAAAACCCTAAAAAATAGGGGAAAAATACATTTTGGGTTTCGAAAAATAAGGATAAATAAGAGCAATGGTTGTGAATGTTTGTGGGGACTGAAGCATGAGGATTTGCCTCAGTTCAACCCCACCTTCTTGTTCTAGTGTGTCGTTTTTCGCTTTCTATACAAAAATGATGTCAAAATACCCTATAAATCTATCCAACGATGCAATATTTAAACGGGGAAGGGTAGAGGAGTTGAAATATGTCTAAATGCCGTGTGAGATGATGGGAAAGCTGCTGATTTCTATGCATAGCATTTAGGACGGATGATAATTAAAATTAAGAGCTTAGTAGCACGAGGATCACCTCGGTGCTAAGCCCAGGCAACGAAGCACGAACGGTAGTTGGAAACCATTAAAAGAATGTTTTCGCACTTGTGCACGATACTACTTTGCTAAATGTTTGAGCACTAGGCATCCACCAAATGCATAGAGCATGAAAAGAATCTAAAAAATATCAGTGACCAGCTCCTGGACATGCATTGCAATTGGTTTATTAGAACATGATCTACGATGAGAGGTAGTGAGGTACCCATGCTGTAGGTAGACGCGAGTCCCAAAGGGGAAAGAGAAGTAAGGACAATGGTACATTCCTAGACACGCTTATTTGGTACCTTGAGCGACGTTTGTGCGAAATGTTTAGATATTGAGCGACGCATCGAGGGGCCAATCCCCAAGGTGTAGGAGAGTCGCAAAGGGTTGACGGCATTCAGCCGTAGGAGGAACCCCATGTGTATGTGATTTGAGCCTTTTGGCTATGTGAAAGGGACTCCCTCTGAGGAGTAATATTGGGTTAGGATCAGTTGGACTACAACGTATTACAAACGCAATGTTTAGGAAGGCAGAGATTTTGATAGACGCTCCTGGCCGCGAGGCCGAGGGGTTGTCTTGTGCGTAGTGACGAGGCCTGGCTAGTGCATGAGCCAGTGCCGGCCCGTTTTTAGGTCCATCACCCTCAAAGGTTGAAGGATTGATTATGGATGCTATGTAGTGAAAACAAAATTTAAAATGAATTGGCTTGAACATTCGGAGGTCTTAGATCATGAATGGTCAAGGTATAAGCCCATAGACCTTGTCTCAACTCTTGAAGTCCTTATGATAGAAGGAGCAAAGGATATAAGCTTTAATTCCCTTCAAGCATTAAGTGATTAACATTGAGCCTTGAGATTTCTAAACCTCAATAGCATGGATAAAGAGAGATCTTCTTATTCATTTGATATGATGATGGTTGAAGGATACTCAAAAAAGTAAATGCTTTGATGTGGAAACTCAAATGAAACCATAGAGTCTCCCTAACAATATTCAAGAAAGGGGATTGCATTATTGTGATGCTTGGTGCAAAGAGATAGTCCAATGAATCAATTGAGGGACCTAAAAATGTTAAGGAAGTGAATCTCACTAAAAAAAGGAGAAACTTAAAAACTACTATAGATTCCTGAGGAACTCACAAGAAAAGATGTGCAAAAACTCATTAGACTACTCAAAGAATTTTGAGATGTATTTTCTTAGACCTAAATAGACCTTAAGGGAGCCCCACCACATGTGATGATACATACAATTCCAACTAACCCCAACATTAAGGCCACAAAACAATGCCCAAACCTCTCCCATACCCAATGAATACATGATACACATATCTTGTCAGAGAAGAGTTAGATAAACTTCTCAAGCTAGGACTCATCTACAAAATTTAGTATACTATATGGGTATCGACTATCATAGTGGTAGTACAAAAAAAAGGGCAAAATTTGAGCATGCATAAATTAGAAAAAGGTGACTACTGCCATTAAGAGAGATCATTACTCACTACCTTACACTAAGCATATAATTAAGCACATGGTAGCCAAGGAGGCATATGACTTCCTCAATGGATTCTTTGGCTACAACCAAGTGCAAGTCCATTTGAATGATTGGCACGAGATAGCCTTTGCTAAAAGGTTTGGATTTTTAAAATGTTCTCAAGAAATGTTGCATCGTTTCTCTTGATCCCACCCAAATGTGCACATTATGTGTCCAACAGTGTCGGAGGGGTTTTAGTCAAAAGGTCGTATCTACCGGTGATCAAAGAGAGAATGAAGTAGAGAATAGGAGATAGAAGAGAAGAAAAAGAATAGACAAGAGGTATACAAGTTAAAGACAAAGCTCAATGAATCAGAGCACTATGTATTCAATAACTCAGGCTTTAATTCATGTACAATGACTCATACAAAATACCGGCTCCATGCAAGTTGAGCCACCCCAACACCCCAAAGAAATCCATCTTTTGAACGTAGGTATGCAAATATGCAGATACATTCCTACCATTAAACAATTTCATCTCACACTCTATTGCTAGTAGAGCATTTATCACAATAGTTTTTGTTTGAGCATAGAAGCTTGCATTACCTATTATTGTTGTTGTTGTATCTACATAAGTATGTTCATATTCTACACTAGTTGCTACAAAAAATCACTAAAAATTGTGCTTGAAGGTTCTCCCATCTTGTCTTTCCTTTCAATGACCTTTCACATCGGGTTCACCAATGTCGGAGGGGTTTTAGTTGAAAGCTCGTATCCACTGGGGATCATAGAGAGAAGGAAGTAGAGAATAGGAGATGGAAGAGAAGAAAAAGAATAACAAGAGGTACAAAAGATAAATGCAAAGCTCAATGAACCAAAGCACCATGTATTGATAGAACCTGCGAAGATAAACAAAATCCTTGTTTGGGGCTACTCGGAAGCAATCTCCAAGCATTAGGTCTCCTGGAACTCCCTGGTAGACCAAAAATGTGCACCAAACATTAACTTCTTCTTTGCTGCTCAAACCGCAAATCTGATGGTTCTGTTGGCTCCAAAAGGGGAGTAAAATTGTAGGACACCTAGCTAGAATTCTCCCAGATCGCTCCTTCTTCTCCCTGTTCTTTAGAATGTTGTTTGCTGCTTGTAAACTGGGATCGTGCACCACGTGATTTTGGAAGCCCTTCTTTTTGCGTGAGATCTCCCAAAATTGGCTGAAAAGCCACTTGCTTTTTTTACATGTCACCCTATTCTAGAAGTTTTCTACAACTTTTTAGGATATTTACAATAAATAGTATTAAAAATATCAAAAATAGGCTAAACTTGTCCAAAAATCATGTATTTTTGAACCATTCATACTATGGACACTAGCACTAATGACTAGGATGACATTGACTCTCTGGATTCATGAGAAAGCTAGATCTCTAGGGTTTTTCACACTATGTTCGCATGGTGGCATGACAACGGTGGTGTGCAAGTACTTGCATGTGGCAAAGAATATGCCACTTTATTTAGTAGCAAGCTCTCAATGGAGATCTAGACCTGCAACACATGTATATAGAGTAGCACATTGCATATATCTTAGGAAAGGTATTGCTTGGGGAGAAAATAGAGTGCTTTCGAGATACTATGGGAGTATATACCTTGAGTGATGTGAGCTCAAGTACTCATCCTCCTCTTGGCTTGAACGAGGGGGCAGAGATACATGGTGCACAAAACACTAGGCTTTTAACTCACACAAGATAAGGAGACATGATGTAGCAAGTAGCACCATGGTATCTTGCATCCACTTTTTCAGTATAGTATATGTGCACTACAAACTATATACAATGTATACTTAGTTATTTTTCAATCATATCATACTAAATAGAAGAGATCAAAGTCCAAGAAGAAATATTCATTATATCTCCTACCTATGCGTGCACATGTGTGACACATGTCATATCTCTTGCCATTGTGTGTAATAGTATTCATCGTATTTCTTGCAAGTGTGTGTGCATGTATGGTACATGCCATATCATTGATAGTAAAGCATTGTTGAAAATGTTCATTGTTATAGGAAAGATCAATAAAGATTCCAATTATAACATTCCTACCATGTTCTTTTGTATTAGTTTCATGCAAAAAAGCATGGGTTGAGAGCTTGCTTCTAGATATACAATGTCATGCTTTAAATATCAAAGAAATATCACATGACTCAAAATTTTAGTACAGAATTGATGTTTCTCCATAGTGGAGCAATGCTATACTTCTCATCAATGATTTCTTTTTCAAACACTTGTCTCAAAAAACTAGTCATGATTTGGCAATGAGGTCCTCAACTTGAGATGTACCTTATCACATGTTGCTATATGTTTTATTGTATGGATATTTGTGGATATCTATACTTTTTGTCTTTAGAAATAGCCATTTTAGCTGATCAAATCTCAGAATTCATGCCAAAATTTTCAATAATCGATGATCATTATAATCTTTTGGTCTAAAAAATGATTGTACTTTTCACTCAATTTATTTAGAGATCCATATTTTCACCCTACAAAAGCTAAAATTTTTACTCGATTTATTTGGGGAGCCATATTCTCAAGCTAAAAAGTGAAATTTTGCCTAAAAGAAAAACATTGCTTCTCATGGGTGTACTCATACAATTTCTAGATGGAATGAAAGGTCATGTATATAGCTCACAATGACAAGTTTGATACATGCAGAATTTGATACAAGATATCATTACTTATTGCAATATTTCTCCTCCCACCCAAATATGCAACATTTTGTGTCCAAATGGGTGGGCTCAAGGACTTGTGTGTGGCAACAAAAGTGCCACTTTATTCATGAGAAGGTTCTTAGTGGAGAAGTAGACCTACAGTATGTGTCCACATATAGTAGCAAGTTGCAAAATGTCTTCACAAAATCATTGCCTTGAGAGAAGTTAAAGTACTTTTGTGATGCTATGGGAGTTTGAGTGATACAAGCCCAAGCATTCATCCTCCTCAATCATGACTTGAGCTTGAGGGGTAGTATTAAGGTACATGGAAAATAGGACTAGGATTTATCCTCTACTTACACCAAATAGACAAAGGCAATGTGCATGGTAGGAACAAAATATGGATTCACATGGAGTTTCACAAGGATAATCCTAGTGCATTTGATGAATATAATGATAACATATTTGATAAATATGCTATTCATGTGAGTTGTATGTTAAATATGGTCTCAATGTGGATGGTACATGATCTATTGTTTATAAGATCAAGAGAAACTAAACATCGAGCATTGTGATATGCATGCCAAGTGTGGGAACTTGATAAACTTGTAGCTTGAAAGAGACTAGAATTATGTCAACTTTGTGAAGGGAGGTGAGCCCTGAAGTGGAAGAATGAGCGAGAGAAAGAGCTATGGTGGAAGGAGCAAGACTAAGAGAGAGAGACGCACACAATGTGGGAACTCCAACAGTCACAATGTGTGACCGGCCTTCTCTTTATTCAAATGTCACCGAAAGAATAAAGAATGAAGTGACAGTGATGTTGCCTGCAGTATGCATCTGCATGTATTGTCAATGTAGTATTACACGGGCAGCTAGGTAGAGGCACCTTCACTCCCAACAACCTCCCACTTAAAGGCGAATCTGCCTTAGTGAGGAGCGAAAACAAAAAAGAAAAGATAGTACAATATATACATAGATACAACAGGATGAGGAAAGATGGCATCTCATCCAACACTCATCGACCTCCTAAGGAAGGCAAAGCCCTCAGTAGAGAGGCTTTTCATGAGCAAAACTACAAGATTTTGGTTAGTCAAGATCTTGACAAGGTCAAGATAGACCTGTCCTCAATGACCTCACAAATGAAGTGATACTTCACCTCAATATGTTTCATCTTTGCATAGAAGATTCTTGGATTCTTGGCTAACTGGATAGCACTCATAGAATCCGAATGCAGTATAGAGATAGTATTTGCAATACCAAGGTTAGCAACCAAATGATCCAATCAAATAGTCTCCTTGTAAGCCTTGGTGGCTGCAACATACTCGACCTCTATAGTAGAAAGGGTCGTGCATTTCTGCACCCTAGATATCTATGAAATGGCAGCTCCAGCAAAAGTGAACACATAGACAAAAGTGGACTTTCTACCATCTGCATGTCCTACATAGTCAAAGTCAGTGCAATTCCACAACTCCTGTATCCTGGCTACCATAACATATGCACATATCAGTAGAGCCCTTCAAGTACCTCATGATACCCTTCATGACATCCCAATGCCTCTTGCTAGGTGTAGCCATATAATGTGCCACAACACCAATTGCAAATGCAATATCTGGATGGGTGGCTATCATGGCATACATAAGACTAATCACTATCGATGCATAGGGAATCTTGGACATCTTGGTCCTCTACTCATCTGTCTATGGATAATCAGTCTGTGATACCTTCACATGAGAAGGCAATGGACCACCAATAGGCTTCACATCCTACATACGGAAGTGCTCAAGGACTTTATGGATATACTCTTTTTATGACAGATAAAGTA
Organism: Lygodium microphyllum; assembly: GCF_053477565.2. Taxonomy (NCBI): domain Eukaryota; kingdom Viridiplantae; phylum Streptophyta; class Polypodiopsida; order Schizaeales; family Lygodiaceae; genus Lygodium; species Lygodium microphyllum. The sequence continues at coordinate 145,501 of NW_028229584.1, read as the reverse complement.
GTCACTAAGAGCTATTACTATGCATAATGTGCATATCATGTATATGAGAAGCTTGTCCTAGATATTTCATCTCAAAGCTCTTCTTGAGCTGAGCCTTAAGAGCATCTGGCTCATCATGAGCTTTCCCTAGTAAAAGCATGTCATCCGCATAGAGTACCAAAATTAGTAATGAACCATCAGGAGCTTTCTTCGTGTACATGCATGAATCCATAACACTACGGCTGTAGCCTTGTGCCTGCATCAATGCATCAAATTTGTAGTACCACTCCCTAGGTGCTTGCTTCAAGCCATAAAAACTCTTCCTCAATCTACACACTAGGTGTTCCTTGCTACTAGGCTTTGCAAAGCCCGTAGACTACTCCATGTATATCTCATCATGCAAGTCCCCATCTAAGAAAGATGTCTTGACATCCAATTGATACAAGTCCAAGTCAAGCTATGCAACCAAAGCTAAGACTAAGGGTAGGGTGGTCATCTTAACCATAGGAGAGAAGACCTCATCAAAGTCAACACCATTGCTCCTACTTAAAACCCTTTGCTACCAATCTAGCCTTGTATGTCGGCCTGGGATGTCCAAGGGTACTTTTCAACTTGTACACACACTTGCAAGGCAAATCTTGCTTGTCACCACTAGGAAAGGAAACCAAATCCCACTTACAATTCTTATGCAATGAGTCAACCTCAGACTACATAACCCTCTCCTAGGAGTGACTATCACCCTTATGCATAGTCTCATCATAGGTGAGAGGCTCTCCTGCATCTGTAACCAAGATATAATTTATGGAGGGCGCATAATGGTCAAGAGATTAGTAGAATGCCTCAATGCACGTTGTGTTGCTTGTCCAACATCTTGTCTAACATCTTGGCCATGAGGATTGACCGCTGGTGTAGGTTGTCTAGCTGGCTATGCGGGAGGAGGGGGATCCTCATGAAAGATAACCTTGCATATCTTAGTAACTTTCTCAGGCTGCATATGCATTTTATACTCATGGAACACAACATCATGGCTGCGGATCACTTTTTGCACCTGTGGATCCTAAAGATTATATCCCATCTCACTTGCATCTCCATAGCTAAGGAAAATGCATTTCACACTTTTAGGATCTAGCTTATTGCATTTGTCCTTGGGCACATAGCAAAAGGCCTCACATCTAAAGACACACAAATGAGTATACGAGGGAGACTTTCTTGTCCATACCTCCTTTGCAACCTGGAAGTCAATACCACTACAAGGTGATCTGTTAATGAGATAAACGGTAGACTGCCTCATCCCAAAAATTCTATGGTAAGCTTGCTTGGCTAAGCATACTGCGGACACTCTCCTATGGATAGTCCTATTCATATGCTCAGCCATACCATTCTGGGAAGGGGTGTAAGGGGCAGTCAACTGACACTTAATACCCTGCTCGTGTAATATCCCCATTCACACACGAACCCCCCTACAATTTAACAACAAATGCTAGATGTTAATAAATATTTAATTGCTTGTTTTTTTAAATTAAAAAAAACCTCTCTCTCTCTCCCTCCCCGCCATCACGAATTGAGCGAGAGAGAGAGAGAGAGAGAGAGAGAGAGAGAGAGAGAGAGAGAGAGAGAGAGAGAGAGAGAGAGAGAGAGAGAGAGAGAGAGAGAGAGAGAGAGAGAGAGAGAGAGAGAGAGAGAGAGAGAGAGGATGGGGGAAGGCAGCTACCGCCATCATTTGGTGTGGAGGGGGGGGGGGGGGGGGGGGGAAGAGCCTCGATACCACCACCTCCCCTTTCTAACCACCCACTCTACCTTCCCTACTAGGTGGATGGCCCGCTGGCCCTGCCGCCATGCTCGCCACAACGTAAGGGGGCAGCCCTATATGTAGCTGCAAGGGAGAGGGAAATCACAAATCACTTCTCCTCTCCTCCCTCACCTATAAAACCCCCTCCCCATTACTCTCTGCAATGGGGGATCGATTGGGGAGGAAGCCATCTTTGTCTTATTCATCTCACCTTCATCTCCAGGAGGAAGAGAGGAGGTTTTAGAAACTTCTAGAACAACCTCTTACAAGGGAGGGTTTCACATGCTCTATTTAGAAGACCTCATGCGTGCTCCTTCTCTCTTGCCCCCCTTATGTAGTCAATTCAAACCCATTCGAGGGTAGAGTACCCTGCTCCAGCAAGCACAAAAATTCCTGCAAATTTTTGGTAGCCACCACTTGAGAAGGAAGACTCACACTCTAAGACGAATTCCGTCTCAAGACTGCAACTAAGTTATTTCGCAACTTCGTATGCATCCATGGCCCCCAAGTGGAAGATCTCTCCAAATGCTATAACTCCCATCATAACCAACAGGGCATCCATGGCCCCCAAGTGAAAGATCTCTCCAAATGCTATAACTCCCACCACAGCCAACATGACCGTGAACCAAGGGACTGCAACTACGGGAAACACATCTCTTATGAATCAAGTGCACCTTGTTGTATTAGGGAAATTAAATTAGGAGAAAAGAACATTTACATTATTATCACAACTTAATTGAGCGTGTTTTGAGATAGTGAGCGTACTAGGAAAATTTTGTTCATCGCATTCATCTTAGGTGATCAATTAAAATTGATATCATAAAGAGATAGATACATGTTTAGTATAGCTACAAAATGGTCTTTAACACTAAATACACACAGGATATAAACTACGAGATTTTTATCTTGTGGTCACAACAAGAGATCCCTTACAAATCTTCCACACATGATCACCAAAGATTACTTTATAACCACAATTATCAAGCCATCCTATACTAATTAAACTTTTTTCAAGCCTAGAACATGCTGTGCATTCCAAAATGAAAGGTAGGGCCCAAGTGGAAGCACACAAGCAGAAGCAAGAGCAAAGAAAAAGCTATGGCGGATGGAGCAAGACAACAAGAGAGAGACACACCATATGTAGGAACTCCAATAGTCATAATATGTGACTGGCCTTCCCTTTCTTCAAATGTCATTGAAAGAATAAAGAATGAAGTGACAATGATGGGCACTTGCTACCTGCAGTGTACAAGTGTGTGGGTACTATCAGTGTAGTAATACATGGGCGGCTAGGCATAGGTGCCTTTATTCCCAACAACCTCCCAGTTATAAAGAGGAATGTGTCCCTAGTGAGGAGAGAAAAAGAAAAAATAACAAAGTGCAAATGTATATAAGTACAACAGGATGAGGAAAGACGCTATCCCATCCAACGCCCATCAACTTCCTAATGAAGGCAAAACGCTCTGTTGAGAGACTTTTCACGAGCAAATCTGCAAGATTTTGGTTAGTTGAGATCTTGATAAGGTCAACAAACTTATCCTCAATGACCTCTCAGATGAAGTAGTAATGAACATCATTGTGTTTTATCTTTGTATGGAAGATTAGATTCTTGGCTAATTAGACAGTACTCATAGAATTTGAATGTAGTGTAGGGACCACATCAGTAATACCAAGGTCTACACCAGTCAGCCTAACCAGAGAGCCTCCTTGCAAGTCTTTGTGTCTGCAACATACTTGGCCTCGGTGTAGTAGAGAGGGCTGTGAGTTTTTGCACCCTGGATATCTAAGAAACAACACCTCCAACAAATGAAGACATAGCCAAAGGCAGACTTCCTACTATCGGGATGTTTTGCATAATCAAAGTCAGTGTACCCCACGACTCTTGTATCTGTTGGGGGTAAAGGCGCCTCCGCCGTGCCGCCCCGTGTATTACTACACTGACAGTACCCGCCACTGCACACTGCAGGTGGCGGGCGCCCGTCACGTCACTTTATTCTTTATTCTTTTAGTGACAGTTTGAATAAAGGAAGGCCCGGTCACACATTGTGACCGTTGGAGTTCCCATTTCTTGTCTCTCTCTTTCTTGCTCTTGCTCTCCCGCCATAGCTCGCGTGCAAGCTTCGATCCTTCTCTCCTTTCAACTGGTATCAGAGCTTGGCATTCTCTTGCTCGAGCTCGACTCGGTGCTTCCCGACCTTCGCATCGACTCGCTTCACGCATTGGGTCTCCATCCCGGCAGCCATAGCCGACCTCTTGAGCTCCCGACTCTCCCCGGCTTCCCGAGCTCCATCCTGGCCTTCTTGAGCTTCATCAGGGCCTTGCCCTTGAGGTATTGCTTCAGCATTTGCAGGCATTTGAGTGTATTCTCAGATTGAAACAGGGCAGGAACAAAGGGCAGCCACTCTTCTTGAGCTCCATAGCTCATATCTTCCCTCCCCTTTGCATTGGGCCTTCATGGCTTGGTATGTGCCTACCTTGGGCCATCATTGAGCCCCCCATTACCCCCTTTTCAGCCCATGTGGAGCAGTAGCAAGTTCAGCACCAACAGGGCAGATTGCATCATTTTTTTCCAGGCTGTGAGCACTCATCTACTTCAGCTCCACACTTGGCCATTGCTTCTTGCTCTCTACCTTGATCAAGAGGGCTATAGACTTCATGTTTGATGTCATTCAAGCTTTGGGCATTGGTCTTGATCATTCGGGGCTGATCTCTTCAGATTTGGGACTGTCATAAACTGTCATAACAGGCTGAAAACAGGCCAGCACCATTGGCATTAGCATTTGTTGCTTATACTCCATTCCGGTTGTGCTATTTGATGCCCGTATGCGGTCTACATGATGCCTAGTGCCTTGGGAATGTATGCACATGATTATGCCATGATTTTGGCTTGAAATATTGGCTGATTTGGGACTGTTATTTACTGTTATACAGTGCTGGAAACAGGGCAGCCACACTTGGCATTGGCATTTGATGCTTATACTCTACTCCGGTTACCGTATTTGATGCCCGTATGCGGTCTACTTCCTACCCGGATGTATTGGGGATGTATGCATTTGGTTTGACCATGATTTTGGCTTGAATTCGGGGCTGAAATCTACTGTTTAGAACAGTAAATACATGCTGGAATAACAGTGGGCTGAAGGTACTTTACATGCTTTGGCACTTACCTACCGATACCGGATGTATGCTTTGAGCTTTGGCATGATATCTCTGACATTTGGGGACGACTTGGAGCATATGTATGAGATTATGGGATGCTTTTGAGCTTCGCATTAGCTCCGTCTTCACTGGCATTTGGACCGACTCGGCATGCTCGTGGACCGCCTATGCCTCATGTCTCTGCTTGACAGTTAGGCTTTTGCATTACATGCTTTGGTTCGTGACATATGCTATTTGGTTCGTGTATGCCATATCGACATTTGGAGCTTGGATTTGGATGTATTTGAGCATTCCCGGCTTACTTGATCACTGATCTTGGTTGCTATTTGGATGTCATTGAGTTGACCGAGAGCTTATTTGGGCTTATGTATTGCTTCATGGTTAATACGACCGGTGCTTCATGTATGTCATGCTCTCTTGGATGCGCTTGATGCATTGACAGGGTCACTTATCACTGGTGCTTTCTCTTGGGTTGTCTGAGCTTCTAAGCTCGCTTTGTACGCCTTTTGTGCCAGTGGGAGCATTTTACATGCTTGCTTGACCTTTGACAGTTGCATGCTATTGGAGCACTTACATGTATTTGGAGCAGTTTATGTCTTGAGCAGCTACATACACATTGAGACTTTGGGATCATACTCCGATCTTTATGGATATGCATTGATGTACTCTTGGTTCACAGGATGCTTATGAGCTGAGTCTCATATTTGGATCTTTCTCTTTGAGCAGATACCTATTTGTGTCAGGTTTTGGCAGTTACAGGAACACTTTGCCTAGAGTGTCTGGGGGTGTGCCTTTCACTGGCAGATGTTATTTTGACATGCTTGGTGTTGAGCTCATGTTCTTTTCACTGTCATTGGCCTTGCTTATGTCCGTTTCATGCCGGCTTTGGACCTAGCATTGTTTGCTTGACATTGGATCCTATTTTGGGACAGTTTGCTCTCTAGACTGCATACCTGCAATTTATTACAGCAAGCAGTTATTGGTGGACTGAGGTGTACTTTTCATGCTGAAATATCCTGATTTGGTGTACCGCACCTAGTACTAAGTGGGCAGCAACTTTTGGCACACTTTGCTCACCCTTTGGACCCCGTTTTGGTCATTTTTGGGCAGTTTCTGCAGTAAAACAGCAAGCAGTTTTGGACTGTTTGGGCATTTCCAGCCTGCATAATGGCGTCATCTTCGCATGATAGTGCCATCTTTAACATTACAAAGTTGGATGGTACCAACTACTCTTACTGGAAGAGTCAAATATGGCAGGTTTTGGTGCAGAAATCTCAGATTAAGCCACTTCGGTTGAGTGGGGAGCAGGCTGAAACTATGGACAATGACGACTGGCTTGAACTTGATGAGCTATGCAAGTCCACGATTGTATTGTCTCTCACTGAACAGGTACATTATAATGTATTTGAGGAAGCACAGAGTGCATGGGATCTATGGAATAAGATCAAGAATCTTTATGATAAGAAAAGTCCGGCGAGTCAGATGTACTGGTTGAAGCAGCTTATGGATCTGCGCATGAAGGATAATGCGACTATGTCTGCTCACTTGAGCCAGTTCCATGCTATACTGAAGAACCTGACTTCGCAGGATATCACCTTTGGAGAGGAAGTAACTCCTCTTTTCTTGCTTGGAACTCTGAATGAGTCATGGGATGTATTCCGCACTGCTCTTTGTGCCTCTAGTGCTACTCTAAAATTGGCAGATGTTGAGAGTGCTCTTCTTCAGGAAGAGGTGAATCGCAAAAACTTGGATGCCTCTCGTGGTAGTCATGCTTTGACAGTTAGAGGCAGGAATGACAGGTATGACCGTGGTAATGGCCGAGGCTGTGACTCGCAGAAGGGTCGGTCTAAATCTCGTGGTGGCAAGTCGCGTAGTAAGTCGCGTGGACGCAATGCAAATGTCACTTGTCATCATTGTGGGAAAAAGGGCCATATTAGACCACAGTGTCATGAGTTGCGCAATGAGAAGCGCAAGGATAAGGGGAAAGATAAAGTGCAGGAGAAGTCCTCTGATCGCAGCATAGTACCTGCGAAGTCCAACGTCAAGATTGAGGAAATTAATGTCACGCAGACTGAAGAGTCCGATGGTGGTGATGAGTTTATACTTGCAGCTAGTTCTTCTGATGCTTCACACTTGACTGAGACACCTAGTATGTATGCACAGTGCTGGTTATTGGATTCAGGTGCGTCCTTCCATGTGACGCCTTACCGTGAGTGGTTTCACTCTTACCGTACTGTGTCTGGATCAGTCAGACTTGGAGATGACAGGTCTCTTGATATTGTGGGCTGTGGAGATATTCAGTTGCAGTTTTCCACTGGCAGTTCCTTTTTGCTCAGGGATGTACGTCATGTACCTGCGCTTACGCGTAGTCTTATGTCTGCAGGATTTCATGTCTGTTTTGGGGATTCTACCTTGAAGATTACCAAAGGCAGACTTGTGCTTGCTAGAGGCGCCAAGGCTGGCAGCCTCTATCCTCTTGTTGTATCTGGGTCTTCTGTAGACCATGTTTTGGCAGTGGGCTCTATCCCACATGTATCACTTTGGCATGCCCGTTTGGGGCATATGTCTTTGAAAGGAATGAAAATGTTATCTGGTTTGCAGTATCTTCCGCCTTTGGATTATGCATGTTTTGACTCGTGTGATCATTGTCTTTATGGTAAGCAGAATAGGTCTACGCATAAGAAATCGGGTAGGCCACGCATGAGTGAGCCCTTGGCATTGGTGCATTCCGATGTTTGTGGGCCTATGCCTTGCATGTCTATGGGTGGCGCGAAGTACTTCGTTACCTTCATTGATGATTTTTCTAGGAAAGTGTGGGCTTATCCCATAAAGCAGAAGTCCGATGTCTTGGCAGTTTTTCAGAGATGGCTTGCTCTTGTTGAGAACCAGACTGGGTATAGGCTGAAATGCCTTAGGACAGATAATGGGGGAGAATATGTCTCGCATGCTTTTGAGCAGTTTTGTGATGACAGGGGTATTAAGCGTCAGTTGACCGCCCCTTACACCCCACCCCAGAATGGTTTGGCTGAGCGCATGAACAGGACTATTCAGGAGCGTGTGCGCTCTATGCTTAGCCATGCAGGCCTACCCCCGAGTTTTTGGGCTGAGGCAGTTAGTACGTCAGTGCATGTCATAAACCGATCACCTTCCAGTGGATTGGATTTCCAGGTTGCAGAGGAAGTTTGGGCTGGTAAGCCACCCTCTTATGCGCATCTCCGTGTCTTTGGATGTGAGGCATTCTGCCATGTGCCCAAGGACAAGAGGAGTAAATTGGATCCAAAGAGCATTAAATGCATATTCCTTGGCTATGGTGAGTCAGGAGAGATGGGCTATCGCCTATGGGATCCGCAGGCGCGGAAAATAGTACGCAGCCATGATGTCATCTTCCATGAAGACAAGATGCACAGGCAGCCTGAGAAGGTGGTTGAGATCCGCAGAGTGATCTTTCAGGAGGAGCCTAAAGCTCTAGCACAGCCAGTAGTACAGCCTGCAGCAGTTCCTCCACAGGGCCAGGATGTTGGACAGGTAGTTAGACAGGCAGCAGAGCTTGCGGTGAGACGGTCTGCTAGAGATAGACGTCCACTTGACAGATTTCAGCCCTCTATGCATTATGTTTTGGTTACAGATGCAGGAGAGCCTTTCACTTATGATGAGGCTATGCGCAGGGGTGACAGTCACTCCTGGGAGAGGGCTATGCAGTCTGAGATAGACTCCCTGCATAAGAATGAGACTTGGGATTTGGTTGCCTTGCCTAAGGGCAAGAAGGCTTTGCCATGCAAGTGGGTGTACAAGCTGAAAAGTACCCCTGGACACCCCAAGCCGGCATACAAGGCTAGATTGGTAGCAAAGGGTTTTAAGCAGGAACATGGTGTGGACTTTGATGAGGTCTTCTCTCCTGTGGTTAAGATGACCACCCTGCGCTTAGTCTTGGCTTTGGTTGCACAGCTTGACTTAGATCTATATCAAATGGATGTCAAGACGGCTTTTCTACATGGGGACTTGCATGATGAGATCTATCTGGATCAGCCTAAGGGCTTTGCAGAACCTGGCAGGGAGCACCTAGTGTGCAAGTTGAAGAAGAGCTTGTATGGCTTGAAGCAGGCACCTAGGGAATGGTATCATAAGTTTGATGCCTTTATGCAGTCACAGGGCTACAGCAGGAGTGCTATGGATCCGTGTCTTTACACGAAGAAAGCCCGTGATGGCAGTTTGCTTATCTTGGTACTCTATGTTGATGATATGCTGATAGTAGGGAAAGCTCATGATGAGCTAAATCTCAGCTAAAGAAGAGCTTTGAGATGAAGGATTTGGGACAGGCCTCACATATACTTGGGATGCGCATTAAGCGCGATAGGCATCAGGGACTTTTGTATCTCTCACAGCGGGAGTACATTCATAAAGTCCTTGAGCGCTTCCGCATGCAGGACGTAAAGCCTATTGGCTGTCCATTACCTTCTTATGTGAAGGTATCACAGGCCGATTGTCCGCAGACAGATGAGCAGAGGGCCGAGATGGCCAAGATCCCTTATGCATCAGCCGTGGGCAGTTTGATGTATGCCATGATAGCCACTCGTCCAGATATTGCACATGCAGTTGGTGTTGTGGCACGCTATATGGCTACACCTGGCAGCAGACATTGGGATGCCGTGAAGGGTATCATGAGGTACCTGAAGGGCACAGCAGATATGTGTATTTGCTATGGCAGCCAGGATACAGGGGTCGTGGGGTACACTGACTCCGATTATGCAGGACATGCAGATAGTAGGAAGTCCACTTCTGGCTATGTATTCACCTATGCTGGAGGGGCTATCTCTTGGATGTCCAGGGTTCAGAAGTGTACGGCTTTGTCTACCACTGAGGCCGAGTATGTTGCAGCCACTGAGGCTTGCAAGGAGGCCATATGGTTAGGCCGTCTAGTTGCTGACCTTGGGATTGATGCTACACCTACACTGCATTCGGATTCTATGAGTGCCATTCAGTTGGCTAAGAATCCGGTCTTCCATGCGAAGACGAAACACATTGAGGTGAGGTATCACTTCATACGTGGTGTCGTGGAGGACAGGTCTGTTGACCTTGTCAAGATCTCCACTGACGAGAATCCTGCAGATTTGCTCACGAAGAGCCTCACTACTGAGCGCTTTGCCTTCCTCAGGAGGTTGATGGGCGTTGGATGAGATGTCACCTTTCCTCACCTATGTACATTTGTACTGTCTTTTTTTTTTTTCTTTTCTCTCTCACTAGGGCAGATTCGCCTTTAAGTGGGAGGTTGTTGGGGGTAAAGGCGCCTCCGCCGTGCCGCCCCGTGTATTACTACACTGACAGTACCCGCCACTGCACACTGCAGGTGGCGGGCGCCCGTCACGTCACTTTATTCTTTATTCTTTTAGTGACAGTTTGAATAAAGGAAGGCCCGGTCACACATTGTGACCGTTGGAGTTCCCATTTCTTGTCTCTCTCTTTCTTGCTCTTGCTCTCCCGCCATAGCTCGCGTGCAAGCTTCGATCCTTCTCTCCTTTCAGTATCTTGGCTACCATAATATATGCAAACAACTGTTATGCCCTTTAGGTACCTCGTGATACCCTTGACGCCATCCCAATGTTGTTTGCCAGGTATAGCCATATAGTGTGTCACAACTCCCACTGCAAATGCCATATAGACATTAAATCAAGACGAGTAGCTATCATGGCATACATCAAACTACTCATGACAAATGCATAAGGAATCTTGGCCATATCGGCCTTTTGCTCATCAAATTGTGAACAATTGGCATGACTAACCTTCATATGAGAAGGTAGAGGACAACTAATAGGCTTACCATCCTACATATGAAACCGCTCAAGGACTTTCTGGACATACTCCTTTTGTGACAGATAAAGGATCCACTTAGGGCAATGCACGTGATGCACATCCTAAGAATATGCAAGGCATGTTCCATGTCCTTCATCTCAAAGCTCTTCTTGAGCTAAATTTTAAAGGTATCCAACTCATCATGAGCTTTCCCAACAATAAGCATATCCTTCACATAAGGTACCAAAGTCATAAGGCGGCCACCATCATGAGCCTTTTTCATGTATAAACACAAATCCATAGCACTATGGATATATCCCTGTGAATGCATAAAAGCATCAAACTTGTGGTACCATTCCCTAGGTGCTTGCTTAAGACCATAAAGGATCTTTCTCAACTTGCACACTAGGTGTTCCTTACCTTTTTCTTCAAAGCCCTTAGGTTGTTGCATATAGATCTCATCTTGCACAAGAGGTCGGGGCTTGGGCCTTTGGAGCATTAGTTGCTTTGCATAGGCTATCTAGTTGTCTATACCCAAGATGCACAAATGAGCATATGATGAAGGTTTCCTATTATAGACCTCCTCTATAACCAGGCAATGAATAGTAGTGTAGGGGGACTAGTTAATCGAGCGTATTGTAGTAGGAATTGCCTCGGTCCAAAAGTGTTATGGTAAGCCTACTTGACTAAGCATATTGTGGACTCTCTCCTGAATCGTCTTGTTCATGCATTTGGCAATACTATTCTGGGGAGGGGTATAAGGGGTGGTCAATGGACTCTTAATAGCCACTCACCGAAAAATTGTTCAAAAGCCTTTGAGATATACTTATCCCTATTATTAGATCTTAGACATTTTAGCCTATACTGAGATTGGTTGTCAAACAAGAGCAAGCTAGCGGCCTTGAAAGGTAGACAAGACATTCGATTTCTACTTAATAGGAGTAAGCGTAGACCTTATGTGAGTAATAATCAATGGAGATGACAAAGTACTTTGCACACCTAGCGATTGACAGGGCATGGGACCACACACATCCGAATAAACAAGAGCCAAAGGCTCACCCATGTGCTTCATGTTAGACTTCTTATGTGATGGTAAAGTAAATTGATTAGTCAATTGATAATTGGAACAAGGGTTACAACATTTAGATTTAAACCTAGGGTTCCACACCATACAATTAGCTATTAATCAATGATTGAGAATCATCGGATTCTTTTCATCGAGCGAAATTGCTAGTATCAATTGTGTTGGCCAATATCTTGTGGCCCATGTAGCTTTTGATAAAGACGCATGGATTGTATTAAATTGTTCTTACTAAGGCTTATGATTCTATGATTTCTACTATGAAATCAGGAACGGTATCTCGTATGGAAAAACCCTAACATAGGGTTCCTAGGAAGTTGAAAGAATTTCAAACCCTAAAGTGTTAGAAGTTGAAAGGATTCTTCTCAAGGCCTATATTGCTTGAAGTTGAAAGGAATTCAAAGTCCTCAAGTAACTTTATGAATTATGCAAAAAGCCCTAGTTCAAATGAATGTGTAGGGTTTCATTGTAGGGAAGCCGATGTCCCAAATTGCAATCAACATTGCAAGGATACTCGCTCATTCAAAAGAATGAGGAAATTAAATTAGGTTATCTCTAGAAATCTTAGACGATAACGTGGATAAAGTCGAGACTAGATGCTATCACATCAAATTGGAATTTCCTTTGGCAGAGAGAACAAAGAATTGTCTAGTACATATTGTGCACTTTTGCTTGTGTTTGTACTTAGGAACACCTATTTGGAAAAGGAGTCATCTAACAAAGGAATTGATAAGAAAAAATATTTCAAATTGGATTCAAGTAGAAACACTTGGGAAAGGTGTGTTGAGCACCCCCAGCTAGCCACCAACCCTATCCAAGGGGGTTTTGGTAGCCACGTCGGGAATGTGGACCGAACCCCTTGTGAGAGGTCTCTCCGTATAGAAATGTCTATTTGTAGGAGGATGCTCGGGTGCCAGGGGGGCTCTGGCTATAAATCCTTGCCCCTAGATCCTAGTTAGATGGTCTACATGACTCGAGAAGAAATCTTGAGGCCCTATTACTAGTGCAAGGGTGAAAACTTGGAGGAAAATAAGATGCATCCTTACGAATTGCAGGAATCATCCTATGAAAGGGATTTGTATCTCACTTGAAATTTTAATATAAAGTTTACTTTCAAGGAATTTTTCTGAACTATTTTCGTATTAGTGCATAAAATTATGTAAAGGAACATGTGACTAATGGGTTAATTAAAGAAGCTTCTTGTATGTGTTACCACTAATGTGCCCTTAGGTAAGTACGAAACTAAAGCTATCAAAGAAAGCAAGGGGGCGGAACCCCTGACGGGTCTGTCCTATGACAGGGTGGTCCCAAAGAACTGGGAGGTTTCTCAACATTCAAATCATGATGACGTATTGACCTTAGATAATGTAGGGTGGAACCCTAGTTCATATCTTTTTAGGGGACCGGAATGGGATTTTATCCTACGGGTAGAGAGGTTGAGCGATGCATCCCTCTCATTTCCTATTCTCTTTGAACCAAGTGTGATATGAGTTTGCTTTAATATAGATGCTCTACGCAAAGTAGATTTTTTGAAGACCAACATTAGAAGGTTGTAGAATGACTTGATCTTTAGAAACCCAAGAAGATTCATGTCATTTCTAACAGGGTTGGCCGATACATTTCGTTGCAGAGTAGACTCGAGAGTCTATAACCAACAAACCCTATGACATTCCGTGGGAGTGCCAGGCAGTGTCTTTTAGATCATACTTCCAATGGACTACTAAAATGTGTCGCGACTTAGGCACGTTATACTTGGTATCAGAGCAAACCAACAAACAACATAAGCAAGATATGAATAAATCAGGTAGAGTGAAGTAATGTTTTTGTCAAAAAACATGTTTTTTTTTGTTTATTTACACGAGGATTGTTGTTGCGTCTAGACCTACGAGGTGTGAAGCAAATTCCTCACATTTCATATCATGTTTGGGGCTACTATGAGCTCCTCAAGCTATCGCCAAAGAACTGACATGATGGGGATCCTGGATCGCCTCTACAATCCTTCACCACTGTATGTGGAAAGGTGTTGGACTTGGAGTATAGGTTACTGCTACATAGATGCCAATCGGTTTGCTTATCTTCAAAACAATATGAAGACACTAAAATGGTTGAGGTCTTGAAGATTGTTAAGTATTCATCTTCCATGAGGCACGTGTGAGCTTGATCCTGCACATAAGGTGCTATTGAGAGTGGAAAAAGACTGAATTTTTGATTGATTTTTGTTGTTTTTGAGGTATGAATGGTTGATTTTTGATGAATTTTGAGTGATGATTGGTTGTTTTTGAAAATGATTGAGAGTGTTTTGGATGATATTGATTATTTTTTGGAAGCTCATGATGATTCTTAGTAGAAATATGAAGCTATGTGATGTTCTGATAGGTTCTGTTGAGGTTTTGATTGGTTCTAATACATTATGTTTAGCTTCTGTTTTATTATGATTTTCTTTTGTATGAAGCATGGATTGATGATTGATGAAGATTGAGGTCTTTTGAAAGTTTATTGAATAGTTTTTGATAGTTTGAATGGTTTTAGTATGAGTTATGAGGATCTGCTATTCTCTGATGACCTTTTGTAACCCTCTGTAGACCTTCTGTAGAGCCTATGTCTCTATGTTTTGTTTTATTCTGTAGATCTTCTGTAAGTGTTCTGTAGAATGTATGTGTGACTTTGGGAAAGTTTTCTAACTTTTTGAAAGGATGAATCTAAGTTTAAAAGAGCTAAAACAAATGGAAGAAGCAGCTGCTGAAGACTGAAGTGACAATGACAATAGTGAGCTATGAAGAGACACTTAGTGGCTCTGATGCCCTTTCATAACTCCCATACCTCTTGGGAGGTGCATCCATGACCTAAGAAGGATTATTAAGTGCCATTCTTGAGTATTGTAATGAGGAGATGATGTACTATTGAGAGAGCAAGAGTACAAGAGAGAGAGAGAGAGAGAGTCAGAGATAGCCAATTCTATCAAAACAGTGTATCTTTCTATGAGAGATTGAGAGAGAAAACTATGAAGACATTGAAGATGAATACTATGTATCTTTCTTTGTTCTATTGATGGATAATATGAAAATGTTGAAGATTATGGTTGATTTTATCAAATCCATGGGAGATATCTGCTATGATGCTACGTGAAGATTTGATGTTTTCCTTATTTTGGTCATCAAAAGAATGAAATAAAAGCTTGTTGATGTACAAGATAGATTTTATTGTAGTAGAAACCCCTTTTCCTTGGTGTTCCTCTTGGGGCTCCATGTTTTTGGTGCATAGCCAGGGAAACTTGTCATCAACAAGCATCAGAAGAGGCTGAAAATGAAGGAAATGGCATTGCCAAGAAGAGGAGAATTCAATGGATGCTTGCAAAGTTCCTTCTTCCACTGAAGAGTTGAATATTCTTATTGCCAAATCCACTTTCTATAAGAAGTTAATCCCTCAATGGCACAAACATATTACCATCATGATGCAAGCTCTATGTGGTGGACTATTTCCTCTTCCTGTTGAGGCAACAGAGACGTGCATCTTGGTGGCAAATTGTTTGGGAACAAACTGAAGGGTAGAAACAGAGAGAATGACCATCCATGGAAGATTTGGCATTCATTAAGAAGTTTCCAGACATCATTAAGTGGGAGATCGTGAAGAAGCTTCAGGAGTCGTGGTCTGTGGAGGTTCATAGAAACAAGAAAGAAAAGAGTTGGAATTTATTAGTGGACGCTCAATAGCAAGATACGTGGGATGCTTGGTGTTCTGACAACCTTTTGTTTGTCCAATTAGCAACCCACTGGAAGTTGGTAGATAGAGTGTTCTTTACAACATACACTATTGAAACCATCAGAAGCCTGCATTATTATAATGATGGCACGACAACGATCCTAAGAAGAAAGAGTTTTGATACTTTCATAACGAATATCTCCCCCTCTGTAGTGGTTTGAAAGCTGAATTCAGAGAATGTTGAAAAGAAGGAAGTAGAAGAGATGTTGGCCAGAGAATCCTCCAAAGATTGAAGCCCCTCTCTGATTCTATTCTGTTGAGTAAAGACCAACTGGTTGGAGCCAACCCCCTGATGAATGACACAATCAAGAGGCAAGTGCTAGAACGAGTTTAGAGGTACGTAAGAAGAGAGAAGGCAAAAATCAAAGCTAAGAAAAAGCTTGCAGCAGAAGCCTCCTTTGACGCCCTAAAAGCACTCTTTACATAAGTCCCCATGGTGACTCAAGGTCCCCTTCCTAGTCAGATTTGTCCTAGAAATATTGATGACATGCCAGCAAATGTAGTCCCATTGCCAATTTTTAAGGGAAAGTAAAATGAAGACCCCGATCTTCATGTAGCAGAATTTATGGTAGCATGTGTGGCTAACAATGCTAGAACCACTGGGTATTCGTTAGCAATATTCCCCGCCACTTTCAAGGGCGTGGCGTTTCAATGGTATGAGAGACAAGCAACATGAACTTTTGGCACATGGGACGACATGGAGTTGGCCTTCCTCACTAAATTCAAGCGTGAAGGTTTTGAAGAGCGGATGCAAAAGGAGTTTATGAACCTAAGTCAGAACCTAAGTCAGTCCTTTGGAGAAAGAGTAGAAGCTTATGTCTTGCGAATGGAATCCATCTTCAAGAGATGGACTAACCATCATTTGGACGAAGGTATCCAGAAAGGAGTGTTCCTCAGAGGCCAACAACTAGAAGTTTTCAAGTTTGTGGAATCGAGAAGACCAGTCAATCTGCAAGCTGCAGTGGAAGGTGCAATATTGTATGACGAAGTTGAAGCAAGGTTGTCAATGACTCCAGGAAGAGGAGTCTTATCTCCTCCCATGCCAGGAATGGTATACCCACCAAATGCAGTCCTAGGGATAGTTCCCTACCCATATCCCCATATGCAAACAGTGCCGCAGTACAGTGCATCTAATCCATAGTGGTCGTTGAAGATGATAGTGCCTCAAATGATGGTTTAACCACAACAACAGTGGCCTTAAACAGTTCCTCCAATGGTGAATCAACAACAATGGAACCCTACCAACTGGAATCAACAACCCCAAGTCTCAATAGGAGCTCTGAATCAGAACAAGAATAGAGGACCCTATGGATCAACCCAACCTGTATATGCAGTAATTACAGAAGCTTCCCAAAACCCTACTACAAGTACTTCAGGAGGTGAAAATTTGAAGGACTACTTATCCAACTCAGTCGCAAGTATCAAGAAAGAGCTAATGGATGTGATTACAGAGCAACAATAGACGTTGAAGGTAAATACTACTAATATATCCACTCCTATGGGAGCTGGGAGAGATGTGATGCATTCTAATACATGGTGCGGAAAGTGTCATCAAGCGGGACATTTAGCCACTGAATGTACCCAAAAACCAACCATTCCTTGAGCCTTATGTTCCTATCGTTTGCAAAAGAATCGTACAGAGGATATCTGCTCTCTGAAAGAGATACATGAACGAAGACAGAAGGATGAAAACGCAAGATTCAACTTACTAGAATCTAAAATGACAATGCAGGACATTGGACCAAAGCCTAGAGAGTTTGGTTCTAATTTTGGTCCAAGGAGGTTTCCCTCTCACAGTTACAGAGGACGACAGTCTAGCGGTGGTTAGAGATCAGAGGTGGAATGTTACAGGTGTGGAGAAAAGGGTCATATCTCCCCGAATTGTCCAAACCCTAGAAGTTCTGTGGATTACAAGCCCTTATGTAGCCGATGCAAAGAAGAAGGCCACACTGCAAAGGATTGTCCAAGTCCAGCCCCTGTTAAGGCCAATGCCACTGATAGCCAGCAGAAGGCACAAGAGCATGCCTCCGATTTGGTAGAGTTGGAAGCTACCGCTATCACCCACACCAAGAAGAAGGAACCAGTTGTCTAGAAAGAGAACAGCTCCCCTGCCAAGATTGGGAAGTTCAACATGCCAACAGAGGGACAGAGTAGTACAGGACAGAACAATGCAGTACAGAGCACTGCAGTGCCACAGAGAGTCATAGAGACAGTTCTAGGAATAGGACTAGAGGTCCAGGAGATAGATGATACAAAAGCACCTCCAGAAACAGAAGAAGAGCTGATGCTGCCTTTGCTAGAAAAAAAAGAAAAGATGAAAATGTGTGTAGTACCATTCCCCAGCAGGCTGGAGAAGCCTGTGGATCCTATCAAAGAATATGACTTGGTAAAAGACCTAGACACTTTTAAACCAAACCTAACATTCTGATAGTTGCTGATGCTATCTCCCAGCTGCCGAAAGAAATTCAAAAGCATCTTGACTCAAAGACGTGCCCTAAGGATTGCTTCCCCAACAACAACAAAGTCCAACAGAGCCTTAGAACCTGTGAAGGAAGTAGATGTGGCTAATGCCTTCCTAGATCTTGGAACCCCAGAAACTAGTGTATGGAAAGAAGGATGCTTTATTTCAGATGCATTGATTGATGGAGGCTCATTAGTAAACATAATGACAGATGTGACAATGAATGACTTAGGTTTGCAAGGAATTCAACCTACATAGTGGCTTATCAGATTGGTAGATCAAAGCAGAATTAAACCGTTGGGCATCCTCCCATACGTAAAAACAACCCTTGCAAGAAGAGACTATTGGTTGACATATTTGATGGTCAAACCAAATTGTTATGGGACCTCATACCCTTTGATGTTGGAAAGACCTTGACTTTTTGAAGCAAGAGCCAGGACGAATTGGTTCAAAACCCTAGGCAGAGGACCCAATAAAGTGGTATTGAAATTGTATGGATCGCAAAAAGGCAATGGATCCACATCCATCGAAGTCATAAACGACTCCTCCAATGAAGTAATAGATGGTACATTAAGAGACGAAGAGGCTGTTAAATAGATATTTCCCAAGAAAGCAGAGGCACAATCCCTAACAGTGGAGCCAACAATCGAAGGAAGCCAAGTCTGTCCATGGGAGAATACCTTCTACCTCAACTCGGATTGACTTTTGAAATCACCTCTGACAGCGAGATAGAAGCATGGATGTACTGTTCTCCTTGTTACATGACAGTCATAGAGACAGAAGTAGAGACAGAGCCAGAGACAGAGGCAGAAGCAGAAGCAGACATAGAGGCGGAAGACCTGTTCTTCTCCTACAGAGGCTCAGAGGAAGAGGATGAAAATGATGAGGAAGAAAACAAAGTAGGTTATGAAAGTGCAGATGAAAATGTCCCTCTAATAGCGGACAATCTTGTTGATGTCCCTATAGAGACCTTAGAGACCGAATATCTCGAGGTGTTGGATGGAATGACCATGGTTCCATTTGGGTTGACCAATGGACCACAAAGTATGTAGAATCTGCATAAGCAATGGATCCAAGGTATAAAATTTAAGTTCACTAGTGGCTCCTGTTGCCCTGGCCATTCATTCTGGAGAAAAGATGATGATGATGCCCCTTGTCAACAGAAGCCAGAGCCATCAGAGCCATGGCTTATAGAAGGTCCGTATGTGACATTCCTAGACACATCCTCTGAAGATGAATCCCTATGTCCAAAAGAAATCACTACTCACATAGAAGCAAACAAAGCTCTGATACCCTTCCAGCAATCTCAACAAACAAATGAGTCATCTGTTCAGAAGGAGGACACTGGTTTTAGTGGAACATTAGACGATGACACTACTCCCTTGAAGGAGTCAGACCTCTATCCAGAAGCAATCCGTGGGACATTCATCCGCAAAGTGGAAGGTGAAAGGCAAGTGACGTTCTTGGATACTGACGGAACAATATGCCAACATCACATTGATCTCGAGCATGATGCCAAACCAGTGAGACAGATACAGAGGCATATGAATCCTAATTATTCTACTCTAGTGAAGGCCGAATTATTGAAGCTTCTTGAAGCAGAGTTCATTTATCTCGTGGCTAACAGTGAATGGGTTTTGCCCATTGTGGTGGTACCCAAGAAGAACGGGAAACTTCGAATATGTGTGGACTTTTGTAAGCTGAATTTGAAGATGAGAAATGATCATTTCTCTATTCCTTTCACAGACCAATTGTTGGACACAATGGCAGGCCATGAGCTCTATTCCCTCTTGGATGGATTCAACGGATATAACCAAGTCCAAATTGCAGAAGAGGACCACCTTCACCACAGAATGGGGGACCTATGCTTATAGAGTGATGTCGTTTGGGCTTTGTAATGCTCTTGCCACCTTTCAATGAGTAATGATGGCTGCCTTCCAGAATCATCTACATGATTTCATTGAGGTGTATCTCGATGATTTCTGTGTCTATAGCTTAATCCATGAGCATTGGGGACACCTAGAGCAATGCTTTGATAGATGCCGAGAGTATGGGATCTCTCTCAACCCCCAAAAATGTGTCTTTGCTGTCTCATCAAGAGTCCTTCTGGGCCATTATGTCTCTCCACAAGGGATTGCAATAGACCCGGCAAAGATTGAGAAGATTGCAACCTTGACAGCACCAACAAACCTGAAGCAAATGAGAGGATTTCTTGGCCATGTGGGCTACTACAAAAGATTTATTGCACATTTTGCAACCAAGATAGCCCCTCTGCACAAGCTCCTAAGGAAAGATGCAGATTTCCTTTGGATTGATGACGGTAAAGAAGCCTTTAATACCCTAAAACAGTGCCTTATCCAAGCACCTAACTTGTAGTCTCCTGACTAGACGAAGGAGATTCATGTGCATACAGATGCATCAATTGAAGGGCTAGGTGTTGTCCCATGTCAAAAGGGCCCCTCTAAATTAGACCAACTAATATATTATGCAAGCCAAAAGGTCACTGATAGAGAGTGGAACTACATAGTGACAAAGCTTGAGTGCTTGGCAATGGTGTTTGCACTGGAGAAGTTTTGACACTATCTACTACTGTTAACGCATTTCAAGTTCTACGTGGATCATGAAGCCCTATCCTTCCTAATGAACAAAGCAGATGTTAAAGGAAGATTGATGAGATGGTTGCTCTTATTTCAGGAGTTTGATTTTGAAGTGGTCACTTGGCTGTTTCCATGTCCTAGCCGATCATCTATCATGGATTTCTCAAACTGCAGAAGAGGAACAGGATGATCCAGACCTTCCTGATGCTTCCTTGTTTCTAGTCGAAATGGTTACTCCATGGTATGCAGACATAGCCAACCTCTTGGCAACTCAACAATATCCTCATGGTATCCCAAGCTTAGAATCAACCCCCTACACCTTGCTAGGTGGTGCACTGTACAAGAGAGGCAAAGATGTGTTGCAGGAGACAAAATTGGCATAGTATTGAAAGCATGCCATGACGAACCATGTTGTGGACACTTCATAGGAGAAGCAACATTTAGAAAAGCTCTGCTTGCAGGATATTGGTGGCCGACCCTCCACAAGGATGCATATGACTACTGTAAGAGATGCGATGCTTGTTAGCGAATGGGGAAACCCACCAAAACAAGTGCCATGCCACTGCAACGTATTCTTCCCCTAAAGCCGTTCAAGAAGTGGGGGATTGATTTTGTGGGTCCCATTGATCCGCCTACCAGACGGAAGTAGAATAGATACATCTTAGTATGTACGGATCATGTCACAAAGTGGTGTGAAGCTAAATCTCTGAAGCATGGCGATGGTAACAACGTAGCCCTGTTCATGTACGAGAATATTATCACCCATTTTGACAGTCCCCTCGAGCTGGTAAGTGACATATGTACTCATTTCCTTAACAACGTAGCCCTGTTCATGTATGAGAATATTATCACCCATTTTGACAGTCCCCTCGAGCTGATAAGTGACATATGTACTCATTTCCTTAATAAAATCTTGGAAGAGCTGATAGAGCTGTATAAGATCCGCCATCGCAAGTCCACTCCTTACTACCCCAGAGCCAATGGCCAAGTTGAAGTCACCAATTGTATCCTTTACTCGATCTTAACAAGAACAATTGCCACACATTGTCGTGATTGGGACACAACAGGCCTGTTTCCAGCTAGTGTATGGTACTGAAGCTCTTCCCTGTTGAACTAAAATTGCCCTCTTTGTGAGTGGAAGTTAAAGAATACTTGGGAGATGATGAGTCATTGCAATGTCGCCTCCTACACTTGGAATGTTTAGACGAGATTCGACAAATGGCCCATAGTGCACGGAAACCATTCAAGCGCGACGTAAGGCCTATCATGACAGTTTCATCAAGCATAAGGAGTTCAAAGAAGGCGATCTTGTCTTGGCCTATGATTCAAGATTTGGCAAGTTTCTTGGCAATCTTCAACAACGGTGGATGGGCCCGTACAAGGCACTTGATGTCAATCCTAATGGATATGTTCAGGTGCAGACCGTTGATGCCTTTGATGATCCTTTTTTGATAAATGGCTATCGCCTGAAGAAGTACTTCCCTCCCTGGGAATCTTGATAATCACAGTCGGCCCACCCTTTCCCTTTTGGGCGTCGCACTATCCTACTCTTCATACTCCTGATAGCCCTTATGATCTTCCTCATGAGGTGGTCTCGTTTTGCTCGCCCCTCACATATACCTCTCAACCCTACCTTGTTCTCTTCTCGTCTGATCCCAAAACGGTGGCGAGGTTGGTCCTAACACATGGCATTTCTACCATTCTCTTTATTAACGAAAAAAAGAAAAAGAAAGAAAGAAAGAAAGAAAGAAAGAAAAAAATCTGTTATGGGAGAAAATGAAGAAATTCCCTATCATAACAGGCCTCGTTCCAAGAAAAGGTGGCAAACACCCTTGGGCGGGAAGCTGACTGTGGAAAAGGTGGTAACACCCCGCACTTTAGGATAGCTGATTCATCAGCAGAACCTTTCTAGAAGCAATTTGAAGCCACCTCCCTTGGTGCGTTGTCTCTACAATATCAATTAGTCTGCCCTCCTTAACAAACGATCTTTCATATAAATCATTGAAGTACCAAACGTGTCAGCTACCTCCTTGGATACGCATCATTTTCAACACTATGGTGACAACCACAGCCAATGCGATCTTCATCACCAACCCCTTGAGTGATGCAAGCTTTCATCCTAACATGATGGGGATGTGAGTATAGTCTGCCCTCTATATCTATTAGTGAGCGTGAGACAGAGGGAGGGGTGAGTGACCAGTCATTTCCCTTCAATTCAATTGAGAGGTGCGATGTGTGAATGGAGTGTTGCACACACAGGTTGGGCCTCTCAATGCACAATGCACGATCTGTTCATGTGCACTGCACCATAAGGCTCCCTGGCCTTCCTTCTTGTACTGTATGCCGACATAGGGAGAGATGTATTGTTGCACCATCAAATGTGCATAAGGCATACAACCTCTACACAAGTGAATTTGAGGATTACATCAATGGGTTTCAGGAATGGGTTACCCTCTGTATCTTTCAACAGAGTGTGAGATAGAGGGTGAGCTGAGTGTGATAGGTGTTTCTCCTTAATCAATTCCAAGAGGTGAGATTGAGGGACGTTACGACAATTGGAGTCAAGTACGTTTTTGTTTTCCTATGCACACATGGGAAGGGTCTCTGCCATCAGCATATGACACGCCACCCTGTTCTGTGCACTGCACTACAAGGCTCCCTGGCCTTCCTCCTTGCACCTAGGCCAGATGGGTGGAACGCATGCATGCACCATCAATTGTGCATACTAGCATACTCCCTCCCAATCACTTTCCTCTTGTTCAATTCTAAACCGGCCGTGAGTTATGGGATTTCATGCTTATTCATTGAGCGATGTGCATCATGGGGTGAGTGATTGTTCTATCATCCTCTTGAGTGCCCGTGAGCTTAGAGTTTTATTCTTCGTCATCGACACTTGAATTGACAGACTTTATCGATAAAACTACCTCCTTGGCTGTTGTTGCATGGTCCTTGCCATGCTGGACGTGTTTTGTTGCGTGCCTTGGTCCCTCTTGCCGCCCCACGACGACTTCAATCTTTCTGCATCAACAACGGCAATTCCCTTCAACCATCTACGAAATGGGCCAAGTGTTCCTAACCCTACTATTCTGATTGCAAGTGTATGTTATATCTTAAGTGTGGGGACGCCAGTGTCCAGTCGGTTGACAAGTCCGTGGCCATGTTGATCAATCTACTCTAACCGGTAAGGTCTTAAGTGTGGAGACACGTTCCTACACGTTTGATGTGCATACCCCCTGCATATGTCATTAACCAATCATGCGAGTCTACCCCGTACTAAATTTGCTCTGATGGGTCCCTTCCTCACCCACCCACCCTCATATCCCCTGTCGTCGATGCCGTTTCCCTTATGGTTGCTTTTCTTGTGCATTTTTTTCATTTTCTCCGAGAATATCCCCTACGTTCACCAAACTCTCGATCCAATCTTATAGCCTTATTTGTCCCTTTGAATGACACATTTTTCCTTTTTACATCCCCTTGTTCCGGCTTACTGTTTTTGCGTTATTAATTTTTGAAGCTTTTCCCACACAATTGGATGTATTTCCATGCGAACGTGTCCTTATAGCTTCGAAATAGTGATCTGACATACCAAACTTGTCCTATGCCTTCCCATGGACATTTTTCCTTTTATCCATCTATTATTCCGCCGTACAATTGTTTGTAATTAATTTTTGTACGGTTTCGTGTCTTTTTCGTGCGTGTTTTTGATTTTTTTCCATGTGCACCTAGCCTATTCTCCTCCGAATTTAATTTTGATTGGATAGCCTTGTCCGGCCATCCTTTTTGCACAATTCTCCTTTTTTCTCCGCCCTGTTTTGACCTCTCACTTTTTTGTTATTAATTTTTATTGGTGTTTTTGAGCTCAATTTTATTATTTTTTCCATGAGAACTCCTTCTAAACCCATCCGAACTGAAATTTGATGTGACAACCCTGAAGATTCTATATGTCTTGACATTTTATCTTTTTTCCGCCCTCCTTCCGGTGCACGGATCATTCCGTATTAATTTTCGAATTCCGTTTCAGATACGATTTTTGGATTTTTTCCATGCGAACGGGGTTTCTTTTGCTCGGTACTATGTTTTGACATGATAGGCATGTTCAATATAACTTTCCTCACAATTTTTTTTTTTTGTGTTTTATTTCGGTGAATGGATTCTTTGATATTAATTGTCATGTGGGTTTTTGGGCCTTTTTTTTAACTTTTTCCCATGGGAACGCCTTGATTTGATCCATGACATCCTGTTGTACTTTTTTGCAATCTCCTCCTCACCGTTCGACCCAGTTTTTCTTTTTATGGCATTGTGTTTCGATGCACGGTTTGTGCGCTATTAATTTTTCTTTGTTTTGCTGTATTCACGCTTGCCTTGCCTCACATGTGAATATGCGCGTTTTTGAATTTATGTGCCTCAAGATGTTCCGTTTTCTTCGTGCCCTTTTGTCCTGACGTCCCAGCCCTGTTGTTTTCCATCATTGTAAACTCCCCCCCCCCCCCCCGCCTCATTGTTTTAATTTATCCACTACCCACCAAAATAATAAAGCAAACAAAACCACAATTTAAATTTAAACAAACAAATATATATACACATCACACAAACACAATACTCACAAAGCACCATAAACAAAACTAATTACCTAAAAAAAAAAACCACAGTCACAACAGCAACACAAACAAACCCCCACAACCATAAACATAACAAAAAAAAAAACACAACAATAACCACAAATTCAAGTTTAAAAAAAAAACCGATTCAAACAAAAAAAAATCGCAACTTAAAACACTAATACACCAATACAACACTCACAAATTTAAAAAAAAGTAAAAAAAAACTAAAATTTAAAAAAAAGAAAAGAAAATAACCAAAACAAAAAAAAAAAGAAAATAACAAGAAAAGAAAAGAAAAGAAAAAACCCCACCAACCGTCTTCTCCTTTATCTTCTTTCTCTCCTACCTCTCCTTCATCGCCTCGGCTTTGTCTCTCCCGCGGCCCGCCTCTCCTCCATCTCCCCTGCCCTCTGTTTTCTTTCCTTGGCCGCCCGCACCCATTGCGCCACCCTGGTCGCCTCCGCCCGTCGCCCCTCGCACCCCCTAATCGTGCCGCTGGTGCGCCATTGGGCCGCCCGTGTGCCGTCGCACCGTCCGTGCACGTTGCGCCGCCCATCGTGCCCCCTGGTCGTGTTATTGCGATGTTCTCCTACAAAAATACAAACCCACAAAATAAACAAATATATATACACATCACACAAACACAATACTCATAAAGCACCATAAACAAACCTAATTACAAAAAAAAAAAAAAAAAAACCACAACCACAACACCAACACAAACAAATCCCCACAACCATAAACATAACAAAAAAAAAAACTTAAAAAAACAAAAGATAACACAACAACAACCACAAATTCAATTTAAAAAAAAAACCAATTCAAAAAAAAAAAAAACTCAAAACACCAATACACAAATACAACACACAAAAAAAAGCATAAAAACTAAAATTTTTAAAAAAGAAAAGAAAATAATTAAAAAAACAAAAAAAGCTAAAATTTTAAAAAAGAAAAGAAAATAACCAAAAAAGAAAAGAAAAACCCCACCAACCGTCTTCTCCTTTGTCTTCTTTCTCTCCCGCCTCTCCTCCATCGCCTTGGCTTCGCCTCCCCCGTGGCCCGCCTCTCCTCCATCTCCCCCGCCTTTTGTTTCTTCCCCTGTGCCCCCCGCTCTCTGTTTCTTTTTCCTCGTGCCCGTTGCGCCGCCTTGGTCGCCTTCGGTTGCCGCCCCACGTGCTCCCTAATTGTGCCGCCCGTGCGTTGTCACTCCACTCGTTGCGCCCCCTGCCTACGCTCGTCACACCACCCTAGTCGTGCCGCCTGTGTGTCGTCATGCCCCTACTTGCACTTGTCGTGCAGCCCTGGTCGCCTCTGCCTCTGCCTGCGCTTGTTGCGCCGCCTTGGTCACCTCCGCTCGCCACTCGTCGTGCTCCTTGATCGTGTCGCTCGCGTCGCCTTGGTCATGCTGCCCGTGCGCCGTCGTACCGCTCGTCGAGCCCCCGGATCATGCCAATGCGCCCCTTGACCCTCCGCCTGTGCGCCATTGCGCCGCCCTGGTCATACCACCTACGCTGCCTTGGCACCTATTTTTAATTTTAAAACCTGCTTAAAAACTCTAAAAATCCTAAAAATTTCTTAAAAAGCATAAAAATTCAATTAAAAAAAAAAGCTGAAAAATCCTTTACCAAATTAAAAAATTTTTGGATTTATTTTTCTAGTTGAAATGTAGAAAATAAATTGCATATAAATTACAAATATTAAAAACAATTTAAAATCCATTGAAAATTGAGTAAAATTTATTGAAAATTCAATACAAATAAAAAATAATTTCAAAAAACTTTCAAAAAAATTCAATCAACTCATCTGAATATTTCTAGAATGTTTCATATGCTGAAAATGCTTTGCCAAATGGTCCAACTATTATTTTAAGGTAAAAATGCTAAATTCAATACCTAAATTTATGGAAAAATCATTTTCAATTCTCGAAATAAGCTGAAAAATACTAGATAAATCCAAAAACATTATTTAAAATTGATGGTCTAGTTTTCACTCATGGTGGACTGCTGAAACCTCACTATAAAAAGATTACAATATATTCATGTATCCCATTTATCACATTTTAATCATTAAAAAAAACATCGAATATCACTTGTAAAATATTTTTTTTAAAAATAAAAAAAAACCCAACAACACAATTAATAAAAATAAAAACAAAATAAATCACGTATATTAAACAAATATATCTCCACTAACCTTGCCTTGACATGACACATCATTTTCAGTTCATGGTTTTCTTCCTTTTTAAACTGCTGACTTGTATCTTGGGATTGAGACGTGCGTATTCCATTTCATTGCATACACACATACCCTCTTCCAAGTACTTTTCTTTTTCCCTTTCTATTTTTTATTTTTCACTACCCCAAAATTCACAATTAATTCTTAAAATGAATCCTAAACATCATCATGGCACGCGTGCTCGCGACAAGTACGCATTTTTTAATAAATTAAAATCAAATAGCCATTCATTTTGCATGTGCTATGTGCGCTTCAGAGGCACCATAATTTTAAATAAAAATGAAACAATCGTCACAAAAATACACGCACTGAAAAAGAAGAGCGCTTCAGACACATTAAATTTTTAATTAATGAATATGCATTTAGAGACCTGAGTCTGGGTATCGAAGTCCGAGATTCATTAAAAGCACAATTTTCATTAATAAATTTTAACAAACAATTTAAAAATGAATTGCTATTTTTTTATTAAGGTTTACAACCTAATAAAATTTTAACCATTGTTAATAATTTATTAAAATGAGCCCTTCACTAAAATCATTCAATTTCAAGAGTATATTCCTCCCTACCATTCCTTTTTTATCCACTATCAGTTGTGCAGAAGTTGACCTTCTATATTAAGCTCTCAACAATGGATCTCCCTCCCCCAGAAGATGGTTGGAGTGGAGCTTGGTATTCTAATTTGCTGACAAAAGTTGTCCGTATGGCCTTTGAAGATTCTGTGACGACGGATATCATGTTGCTGTCTTATATGTATCTACGAGGTGATTTGTTAATTTCAGGTGACCTAGATCTGGCTTGGTATGTAGGGGATGTGGTCTTACAAGCTGCCTTGTATGTCAACCATTTGGAGTTGAGAATAGATGAAATGTTCCAGTGCTATTCTTCTAAAGTGGCTGCTTGCCAAGGGTGGATCTTTTAGCTTATCTTTCCAAGAACCATCCATTCGATTTATCCTTCTTTGATGCCTACCATCGATGATCTGTTTTAGGTTCCTCTGTTCCTAGCTTATTGTATTATCAACAAATAGCCCATCACTATGATGCTTATTTTTCCTTTATCAATCCAACTCAACAGCCATCTTACCTCTCCTTTTCCAACCTCAGGGTTTTCCTCAAATTCCAATCTTTACCTATTGTTCTTTAATTGAAGATCGAGTCTTTCCCCCTTCTCCGTCTTGTACTTCCCCATCTATCCATATACCTTCTACTTTTCTTGCTTATCAATTAACACATTTTCTAACGGATTCACCTAAAATTTCAGCTAATTCTTCTTTAGCTTATTCCTCATTTTACCTCATTTTATGATTTTGCCTACCCATCTCTTCATCCTCTTTTACTAATTCCTCTTCCATCTCCTACCACTTCTATTTCTCAATCCCCTCAGTTGGTTAGTGGGTATGAAGGGTTTGATCAGCAGATTCCAAGAAGAAGAGGATGGAGCTCAACTGATTCTCTCACAGGACCATAGATTAATTGGCCATTAATTCCAGGGGATTGGACAACTACTAGTTAAGCGTACCAAAATTATCTCCATTTTTCCCAACAATATTCACAATCTCTTGATCCTTCAGTGAGATTGACAGCCCATTTTGCTTGGTACATAGCATATATGCATAGGCATTCCCATAATGATCAAAAGGCCATTCCCAAGCTTTGTATGAATGTCAATGTGAACATTGATTCTCAACAGTTGGATGTCCTATATTTTCATGCCCTTTGTTTACCTAGCAGATATCTTGTTTTGCTAGAACGGATGTGCTGCCTTCAATTCTTTCAGAATCCTCCAAAATCTTTTGTAGATGAGTCTTTATCCATAGATCGCTTTCGTAATTATCAAGCTTTCAAGAGAGATCATCTTCATTGATACCCATGAATGTATCTTCTATGCTTCTTAATGATATATATTTTTTGGAGGTGCCATTCATATGGTTGTTTTGTGTTTGTGATGTATTAATTTGTATATGACGAGTTGGTGTTGGTTGAATAATTTGTTCGAGAGCTCTCTTTTCGACTATTGACACTCATGGTGATGGTGGATGGCAAGCCTACGATGCAAAGCTAAAGAACCTCTTATATCCTTTACGAATTTGTCATGACTTTCTATTGTTTATAAGATGTGTTAATACATAACGATGTTTTCCTTTAGTTGTATTCTTTTTTAGATACATGTGATAAGTTGGGGTTGTGTTTGGGTGATTATTGATGATACTAAAGAAGATCGAATTGAGCTCTTTACTGAACTTACATTCTTCTTTTCCTTAGGTCGTGAGGACGCTTCCTTTCTAAGTATGGGGATATGTTGAGAGTGGAAAAAGACTGAAATTTTGACTGATTTTTGTTATTTTTGAGGCATGAATGGTTGATTTTTGATGGATTTTGAGTGAAGATTGGTTATTTTTGGAAAATTTTGAGAGTCTTTTGGATGATATTGATTATGTTTTGGAAGCTCATGATGATTCTTAGTAGAAATATGAAGCTCTATGATGTTCTGATAGGTTCTGTTGAGGTTCTGATACCTTTTATTTTGTTCTAATTTTCTTCTGTATGAAGTATGGATTGATGATTGATGAAGGTTGAGGTCTTTTGAAAGCTTATTGAATAGATTTTGATAGTTTGGAATGGTTTTAGTATGAGTTATTACTGTTCAGTAGATCTTCTGTAAGTGTTCTATAGAATGTATGTGTGACTTTGGGAAAATTTTCTAACTTTTGGAAAAGATGAATCTAAGTTTAAAAGAGCTAAAACAAATGGAAGAAGCAGTTGCTGAAGAGTGAAGTGACAATGATAGTAGTGAGCTATGAAGAGACTGTAGTGGCTCTGGTGCCCTTTCATACCTCCCATATCTCTTGGGAGGTGCATCCATGACCTAAGAAGGATTAATAAGTGCCATTCTTGAGTATTTTAATGAGGAGATGATGTACTATTGAGAGAGAGAGAGAGAGAGAGAGAGAGAGAGAGAGAGAGAGAGAGAGAGAGAGAGAGAGAGAGAGAGAGAGAGAGAGAGAGAGAGAGAGAGAGAGAGAGAGAGAGAGAGAGAGAGAGGCAATTCTATCAAAACAATGTATCTTTCTATGAGAGATTGAGAGAGAAAATGATGAAGACATTGAAGATGAATACTATGTGATTGATTTCCATTCAAAAATGGTGTATTCTTTTATGTTCTTTGTTCTATTGATGGATTCTATGAAGATGTTGAAGATTATGGTTGATTTTATCAAATCCGTGGGAGATATCTACTATGATGCTGCGTGAAGATTTGATGTTTTCCTTATTTTGGTCATCAAAAGAATGAAATAAAAGCTTGTTGATGTTACAAGATAGATTTTCTTGCAGTAGAAACCCCTTTTCCTTGGTGTTCCTCTTGGGGCTCTAGATGTCGGCATATAGAACATACTTGCTACATCTATGAAGAGGTGGCCAAAGTCTTGTCGGTAGATAGAATTAAAGCAATGGGAAATACAAACATCATGGCTATTAGAAGTCGAGATTCCTTGAACTTCCCATGACTTACTGCTTCCTGAGAATCCATTCCCCAAATCCATATTACTACTCTGTCCTTGTAGAAGAATCCAATAAGGAATTGCTCTCCTAGCGTTGATATATCTTTTGAACAGTTATCCAACCTATCTCTATCTCCCCCAAACGATTGTACTTGAGGCTCTTTTGAATAAATGAGAATTTTATGATTACCTGACTTGTTGCACAATGTTGAAGTATGTGTGATTTAATCATAATCGGTGCTTTGAGACAAGCTGTGAAGAGATGTGTAAATGCAATCTTAACACGGAAATTTTGATAAAATCCAGACACAACCCCAAATGCAAAATCAAGATCGTGTTTCAGCACTAAGCCCAATAGAGGCACAAGAGAAGAAGTTTCTTCTCAAACAAATCAAACCACCGGAATTTGAGGAGAAAGGGAAGAATGTTGAAGCCGATGCTGAAGTATGGATTGAATCCATGGAGGACTACCTCAATGCGGCAAGAACAACACGTGCAAACCAGGCTATGATTGCCAAGCTCAAGCTGACCGGCAAAGCTAGGCTTTGGTGGAAGTAGTGGTGCAAGGCCCAAGTAGTAGTTGAAAGTACAATAACTTGGCATAAACTCAAAGAAGTAGTGCAAGGGAGATATATGCCATCTACATACAAGACTCATAAGATGAATGAGTTCTTTGAGTTAAAGTAGTTTGATCTAGCAATCGACTAATTATTGAACTCCAATCTCACCCAATTCCCCTCTTCTTCTCTTTTCCTTCTCTATCTCTGTGTGTTGCGAAGTAGCCCCCTTTCCTAATGAATAAGAAGGCCCCTAGCTTATCACAAGAAGCAAGGCTTGTACTTACCACAAGTAGCCCCCTTAAGCTGCCTCTTTAAGTAACTCCCTTAAAGATGATAGATAACACAATAACTTGACAAAGAAGATCTCATTCAAACAATTCAATGGCTACCCTTATTTCTCCTCTTGATAATGGAAGCCTTCAAGATGAGCCAAAAATATGCACACAATGGAGAGCTATACCTTGATGGATGATGACCTTATTGTCTTCTCAATGAGCTTGGCAACTCCAACATTGAATCTTCACTCCAATGCCTTCTTGGATAGCATCACTACTAATGCTTGAGCTCCTGAACTCAAGTAACAGCTATGGAAGCTCCCACAACCTCACAACCTCTAGGAAAGAGGCTTTGATACCATGTTAAAAAACATGGTTGAGAAAGAGTGGAAGAGTAGATTATGGAGGAAAGTGGAAGAATAAGAATGAAGCCATAGTGGCATAGAAGAGAGTTGATTAATTTTATGGTTTCAAGTACATTTTTAAATAGCTTTTTATCTTGGACACGCCCTCCTCTCTTTGCTTATGGGATACAACATTTTATATATGCTTGTAGCACAACCTCTAGCACCATATATTTTAACACTAAGAAGCAATCAAAATAATAGTAGTTGCACTATCAAGAAGTATAACAAAGGTACATAGTAAATGCTAGCCAAGCAATGGAAAATACAATGTTAAATAGCCAAATTTGATGCCTAAAATGTGGTCCAAGAACTTCTCAATGGATGCTAATTCTTGGTTATGTTGCTATGACTTTTTAGATAAATTTCCAAGTAAAAACATCCCTTGCAAGTTTGCATATAAACCACCTTTTAGGCCTTTCAAACAACTCATTCCTTGATGTGAAGACAAACTAGCTAAACTAGTTCACTAAAATAACTAGCTCAAGCCCTTCATAATGTGAAAAAAATTCTCTACATGTGGCTTAGAAATAACTAGTTTAATCCTTTGTAGTGCAAAGGTAGCTTCTTGCCAATTGGTTTAATTTGACCCAATTTATATGCAGCCAAGCCTATGAAAATAACTTTAAAAATAACCAATTCTTCTTTGGTGTGTAAGCACCTTCAAAGTGTCTAGTTCAAACCAATTAACAATGTGAAAATAGTTCCAATTGAACCAATTTGGTTTTAATTAGTTCCATCAATACTAGTGTGAATAGGGTTGAGAGTGGCTAAGATTAAAGCCTCAGATTAAATGGCTTAAGGCTTTCATAAAGTCTTAACTAATTTTCTGCAATTGTGGTCATGCTAAAATGACATTGAATTTCACAATCCCAAAATATATATTTGAATCCTTATAGTAAAAGGCTTAAGGCTTTTATAAATTCTTAACTAATTGTCTGCAATTGTGGTCATGCTAAAACAACATTAAATTTCACAATCCCAAAATATATATTTGATGCATTCAAATCAAGTGAGTACATGCTCGAGTAGTAGAGAAGGCAATGCAATTTGAAGCTTTAAAGCTAACTAATCAAGCTATATTAAACCAAAAATTTAGTTCCTTCTTCTCTCTTTGTCTGGTTGTCGACAAGTGTTCTTGAGCTTAAACAAGTAGTAGACGAGAAGTAGACCCTCTAACTTTTTGCACAAGCTAATCCCCTACTTCCACAAATAAGCTACCCTTATGCTTAAGCAACGCACGTGTTTACATAAATCGAAATATGAACCAAATCTATTTTTGAGTAATCTAAACATCCAATTGATTTGACTTGTTTCTAGCCAATATCCAAACACTTCAAAATTAGGCTATGGCAACTCCCAAACTAAGCCTCAATGGCTCCATTAATTGAAGCACTTGTTTTACTCACTTATATATGAATGTATAGTGTGTGTATATATAAAGGGTGTCAGCCTAGACTTTGACCATTGGCCTTTACCCAAATCGTGTGCATGAGAATTTAGCCAATGGCCATTGATTTTTGCTCTAATCAATATCCCTCCATTGGCATGTTGCGATATCACTCATATGAAAAATAGAGAATTGCATAATTATGGAAAAATTATGCAATTTTCTTTCTTGTTTTAAAATGTGGTTGTCCTTGTAGAGCATGTGGACATTCCCAACAGGCAATAGATGCATGTTGTCCTTGAAGAGCATGTGGACATTCCCAACAGGCAATAGATGCATGTTGTGGTCATTTACATACAGTTTGACAAATGTTTTTGTAGAAACTTCTCTAGTCAATCCATTTGATAAGTGTCAAAGCTTTGAGCTAGACTATGTAACTCTTGCATATGTACTTGAGACATGTGTAATCTTCACAACCCTAGAAAATGGGTGTAAAGATTCTTGCAATCATTCCTCTCTTTTTTGAATGTGGTAAGACCTTTCCCAAATGTCTATTGCATTTTTTTCTACAATATTGTACTCTTTCACACACTAAGAAATGGGCTTAATCAATGCATATCGATTTCTTGATCTTGAAATGTTTAATTTGTTGATAATATAATTCTATGCATGCATTGTTAGCCATCGTATAATAGTGTTGATCTAAATTGAAATAAGGTATAGATAGGATGTATACAACTATATTTGTGTACAAATCCATTGTAAGCTCAATGACATGTTATCCATTTATAATTAATGTTTGAGGGCTACTTCTAAACAACCAACAACCACACATGTACATATGGTATTGGTTATTGGTCATGAACACAATGCAATAATTACATTCTATTAGAACATATATATATATGCATCCACACTATATCAACAATTACATTTTTCATTTAATTGACCTAAACTAGTCAAGCCACTTCATAGCAACATCATATAGGAGGAAGCATTCCCAAATGTAATGACTATACTAGCATTCATATTGCCTTATTTTTGTATGCTATCATCACATACCTACAAAACAAAGAAATACATTTATTTTTGATTATATAAAATAGCAAGCATACATTTATTTTGTATTAATTCATGAACCATCACAGTAATGATTTGCATAAAAAGAGGAATAATCAAGCTCAAAGGAACCCATAGACATCACCAACAAAAACAACTCAAATCCATACCCATCCAATAATTAAGGAGTATTTTGAGACTGAAGTTTGACCTATATGATTTTCATCTTTCTTTTCAACCAAAATACCAAGTTTTTGAAGCACTACAAGTGTGCAAATATATAAAATCACATCTTTTCACTACACAATAGTTATAGATGCAGATTGGATAGGAGCAACGATCAATATTAGGATGTAGTAATGTTCACAAACACATGGTCACTTGACAAGATAAAGTAACTTGACAAACATAAAGTAAAGTGGTGGTTGACATCTAGATATGGTCCCATAGCACAAGACATAATTGTGCATGGAAAAGTGTACTCAATATCAACTAATTGTGCAACTCTTCCAATAAGCCTCTCAATAATGTGCCATCAAAATAGTGGAAATAAGGCCCAACACATGTGACAAGCCAATAGTACCAAAGGGTCTAGCAACAATGTCTGGTAGCATCAAGCACTTTGCTTTTATAGAAAATGCATGGATGAGGTTTATCACCATTGTGTGGTGATTGATGAGGTGCCCTTTATTCTAGAGGCATATCATGATTCAACATGTGGAGGGCACTGGGTGGCTCTACCTAGAAAGATTTGTTCAAGATTCAGAGGGAGAGAGAGAGACAAAGACATATAGTTGTAACGGAGAGTAGTGAACTCCCATTGTTCTCTTCTTCTCATTCTTCCATAATGCTTACTAAAGTCTAATCACACATAACTAATAAACACACTAGGTCACTAATTGACTGTACCACTGACTGTGGTTGAGTCTAATCGACTCAATTATTACAACACACATGTAGAGTGATAGCCAAGATGACAGCTGTCTAGATAAGGTTGATCATGTCAGTGATACTGATCATGAGCTTGATTCTCAACACTCCCCCTCAAGCTCAAGCTAACTATTGTACTCCAAGTAGCTCGAAATGCACAAACTTCTCTTTACCAAGTGATTTGGTAAAGATATCTGCTACCTAGTCTTCTGTCTTCACATGGAGTAGATTAATCTTTCTAGCAAGTACCATCTCCCTGATAAAATGGTAATGAACTTCTATGTATTTGGATCTAGCATGATAGATGGGGTTGCTAGCCAGCATCACACTACTGAGATTGTCACAATGCAAGGTGACCTTCTTGTCTAATTGTATACCCAAGTCATGTAGTAGTTTCATAAGCCAAACTACTTTGCATGCCGCTAAGGCTGTACCCCTATATTCTGCTTATGTGATAGAGACAACTAGTTCAACTGATCATATTGTTGCCCAAACTGAAAGCATAACCACTAATTGATCTCCTGTGATAGAGACAACTAGCCCAATCAGTATCCTTATAACTTGTCAAGTTGAATGATTTCCCATGCTCATAAAACAACCCATAATCAGTAGTACCCTTACATGTACTGCTTACATGCACTGCATAATCGTCCTGATTGCATCTAAGTATGGCTTATGAGATTTCTGCATAAATTGGCTAATCAGCCCCATTGCATAACTCAAGTCAGGACAGGGAATAGTAAGGTAAATGTCAAATTACCCACTAGTGACATTCTTGATCTCAGTCCTAACATCAACTACAATTTTGACATTCTGATCCAATGGTGTTTCCATGGCTTTACACTCCATCATGCCATATTTTAGCAAACATATCATGAGCATATTGTTTTTGTAATAGCCGACCTTGAGGTGTAGATACAACCTCAATCCTGAGAAAGTACTTCAACTCACTAAGATCCTTGACTTTGATTTCAGCCTGTAACATTACTTTAATTTCAGCAATCCCATGATCATAATCTCCTGTGATTATCAAATCATCGGCATAAACCACTGGAAAAACATAACCCTGCTTTGTCTTCTTCGTAAATAGGCTGTGATCTGCATGACCTATTTGAAAACCAAGCTACTGCAAGTAAGTGCTTATGTGAGCATTCTATGCTCTCGGTGCCTGTTTCAACCCATATAAGGCCTTTTTCAGCTTACACACATACGTCGGATAATCAAGGTGCAAATAACCCTTGGCCTACTCCATATACACCTCTTTAAGCAAGTCACCATTCAAGAATGAATTTTTGACATCCATTTGCCATAATTTCTAGCCCTTAGAAGTTGCTAATGCAATAACTGTTCTCACCATTGCCATCTTGGCAATAGGGCTGAAAGTCTCCTCATAATCTAGGCCATACTATTGTGCATATCCCTTTGCAACTAGCCGGGCTTTATGCCTTTCCAACAAACCATCTGACTTGTATTTCACTTTATAAACCCATTTGCAGCCAATGGGTACTTTGTCTTCAGGCAAATGGACCAATTCCCATGTCTCATTTTTAGCCAATGCTATGTGTTCTTCATCCATGGCAGCACATAATTCTCTTTTGTAACTACCTCACTGAACTTTGTAGGTTCTCTATAGCTGACACTTTAGTCATATATGCATAATGTCTGGCTGAATACCCAGTGTATGTTAGCCTATCAACTAGTTTTCTAACCCTTTTAGACCTCCTCAACTACAATGCACTCTAGGCTTGCCTCTCATGAGGTGGTACATATCTACTTTGCCTTGCACTAGGTGCCATAATTGATGGTATGCCCAATTCACTGTCAAGATTGTCATTGTTTCCAGGTGATTCATATCTAGATGTAAGTGGGCTAGTCACGTCATCAAACATCTTTTCTTTGCCTTTATCCAACCTCCCCCTCATTGACATATCCGTGTCAATGGATGCAGTAGTACGACTGTGGAGTCATCCTATCCAAGGGTTACCATCGGTCCACTCATAGACGTACTAGCTAAATGATAATTTTCAACATAAGTAGGGCTGGTTGGTCCATCAAAGACCACTACAATCAGATTACCATAGCATGAGGCTAGCTCATCAAAAACTACATTCTTGCTAATCAGGGTTTCCCGAGTGGATGGATCATAGCATTTGTAAGATTTCTATCCTATGCATAGCCAAGAAAAACACTTTTGATAGCCTTCAGGTCTAACTTCTTCCTCTTTTCATGAGGCACATTTACATAGGCAATGCAGCCAAATACTTTTAGGTGACTAATGTTGGTGCCCGTATAGTTTCTCATACATAGTCAAATCATGAACCCCAGTTGTAGGTGTTCAGTTTAGCACATAAACTACAATAACCACTGCTTCAGCCCAATAAGCATTTGGAAAATTCTTTTCATTAAGCATTTCCTTGGTAGCTTCCATAAGCACCCCATTTTTTCTCTCTAACACTCCGTTTTGGTGAGGTGTGTAACTGCATGTGAGCTATCTTTTTATGCCATATTTAGCAAGGTACCTATCAAACTCTCTGGATACATATTCTCCACCTGCATCACATCTTAGACAAGAAATATAATATCTAAGTTCATTTTTAGCATGCTTCTTAAAATCCTTAAAGACATCAAGCACCTCATCCTTGTGCTTCAGAATATATAGCCATGGGTATCGACTGAAATCATCAACAATAATGAAGGATACATAATACCTGGCACCAAAAAAAGATACATTATGGGCAAGACCCCATACATCTGAATGTATCAAATGCAAAGGCTAAGAAGTGTTTCTGACATGTCTCATGAACGGGAATCTCGCTTGTTTCCTAAAACTGACAAGCAGAGCATACACATTCGAGATTAGTGTACTTGAACTTTGACAAGCCAAGTACAACCTCTTTCAGCTGCATATTTTTTAGCTTTTGTACATTAACATGACCGATGCATTTGTGCCAGATTTCTACATCCGAAACTACTCCATTATCATGGGCAAACATGGCTACCTTCAATTTCGGGATAGATGCATCCAAAGTAAACATTCTTTCATCTCTCTTACCTTTGGCAATTAATTTACAACATTGCCATATTCTTCAATAAAACAAGAATCCCTATTGAATTTGACTTGCAGATTTTGTTCTACCAACCAGTAGGTGATAATAGAAGGTACATGTAGTACATCGTGTAGGCTCTTCTTTCTGCCATCAGGCATGAGCAACAAAACCACACCTATATGCTAAATATCATATTGTGTATCATCACTCGTACATAAAAATCCATGAGACCCTACTACTGTAACGTGCCCGCTCCTCAAATCGCGGGACACGTCTTAGTAGCCCATCGAGAGATATATCTAGAAGATGCCACTCGGCACTCCCAAGGAATGACACGGGGTTTGCCAACTGGGTCTCTCGAGTTTGCCTCGCAACGGAACCTATCCGACTGTTCCCACTAGGATCGACTTGAAGACCGGGTTCCTAGCAGTCGGGTTCTCCCAAAAGCCTTCTAGCGTCGGTCGACAGCCGCTCCACATTGCGTGGATACAACTGGACCAAAGTAGACTCATACCGTACTTGGTTCAAAGAGAATGGGAAACAGAGGGATGCATCGCTCG
Organism: Lygodium microphyllum; assembly: GCF_053477565.2. NCBI lineage: Eukaryota > Viridiplantae > Streptophyta > Polypodiopsida > Schizaeales > Lygodiaceae > Lygodium > Lygodium microphyllum. Next base: position 106,329 of record NW_028229584.1, on the reverse strand, counting down.
ACCTCTCTACTCGTAGGGCATAGTCCCATTTCGGTCCCCTAAAATGGTATGAATCAAGGTTCTAACCAACATTATCTAAGGCCATTGTTCGACCTTTCCTAACATTTCTCATTAACATTCCCTTTGAGGAAAGCTCTCGGCTAATCGAGACCACCCTACCGTAGGATGGACCCGATGGTCACATCCACCATGCTTCCCTCAGGGGGTGTTTTAGTTAACTAATTATCTACCACATTATGTTTGACACATGAAAGAAGCTTCCTTAATTAGCCCGTTAATCACAGGTTCCTTTACGTAATTTAGAGCACTAACACGAATACAAGATAAAACAAGATCAAACACTTCCTTAACTTATCTTCAGATTAATGTTTTTCTCCCGTCCATATAGGAGAATTAAGTGTTCCTTTCTGCCTCCGCAGAAAAATCCTTCCGTCTTCCGGCAATAAAAACTCGAAGGTTTATCCTACCAAGATTCCGCCTTGTAACTAGTATCAAGGCCTCGAGATCCCATCTCGAGTCTCGTAGAACACTTGTGTAGGGCCTAGAGGCATTGGGATTTACGACCAGAGACCCCACTGGCACCCAAGCGTCCTCCTACGGCAAGTAATTTCCACGGAGAGACCTCTCACGGTGGGTTCGGTCCACATTTCCAGCGTGGATTCATAACCCCCTTGGTTAGGGTTTGGTGGTTCGCGGGGGGTAGCTAGCGCCATCCTTCCTTAATTATCCTTTTAGAAAATCAACCACAACTGAAGCAACCAGCTTAATAACATTTACTAGGGAAAACATCCCTTTTGTTTCCATGGCAATCAGTCATCTCAGACCCAGCCATGCAACCATCAATCACAAACAACTTGGATTAGCATCCAAAACCACATCAAGCAATCACCTTGCTTATGATCCACCTATTCCCTCCTCTTACCAACACAAGCAGCCGACATTCACTTGGAGATACCCTTTTCAAACAACCAAGCATAACTTGGGTCAACAATCCATCTTTAACAAGATCAACCTTCGTTAAAACCATTTCAACAGTTCCAAGCAACATGCTTAGCATAAATCAACTACCCTAAAGTTTGCTCTCCCCCTTGGGTAAGGGCTTCGCAAGATCGATTTAATAAATTCCTTCTAGATCCTTTAAATGAACTAAGTGATTTCACCTTGACCTTTATTAATCATGGCTACCTATTTAGGGTAGAAGATCAACCCATCCTAACCCCTTTAATAGCGAATACATGCAATTCTACCTCTATTTAAGAATTCAAGATGCGTGAGAAGAATCTAAATCTTGGTACAACCTGGATATGAGCTATAGTTGCTGGAGGGTTGGTGGTATTCATGTCTCCGCTTGCATTGGATATGTTCCCAGCCCCGTTTGCAACTTCTGCACTTGTGCTCCTTGTAACTCGTCTCTTGGATGCCATCCTTGTGTGTTCCTGGTCTTGCAACCCTTGAGGTAAATCGACCGCTCTTGCCCTGGCGGAAGGAAGTGGTACACATGTTCACAAGGAATCTAAGGCCAACAATGTGACTTCAACATGCATAACTTTTCTTCTTCTTTCACCCTCTCCCCAAATTGTTTTCCTTCTTTCTCTCCCTTCCTCTTCTTTTTCTTCTTCTTCTTCTCTTCTCTCTTCCTCTTTCTCTCCTTCTCTCTCTCCCTCTTCTCCTTCTTCTCTCTCTCCCTCTTCCTCTTCTTCTTCTCCTCCTTCTTCTCTTCTTTTTCTCCTCCTTCTTCTCTTCTTCTCTCTCTTCTTCTCTTCTTCTCTTCTGCTCTTCTTCTCTTCTTCTCTTATTTCTCTCCCTTCCTCTTCTTCTTCTTCTTCTCCTCTCTCTCCCTCTTCTTCTCCTTCTTCTTCTCCTTCTCTCTCTTCCTCTTCTCCTTCTTCTTCTTCACCTCTCTCTCCCTCTTCTTCTCCTTCTTCTTCTCCTTCTCTCTCTCTCCCTCTTCTCCTTCTTTCTTCTCCGTCTTCTTCTCCTCTCTCTCCCTCTTCCCTTCTTCTCTCTCTCTCTTCTTCTCCTTCTCTATCTCCCTTCTTCTTCCCCTTCTTCTTCTTCTTCTTCTCTTATTCTTCTCCTTATTCTTCTCCTCTCTCTCCCTCTTCTCCTTCTTCTTCTTCTTCTTCTCTTCTCTCTCCCTCTTCTTGTCCTTCTTCTTCTTCTCCTCTCTCTCTCTCTTCTACTACTTCTTCTCTCTCTCCCTCTTCTTCTCCTTCTTCTTCTTCTCCTCTCTCCCCCTCTTCTCCTCCTCCTCTCCTCCTCCTTCTTTTCCTGCTCACTGGGGGGGGGGGGGGGGGGGGCGGCGCAACTCCCTGGCGATCGAGGAGGGGGGGGGGGGGGGGAGCTTGCAACGGACGTCTAGGGGGGTGCAACGTTTGTTAACGAGGGAGGGGGAGGAGGGTGGCATGGCCGCCACCTCTCCCACCTGGGGGGCTGCATGCCCCCCTATGACTGCACTTCACTCCCTCTCTCTCTCTCCTCGACGTACTATCGGTGGGGAGAGGGAGAGGGATAAAAAAATTTGAATTAAAGTTAATAAAATTTAAAGGTGGGTTCCTATGGGGGGAGGCATGGGGGCACGGGGAGGGATGTTACAACTACTAACTCATCAATCCATTTGCCATGAGGAGTCATATGATTGGATGCTCCTGAGTCTATGTACCATTTCTCATCTTTGCCTTGCTTAGGCGTATTCTTTGATACATACTACACAGCAAATAGTCTATCTCCCTAGTCATCCTGAGTACCATTAGAAGATGCATAATGTCCATGTTGCCTGACTTTTTCCTTCATATCAACTTGCGTTTTATGGTAATCTTTTGCAATATGCCCATATCTTTTGCAATAATGACAATCTTTATCCTTGATAGACTACTCATGCGGCTGTCAAGAGCCATCTTTGCCTCTAGGTGATCTCCCCAAGCCTCTAAAGCTCTAGATCCTTGTTGTCCTTACGTATTTGAGCTATGCCAAGCATTTTGCTGTTGCTGTCCATGTGTGTTTTGAGTGTCTCCTCTGTCAAGAATCACGTGGTGGGAGGACTTGCTCAAGATGCTGCACCGAACACACACAGAATGCACAAGGAGAAGCTCACTCAAGAGACAAGAAGAGAGATGGAGGCCAAAACGTTTTCTTGCTGGTTTCTTCTTCTTCTTCTACACTCTTTACAATGTTCACAAAGTATAGATAAGATACAACATAAAGGAAAGTGGCCTACTAAGTCAAACAATGCATAACTGACTACACTAGTTGACTGGTGCTATAACTGTGCCAGCTATAAATAGGTGTAACAACCTAAATATAATAAGTAATGAGTCAGTGGCCATGTAAGAGTCATAACGACCACCAACGTGCTAAGTGTAGACGTGTGGACCCATCTAGCCAGGAGGTCCATCATCAATGTCCGTATGTGTTGAGCTTGTCATCTCAACACTCCCCCTCAAGCTCAACTGCATCTCTGCAACTCCAAGTAAGCTTCGAAACTTTTGAAGCTTCTCTGTACCCAATGCCTTCGTGAAGATGTCAGCTATCTGATCCTGTGTGCTAACATACACCAAGTCAATCTCACCTGCTAGTACCTTCTCTCTCACAAAGTGGTAGTGTACCTCAATATGTTTTGTCCTGGCATGGAACACAGGGTTCCTAGCCAACTGTATACTGCTCATGTTGTCACAATAAATGACAACTAGACCTTCCACTTGGACATCCAAATCAGCCATTAACTTTTGTAGCCATACTACCTCACATGCTACAACAGCAGCACCTCTATACTCAGCCTCTGTACTCGACAAAGCAACTGTAGATTGCTTTTTGCTGCTCCAAGAAACTGCTGCACTACCAAGAGAGAACATGTATCTGCTGGTAGATCTTCTATCAGACATACTACCAACCCAATCTGCATCTGTGTATCCAAACACCTGTACATCTGTACCTGCCTCATAGAAAAGTCCATAATGTAATGTGGACTTCACATATCTCAATATGCGTTTGACTGCATCCAAATGTGGCTTTCTAGGTACTTGCATAAACTGACTCACAAGACCAACAACGTAGCTCAAGTCTGGTCTTGTAATGGTCATGTAGATCAAACTCCCCACTATCCTCCTGAACATAGTAGGGTCTTCTATCTCATCCCCAACATCAGTACTCAACTTTACATTTTGCTCCAAGGGGACTGAAAGTGGTTTGCACGCTGTCATACCATACTTGGACAACATATCCAAGCCATACTGTCTTTGGGACAGCCATATACCATCATCACATCTGATCACCTCAATGCCAAGGAAGTACCTTAGCTCACCTAAATCCTTCATCTCAAACTTCTTCTTCAAAAAGTCCTTGACTTCAGCAATCCCACTATCACTATCACATGTAATAATCAAGTCATCCACATAGATGACTATGATGACCAAACCTGCATCTCCCTTTCTCACATAAAGTGAGTGATCAGCATTAGAAACATAAAAGCCAATATTGACAAGATACTCTCTGATCTTGTCAAACCATGCTCTAGGTGCTTGCTTGAGCCCATAGAGCGCCTTCTTCAACCTGCACACATATGTGGGATGCTCTAAATCTTCATAACCTGCTGGCTGATCCATATATACTTCTTCCTGTAAATCACCATGCAAGAAGGCATTCTTCACATCCATTTGTTGCAACCTCCAACCTTTGGCTGCTGCCAAGGCAATCATACATCTGACAGTTGTCATCCTAGCAACTGGACTGAAGGTTTCATCATAATCTATGCCATATGTCTGGGCATAGCCTTTTGCAACCAACCTAGCTTTGTACCTACTAATAGAACCATCTGCATTGTGCTTAATCTTATAAACCCACTTACATCCAATAGCTTTCTTGCCTTTCAGCAATGATACTAAATCCCAAGTCTTATTGGCCTCTAATGTAGCCATCTCCTCATCCATTGCTGCATCCCAATGAGCATGACCAACAGCCTGCTCAAAACATGTGGGCTCAACATCCTCAACTAGTTTCACCATATAAGCATAATGATAAGCTGCATAACCTTCAAAACCAAATCTTTTAACAGGGTATCTGACCCTGCTAGATCTGCATATCACTGGATCACTCAATGGAGTCTTTGCATTAACGCGTGCTCTTTGCACACCTAGAGTCCTCACTGAAGGAATGCCAAGCTCATCATCCAAGCTCTCTGAGCCACTGGAGTCTCCATCAAGAACTGCATCAATGCCTTCTGACACTTTATTCTTTCCTTTGTCTTTACCTATAGTGCTACTAGATGCACCTGAAGATGTAGAGGTACTCCTTAGTCTCCCAGACCAAGGACTACCAGATGATGTCTCTGGTCCACTAAGAGTTCGTGATGCATACCAACTACTCATTTCATCAAAGATGACATCCCTGCTCACTCTGAACTTACATGTGACAGGGTTATAACATCGATACCCTTTATGCTCTAAAGAGTATTCAATAAAGACACACTTTTCAGCCTTTGGATCCAGTTTCTTCCACAACTCATCTGGCACATGAACATACACAATGTAGCCAAACACTTTCAAATGTGAGACATCAGGCTTCTTACTTGTAAAACATTCTTCGGGGGTCATACCATGAACTGCAGCTGTGGGAGTTCTGTTCATAATATAAACAGTAGTATGAACAGCCTCAGACAAAAAATGCTTAGGCATATTCTTTTCAGCCCCATCAAGGCGCATGCACTGTCTCTTTATCCCAGGAGACCTCAGAAAATCACTGAACTCATTTGAGAGGTACTCTCCCCCTCCATTTGATCTCAAGCACTTTACTTTCAAGCCTATTTCTCTTTCAACTACAGCCTTGAAAGTTCTAAAGTGCTAAAAAGCTTCACTCTTTTCCTTCATAAAATATACCCACAGCTTTCTAGAACAATCATCAATGAATGTGACAAAGTATGAACTGCCTCCAAGAGATACATTTTGTGTAGGCCCCCAAATGTCTGTATGTACAACATCAAGGATATTTTTGCTTACATCTCTGTCATGTGAAAAGGGTTGTCTTGCCTGCTTATTACCAAACTGACATGCTTCGCATACCTTATGAAATTTTGCAACTCTAAACGTAGGCAAACCTGTAACCAACCCTTTGGATTGCATTAATTTTATCCTTTGTACATTTTCATGTCCTATGTGTTTGTGACAAATTTCAATATCTACAACAACACCTTTTCCTTTAGCATACATAGCAGCATTCATAGTAGGAATTCCAGGATCCAGAGTAAACATACACCCAACTCTACTTCCCTTTGCAACTAACCTGCACTTGTCATTGAAGTCTTCTACAAAGCAGCCCTTTGCATTAAATCTGACTTGCAGCCCTTATTCTACCATCTGACCCACTGACACCAAGTTCTTTATAATAGATGGTACATGTAATACATATGAAAGACTCTTTCTCTTACCATCATGCAAGGACAAGGGAACTTTTCCAATGTGTGAAATTGGGTGGCATGAATCATCACCCATCTGCACATAACCTGCATTTTGCAAATTCTGCATCTCTCCAAACCATTCTGCATATCTGGTCATATGATTGGATGCACCTGAATCAACATACCAAACATCATCATGTGTTCCCTTTCCTGTAACAGCATTCAGCATATGCTGCATAACAAACAGACGTTCATTTTTGTCTTCATTTTGTCGTGAAGATGATGTATAGTTTCCTTGCTGCAACTTACCACTGTGAATATCATCTTTCTTAGCATAACATTGGGCTGCAATATGACCTATTTTGCCACAGTAGTGACACACAATACCAGAGTTATTAGAACCTTTGTTCTGCCATCCACCTCTTCCTCTAAAGCTCCTCCTGCCTCTAAAGTTACCACGACCTCCTGAAACCTGCATATCGCCAAATTGCTGATTCAATCTGCTTTGCTGGTTGTCACTACCACGTCCTGTACCACGACCTCTTGAGGAGAACCTGCCACATCTCCTTCTTAAACTGGAGTAGAAATCCTGGACATGTTCACCACTTCTTTCAGATGTCTCACTTTGCATGTTGATCTCTTCAGTGATCATAAGGGAGACCAACTCATCGAAATTTGGAAATGGCTTTTTGACATATACTGAAGTTAGAAAAGACTTCCAAGTCTTTTCATTGTTAAGTCCACCCAAGGTAGACGACACCAAATCATCATCATCGGGCATTGCATCAATCGCTGCCAATACATATGCAATCCTCCTTACCTTCAATGCATACTCATTGATAGACATCTTCCCTTTCTTTAATGTATTCAACTCTTGCTTGAGTTGAATCTTTCGTGCCTTTGTATTTACGGAAAACATACTTTTAAGTATGGTCCAAGCTACATATGAATTCTCTGCATTTCTAATATGTCCCAGTATATTATTATCAATTACTGCAGACAACCAATACATGACCTTTTTATCTTTTGCATTCCATTCCTTCCGTGCCTTTGTCTCTTCTGTAGTTGGAGGATCACTCACCTCCGGCTCCTTTTCTTCACCTGAAACAAACTCGTAGAGGCCTTTTCCAATAAGGAAGTTCGTGACACGGAACTTCCATGAAGGGTAGTTGTTCTTGTCAAGCTTCTCAATGATGGGGCTTCCACTGTTCTCTGCCATTATCACAAAATTAATACCAATAGCAAGCAAATCTTCTGCAACCCTCGACCTGTAGTGCACAGCAATACACCAGACAGCCTTTTTCACTGTCTGCTCAACAATACATGCAATGTGCAACGAGTTTGCAAATAAACCTTGTATTTACTTGCTGGTAAACACCTTTGAACTTACAGATTTGAGATCTGTAACCTGTGCACCCGCTTTCGATCAATACAGTCGAAGTCAGTGTGTACCCTGAAACTGCTATTCGCAACCTTGCGGCTCTAAAACGGAGCCTGAAACGACCTCAGATGCCCAAAATAGCTGCGGGAAAGCCCTAAAGGGCCAATTTGCAGAATAGATAGCGCTCTTCGCGTACACCAAATCTCATTGCAATCTGAGATTTTTGCTTGATGCTGCTTCCGGTGCCTCCACAGGCACTATCCAAGAGAGAGAGTGAAAGACTGGGAGAGCTTCTTATCCGTGGATTGCTTGCTTGAACCTTGCTTCTTCTCCTTCGCTTCAGCCTTCGAAATCAGCCTCTCTCAGTGGCCGGCTCTGATACCATGTCAAGAATCGCGTGGTGGGAGGACTTGCTCAAGATGCTACGCTGAACACACACAGAATGCACAAGGAGAAGCTCACTCAAGAGACAAGAAGAGAGATGGAGGCCAAAACGTTTTCTTACTGGTTTCTTCTTCTTCTTCCACACTCTTTACAATGTACACAAAGTATAGATAAGATACAACATAAAGGAAAGTGGCCTACTAAGTCAAACAATGCATAACCGACTACACTAGTCGACTGACGCTATAACTATGCCAGCTGTAAATAGGTGTAACAACCTGAACATAATAAGTAATGAGTCAGTGGCCATGTAAGAGTCATAATGACCACCGACGTGCTAAGTGTAGACGTGTGGGCCCATCTAACCAGGCGGTCCATTATCAATGTCCGTATGTGTTGAGCTTGTCATCTCAACATCCTCAACCTCGAAAAACTCCACAAGATCTACCACCACTAGTTCATTGATTAGAGTAAAAGACAGTGTCTCTGCCCTGAGGTATGCTTGAACCTGTATTTAAGCCAAGCTTTACTTCTTCATGTAGTAGTAAAGCAAGTAACTTATGCCAATCAGGGGGTTCTGTTCTCACAGAAATGGATGTATCAAACGCTTTATACTCCTTGGCTAACCCATTCAATGTCACTACAATCATATCATCCTCTGAAACATGAGATCCAATAGTAGCTAGCTGGTCAACTATGGTCTTTATTTCAATTGTGTATGCTTGAATGCTCCTACCATTCCTAGACATGTTGTTGAACTATTGCTTCAGCTGTATCCTTCTTGAATGTGTGACATTACGATAATTCTTCATGGGTGCATCCCAAGCATCCTTCGGGGAATAGCAATTTTTAATCTGCATAGCCATCACATCAGAAATGCACAAAGAAAACCAATGTAATACCTTACTAGATCTTTGCGACCACTATCGGTGAGCTCTCCATTGTTCTTGTGTAGGATTCCATTCAAGCAATTTGGGTTCAGCTTCAGCCCCGTCCTACATAAATCCGAATAACCTTTGCCAATCAAAAAGTTATGTATCCTAAACTTCCATAAAGCAAAGTTTTTGCTATCAAGCTTCTCTCCCACAATTTGAGTGATATTGTGAGTGCCTTGAGCATTTGCCATATTTGCAACCAAGGTTGTGGGAGATTTCGCTCTACCACCAAGATCCACGGACTGCTTATTGTTTCAAGCGTTCCAAGCAAGCTCTAATGGCTATCTCTCACCTAGCCGATGCACCGTCGATCTTACGAGTGTAGTGAGCTTACCTTAGTGCTGATATGAGTTGCCTCCTCTCTCACACACGCCGGTAGCTCCACGATCCTAGATGCTAGCTCAAACATCCTCAAGCCTCCTCCACCTCCAAGCTCCATCCTCCATAGCCGTACGAGCAAGAAGAGAGAAGAGAAGAGAAGAAGAGAAGAGGAGATGGTGAAGAGCTTCACCCTCTTGATCCCTCACTCTCATACACTCACTCCCTCACTCCCTCACACTCTCACACTCACTCCCTCAACAAGAGCACACACAAGAAAGAAGATGAGAAGGAGAGAAGAAGAAGAAGACTCTTGTTGTCACACACCAAAAGAATGATCTCTTATTCACTTTTTGAACTTTATATATACAAACCCTAAAATCCCATGGGCACCCATCCCTTTTTTACATGACCGGCCATTGTGGCAAGGTCCTTTTTCCATTTTCCTCTTCTAGCCTTGTGCATCTAGCCTACACCCATCTAATATTTTACAATTGGCACAGGAGGGAGCCTGGTGCTCTTTTACAAGAGTTTTTCGAGTTTTTTGAGGCCCCTTTTCATTTAAGGTTGCGCTTTTTGCCCCGGTTCATCTTTAGAGGCCGCTTGCGGGTCTTTGCTCTTTTTCCATCTTCCTTTTGCTTTTTCCTCCATTTTTCCGCCATCTCGACTTGGGGTTAACATTACCCCCTCCTAGACAGGTGCCAGTCCCATGGCACTTCGGTGTTGGTGTAAGGGTGAGGGCCATAGGTAACCTCAGATGCTTGTGGAAGCTCAAGAATGATGTTTATCGGAGTAGCTAACTGGATGTCATGGGTGGATGAGGGCCTCTGAAGTTGGTGGTTTGGTGCTTTTGGGGTGCCCAAAGAAGAAGGTGCGGTGCTCTACCTAAGGGGAGTGCTTTTCTCAGTGTGTTGGTGCATTGTGCTCGTGCTAGTGGAATGGGGAGGTGGGTCTAACCGTAGGCGAGCCTGGGTGATGTCCCACACTTGAGGACCCCATTTGTGCCAAGGGGGTGCAATGCCAGTGGCTTAGGGTGACAGGTATAACCATAGGTGAGTGTTACCTCCCTAGGTGTGTCCTGCCCTTGATGTGCCCTAAGCATGAAGTGGGGGAGAAAAAATGACTAGGGGGTTAGGAGAGGAGCCGGCCGACCGAAGCCACCAGACACACCTAACTTAAGGACCCCTAAGTGCAGTGATCATGCTTTTGTGGTGCTAAGTGGTTCTGCAAGTGAGTTTTTGCGTCCATTCAGTGTGGAATGGCATTCGTGCTTTTCTTTTCTTCGGTTTTTTTTTTTGAGATACATTTAGGGATAGTATTACATCAGGAGTATGACAGCCAAGTCTAAGTCTCATCATGTGAATGAGGGGGGAAAGGAGGGCGGATGGATTTGCGCAAAAATTGGTGGCTTTGCATGTACCCTTTCAGGTTCATGCGGACGTGGAGAGAGGTGGTGGAAAGGAAGGGGTGATTACACCTAGTGAATTGGCTGTCACTCATATCCTCTAGGAGAGCTAGGCAAAAGGAAGGTAGTAGGCTAGCTCTCATCATTAAGTGGGCCATAGCGCAGCTATCAATAGCATTGGGATTAAAAAAGAGGGGAGGCAAGCCATTTTCTTGCGGTGCTGGATCTTGCTTGAGTAGGAGCTTAAGGAGCCTAAGGTAATTACATGTAGTTATGAAAGCGGGATCGGAGACAGGAGGAGAATTCCGTGAGGAAGCGCGTCATGGAGTCAATTAGGCTTCCTAAATCAAAAAGTAGAGCATCCTCGAAGGAGGTGGCATTGGAATTGTAGATGACGGGGAAGTCATGCCTCCCATGGAGGGTGGCGACAAAATCCATGCCTACCCTATGAGGATACGCCATGAATGTTGGGTCGTTCCTCTCGTAGGGTAGGGTGTTGCAAAATGCCATCCAAATGAGCATGTTAGTATTGCATATTCGCCTTCTCTAGAGGGGTTGGCAGTTGTAGCCCCTTACGGTGTGTGGCACTTCGTACACTTTGTCTTGCCAAAATTCTGCTTCCTCCGTGCCCTATAAAGTGGGGGTCTTTGCCCTATGGTCTAGCCATTTTTGGCCTACTCGGTTGCCAGCCGCGATCACCTCCTCCATTACTTTGATCTGCAGGACCCTTCTCAAGCTATCAGGCATAAGGAAGCTGAAAGAGAAAGGGTCCTTTTTGATTTCCTGCCATTCCCAAACCACTAGCTCCGCGTGGAATTGCATTGGGAGGTCATTGGGGCATGGTGGGAGGGATGCGGATGGCTGCACGACTGGCTTGGCCTGCAGCCTTTTTTTGGCTTCTTCCACTAACTTTTTTCGTCGCTCCTTGAGAGTGGCGGGTCAAGTGGTTACTGTTCTTGAATCTGCGGTGAGGGGGGCTGCGGGATTACATCTTCTTTGAATCTGTTCATGTCGACTTCGAGTTCGGCTTCCTCCCCCTGTTGGTTTTCTTGTGGTGCTCTTTCTTCAAATCCTAGGGCATCCACTTCTTGGGGGGTTAGGCTGGCCAGCAAAAGGTACTTCCGTTGCTCTTCCAGGCTTAGCCTAACCTCCACAGGTTGATGTGGCATTTGCAGTCCTGCGTATAGGGCTCTTTATGCAATGTTGAGCTTCCTTTGTGCCACCTCTAACATCTCTTCTTCCTCTGAGCGTGTAGTGTCCATGATGGTGTCGAGGAAGGCTTTTTGTTGGGCATTGAAGGCCACTTGGGCGGCTTCTGCCTTGCTCTCTACAATGATCTTTTCCTTTTCTACCAGAGCGAGGCACCGTTCCAGTGTCTTCACCCTCTTTTCATTATGCACCACCCACTCCTCTGCCTTCTTGTTCATGTCCTCCATGCTCTCCCCTTGCTTCAGGGTCAATATCATGAGCCTTTGTTCTTGGCCCTCCAATTCCATGATCAGCCTCTCCTATTCTTCTCTTCAGAGTTCAAGTGACCGGTTAGGTGCTCAATCTCTTCTTGCTGCTCTTCCATGTCCTGCTTCCTTTTCTCATCCTTGGGCGTTGAGCTCAACCATGAGTTCTTCAACTTTAGCAGTTTTTGTAATGAGCTCCTGGTATTGCATTATCAAGAGCTTATGTTCTCTTTGCATCTTCATCAGCTCCTGTGTTTCATTCTCGAGTTGTTGCCTCTAGTGCTCCTCTCTGTCATCCTTAGCCTTTATTTCCCGTTTGAGATCTACGATCTCCCTTTGTTGCATGGCTATCATCCTTGTTTTGTCAAGCTGGAAGGTGGCTATTGATTCCTTCTTAGCTGCCAACTTAGCCACCACTACCCTTCGCTCCCCCTTAGCTCTCTCCAACTGCGAGAGTAGCTCGGCAACGTATTTGTCGTAATTAGCCGGCGGCGTCATCGTTGTTTGGATGGGTGTTGTTGAGGCCTCCACCTTTTGTCGCTTAGGATCTTGCCTAGACTCTGCATCTGTGACCGGCCGCTTTTGTCCTGTAGTCGTAGTTTCAGTGCTCGTCCCCTGGGCTATCTCCTTGTTAATGAAATACTGTATCCACGCCACAAGATTTGATACGTCTGTACTGGTGGGGATCCTGGGAGTGACGGTGGTCGACTCGGTGGGAGACACCAATAGAGTAGGAATTGGGTGGATTGGGGCCTTGCCCTTGCCCTCAGAGACGGCTGGTGGTCGGCACAATCTCCGTGGCACAATCTCCGGCACCTGTGTGCTTGACCCAGGGGCCTTTCTTCTCTATGTGGGCTCAAACTCCCCAGTTCATCAGCTCTGCATTGCTATTCTATGGACCGGCGTGTAACTTCAGCTAGGTCCTCCTCCTCTTTCCTTCTTAGTTCTTCCTCTTCTTCATCAGCCTTTCTTCGCCTTTCCTCTTCTGCTTTTCTCCGCTCTTCCTTATTTTTCTCTTTTTCTTCCTTTTCCTTTCTTTTTCTCTCTCTGCCTCCTGCTTCAATGCCTTCTTAACCTTCTGTAATTGCTCCCTTTCCTTTTCTTCTTCCAGTTTTTTCTTCTTCTCCCTCTCTTTGGCCTCGCTAAGGGACTCTCTCTTGGCCTTCTCCAAGTCTTCTTTCTCTTTCCTGCAGCCCTCGTCATCCTTTTTCTTTTTCCTTTGCGCTACCTTATTCTCACAAGCCACCACAACTTCTATGTTGCGGACGGTTCAAAACTTAAGCTAGCCGAAGGCACGGTTTTCTAGGTGGATGTGATATTGCTCTCTTTCCTCGTCTCTGGGTGAACGGGAGTCGGTGGGCGCGGTCTTGCTGCGACATTTTTTGTTCGTGTCATAAATCGTAATTTTCATTAGTGCTTGCGACATAATAATTTGCTGAACAAGAAAAACTCTATGCTTTTGCATGAATTCATTAAGACCAATGCAGATTCTCCTTTGCAGACTTTGACTTTTTGCCCTTTACTTCAAAATTTTCATGCCCTTTTCCTACCCCATCCGTTTTCCACAATATATGTCTACATGCTTCACTGACTTTGATTTGATTTACTGATTCTGATTTGATTCACCTTACTATGTCTACGTGTTTCACTGACTTTGATTTGATTTATTGATTCTGATTTGATTCACCTTACCCCCTCCCCTTCCAGCTTGAGAAGAATCCTTCCTAGGATTTAGGGTCAGAAGGTTAAGGGCTTTCGGCATGGAGGTGTAGGGGTTACTTGTGAAGGAGCCAAGTATAGAAATCGGGATTGTATTCCAAATGAGCTTTGCGGTCCAGGTCAGAGGGTTTAATCCCCACTTGGGTGATGTATATGAGAACATCTGTTAGGAAGTCACCCGAGTTGACTCGGGTAGCAATGTGTAACTCCTCCTCGGTCAACAAGCGGTCGAGGTAGGGGTGTCCTTTGATGTTTTCTTCTATAGGACAACCCTGCAGAGTGGTTAACACTCGATATGAGGTTGGCGTGACATATGTGGGGTCGTACTCTGCTATTTTGATAGTGCAACGCTGCTCAGCATTGGTCATTCTTCGGCATCCTTCAACTTCCCATTGCAACCTAAGAGCATACCAATGCTTTAAGAACTGGGATTCCATCTCAACAAGTCGTGATAGCTCTGCAACTTCTTGATCAGTGATGGCAAAAGCGGTTTGCTGATCATACGACGTGATGAGGCATTGTTTGATTGCCTGCGCTTTGGAGATCTCACTGCTGAGCAATTTAACAGTGGAGGTAGCGGCTTTTGCAAATGCGAATTCAAACGTTTCCCAAGAACAAGGCATCGTTTGAACTTCGATTGTGAAGGATTTGTCCAATAGGCCTAAGTCCAGGCGATCGTAGCTTAGGGCTAGCGACTCAAAAGTGGCATCCAGTCGCTTAATGCAATCCACCACGTCATCCCCTATTTCTTCAGCTAAATTAGCAGCTACTGTGAGAAAGGATTTCCTCTCGTAAGAGGGCCTAAGGCATGCTTGGTGGTTGGGGTTTGGTAGGACTTGAGCCTTTGGCAATGAAAAGTTGCGGTGGTGAGTGTTCTTGAGCTTGCGATTGGGTCACTGGGACTATGGCTGGGTTAGCAGCAGCCTCGAGTGACGTCCTGCTACTTCCAGGATGGATTTGGGGAGTCGGATCGACTTTGGCGGGTGATGACTCTTGTGACGGGTAGCTGTCGCTTGGGTCGATAGGATTGGGTGACTCTCTTGGGTTCGCACGTGGATGAACTTGATGGTTGCGGGTCAGGGAAGCTCTGCGGCTTGTGGTTTTGAGGTTTTACGATTTTTGGGATGATCAAACTTGAGGCAGGCATACGAGTGGTGCCTTTGACCGTGTGGGCCTTAGGTATCCATAGCCAAGCATTGACCTCATAGTAGCCCTATGCATGCAAGAGGGCTTTGGGGATCCATCGTTGACTGATTATGCGTCTATTCCTGTAACTGCGTTTGGGCCTCCTAGGTTTAGAGTTTTGGGTCTTATGAGGGTAGAAGCATCGACCCCGAGGTAGCTATTGCGGCTGTTTAGGAATCCATTGAAGGCGAGGATGTGGGGCCTTAGCTTTGGCTGCTATGGGTTGCGGTCTATGAAATTCGGGGAGTGGCGGCCGTGCACTACCCCCCTCCTTAGACTTGACTACATATGTTTCTATCGGTGGCTTTGTGGCTTGGGATGAGGTCCCGCAGCCCTTGCTGAAAGCTGTGACAATGCGGACATTGCCTATTACGAGGTGGATGCGTTGCGATCCGTAATCCACATTGCAGTGGGTCTGCTTTTTGAAAGTTCACCCCAGCTGTGACTCTGTGCCTGCGTTTTTAGCATTTGGCAACACGTAAAAAATCATTGGAATAGTCTCAGACTCGATAGAAATAGCTGCTTTGCATTTGTCGAGTAGTGCGTAGGAATGGGCCCCATATGGGCTTAATTTGGCAGTGGTGGGTTGAAGTTGTGGTTTGCCAAGTTGAGTCCAATGATCGTGGGTTAAGACATTGAAGTCTACTCCCTCATCGATCAAGGCGTTGAAGGCACATGTTTGTTTTGCCATGATCGTAATACACAGGTAGGCGGGTTCTATGGCTTCCTCATCCTCGTTGTCGATTTCAGTGACTGTGGTGGCTACTTACTTTGACATGCGGTTCTAACATTGGTGGCTCATGAAAGGATGTGTAGGAGGGTAGTACTTCTTGACACGACTGCCATTGAAGAAGACTATTCCTTCACCGCTTAGGGTCTCAAGTTTGACATTGCCTATTCGGCTGATTGGACGAACTTTGAAGGGTCCAAGACCTCTAAATTTCATTTTTTGCTTATGCCCCTTAACTGAGTAGAGGAGCACTAAGTCACCCTGAACTCGCGCTGCTTGATGTGCTAGTCAAACCAGCTCTTGCGTCGGGCTTTCTCACAGATCAGCGCATGGGTGGCTAGAAGACGAGTCTCTGAGAGGCGTTCGAGCTCAACTAGGCATTGTGTCCATGCCTCCTTCCCTTCCCATCGTTCTTGAAGCGCTATTCTCAGGCTAGGAACGAAGAATTCTAATGGTAGAATCACTTCTGTTCCATATGTAAGCCTAAAGGGGGTTTGACCGATAGTCATTTTATAAGCTGTTCAGTAAGCCCATAGAGCTGCCATCAACTTGTTGTCCCAGTCACTGCATGAAGCAGAGAACCTTGGTTAGGACATTGACAAGAATCTTATTCGTTGATTCGGACTGGCCATTTTCCTGAGGGTAGTATGGCAAGGATTTGTGATGGATGATGAGGAAGGTGGATAGGAGATGCGCGATCACTTCATTGATGAAGTGCATGCCTTGGTCACTGACCAGTTCGATGGGGCAACCGAATCATAAAATCACTTGCTCCCATAAGAACTTAGCAGTCGTTCTAGCGTCATTTTTTCGTGTTGCTCTCACTTTTGCCCATTTAGTGAGGTAATCCATGGCCACAATGATGTACTTGGCCTGCGAATACTGTGCCGCAGGACTGATGGGTCCAATGAAATCAATTTTCCATTTTTCGAAGGGTTGTCGAGTAATAACTGGGGTTAATTCCATTTGATCCTTGCAAATTGGGACAGTGCTTGACGAATCGTGCTACATCATGGAAAAGCATGGGCCACCACAGTTGGGACTGCAACACTTTTCGTGCTATTGTGTCTCCGCTAAAGTGCCCTCCAGTAAAGCCACCGTGCACTTCTGAGAGCATATCATGCATCTCATATTCGCATACGCATTTGCGCAACAATCCGTCTTGCCCCAGCCTATAGAGTTGGCTTGCAATCAGCTGATAGGGCTGGATTTTAAGGATTAATCGTCTAAGTCGGGCTTTTTCTATCGGTCGGTTAGGCAGTTCGTGCTTAAGCACTTGGACTATGTCATCTGCCCAATATGGCTTTAGATCAGCCTTAAATAGATCTCTCTCGCTGGAAAGGTTAAATAGATGGGCGTCGGCTAGTTCATCAACAACACCTTGTCCAGCGGCTTCTCCGGTGGGAATGCGTGACATGTGATCAGCCATGTAATGCTGTTTTCCCTTCCGTACCATCATGAGAAGTCGAACTCTAAAAGCAGAAGGAGCCATCGAGCTATGTGTCTTGTAGCGCAAGGTTTTTTTTACTAGATAGAGCAAGGCTTGATGGTCCACAAAGAAGGTAAAGAGTGTGGCCAAAAGATAATGTCGGAATTTCTTCACAGCGAATACCATGGCTAATCCCTCTCTTTTCATCGTCGAGTAGTTCATTTCCGTCTCAGTGAGTTGCCTTCTAGCAAAGCTCACTGGATAGTCTAAATTGTGTCCGCCAGGTTGGCACAACACTGCCCCCAAGGCAAACATAGAAGCATCGATATGCACGTGGAAGGTAATGGTCCAATTTGGGGCTTGTAGGATTGGTGCTATGGTTAGAGCCTTCTTCAACTCTTTGTATGCCCGCTGGCATGCTTCGGTCCATTCGAAGACAATAAGCAGCTTGTACAAGGGTCTTGCGATCGATGCATAATTCAGTACAAACTGCCGATAGTATCCAGTATGGCCTAGGAAGCATTGAACTCCCTTGTAGTTGGTTGGGGGGTGGAAGGTCAACGATGACCTTGACCTTCGAGAAGTCAGTGGCAATGCCATTCTTCGACACCACGTGCCCTAGGATGCATCCATGCTTCACCCAAAACTGGCACTTTAAGGGGTTCAAGGAGAGACAATATAAGCGACACCGCTCGAAGACTGCTTGGAGTTTGTCTAGGTGGACACAGAGGTCGTCGCCAAAGACTTCTAACTCCTTGTGAAGCATGTCCTTAAAGATGGTACACATGAGGTGTTGGAAAGTGGCAGGGGCATTAGTCAACCCGAAGGGCATGACTATGTAGGCAAAGACACCCCACTCAGTGGCGAAGGCCGTCTGTCCACAGGATGCACTTGCACCTGGTTGTACCCTGAGAAGCTGTCTAGAAAATCGTAGGCTTGCTTGCCTGCCACTCTCTCAAGCATGTGCTCGGTGTACGGCAACGTATAGTTGTCCCTCTTGGTAGCAGCGTTCACCTTCTTGTAATTGACGCACACTCGGATTTTTCCATTCTTCTTTATCACGATGACTATGGGCGATACCCAGTCTGTGTGCTTAATTTCGTAGATGAATCCCGCTCTCATCAGCTTATCAATCTCTTCCTTGATAGCATGAGCATATTTTGGATTCATAGGGTACAGTCGTTGCTTGACTGGCGTTGCGTTTGGCGTCATGGGTATGTTGTGAGTCACGACACTCGGATCTACCCCCTTAAGCTCTTCTAAGGACCATGCGAACACGTCTATGTACTCTTGCAAGAGAGCAACAAGACTCACTTCTTCTTCATTAATCAAGTCATCGGCAATGAAGACTGGTCGGGGTGTTTCCCCTTCCTGGGCTAGGTCCACCTCCTTGACATTGGCTGGTTCCTCGATTGGTTCACTTGTTTGCGCTTGATGTTTGGCACCTAACAGGACTACCACCCTATCCCCTTTTTTGAATTTTGTAAATCATTTAGGGAGGTCCTGCGGTTTTCGCTGTTCTTTCGTTCGTGTATCCCTGGGTTTTTTGGCCTTTTCCTGCCTTAATCGTCTGCGTCTCAGGTGGACATGTAGGTCCCCCTTGGTGCGTCTGGTTGTGGGTGGCCAAGGGATTTCTGGATCACTATCCGAACTAACCTCCGATTTAGAGTCGAACCCTCCGTCTTCGCTAGAAGAGGTGGTCTCCCTTGGTGGGCGCAGTTCAGATGGTGATTCAGTCCTAAACACTAATGTCATTCCTGGCTGGGCTAGTCCTGCTTGCTCAAGGTCTATGGCTCCTACGTGTTCCAACCAGGCGTGATCACATTCCACGCGCATGACTCCTCGCTCCATCCTGAAGACACTCTTTTTCTGTGGCTTGGAGTCTGCGCGTATTTGCTCTATTTCTTGTCCTTCAGTGTCGTATTCCATGGTATCTACCTCACCCTCACTTTTATCACTGAAGGATTGACATTTTTTGTATTTGTCGTTAGAATTCTCTTCATTAGATTGCTTGTCGTCTCCTAGGGCTTGGTATATCTTTGGTCGTTGGTCAGGAACCAGGGCCCAGTTATACATGAGGTTTAAGTCATGCACTCTGGTCCATTGCCATTTGAATTCATCTAAGAGATCCAGTGGTTTGAAATTTGCAGCTGGATTGCCAGTTAGCTTGTCCGTTAGGTATTCCAGTATCTCTTGGAGTTCCCTTTTGTTGGTTGGGACTTGGGAGTTGACGGGCCTTGGTTTCCCACGAAGGCTTCCTGCCATCATGCAAACTAGTATAAAGGGTGTGTCGTCAGCCTTGCCAATTGTCTTGATGGGTTGCTCATACGCCTCATGATCTGAGAACGGCAGGTCGATTGTAGCGAGGACATGCATCCAATCCCGCTCGTCCTCTGGGCATGGGATATACTTGGTCAAGGGCCCATAGGACTTCTTGACCTGAGCATTACTCTTGAGCATAGCAAAGATGGCATCTAAGTTGACTGGTGAGGTCTTCCAGGTGTCCATCTCTACTCTTACGACGTCTGTCCTATTGCCAAGGAAGATCAAGCCGTTACCCCAATCTGTCAGAGAGAGAACTAGGGAGAGAGAACTAGGGAGAGAGAAAGAGGAGAGAGAAAGACTGTAGAGGAGAGCGAAATACTGCAGGGAGAGAGAGAAATAGAGTGACGAGGAGAGAGAAAGACTAGAATTGGAGAGAGAAAGACAAGAAAGATGAAGAAGCCATGGAAGCTTAGAGCAAGAAGGGAGAGAAAGATTGTAAAATGTATTGATTTGTCAAAAGATGTGAAAAATTACAACTTCTCTCCTTATATACCAGTGTCTATGTGACATGGCATATTATTAGCATTCTAACTATTCCCAGCTTCTTACAATCCATCCCTTCCCAAAAGTTTTTGTCCTCAAAAACAAACCTAGAAAGAACTAAAGAAGAGATGGATAGAACAGAGTACTACTCTATTTTACAGCTTACAAATGGGAGATGAGTGAAGAATTATCATTACAAGGGCTGAATTTGAAGAACGGAAAGAGGACCTTGCTATATACATGATTTGAAGAACTTCAGAAGCAATTGGAGCCATAAAATCTTCAACAAATAGTTCCAGAAGAAAGTAGATAGCTTGCTGAAATAACAGTCCCTGCTGGACCAAATCTGCCATAACTTTTGATAGAAGTGTCCAAATGAGATGTACCACATATCAAAACGAAGCTCTTGAAGAGTACTTTAAGCTCATGTAGATAGCTCAATTCTGAAAATGAAGTACGACAAAAACTGTTCTAAAACAGCGTGCTGTCCTGAACCAGTCTATACCAATACTAGCTCCATAAGCAATAGGCTTCAGCCACCAATATATCCCTCAAGTATGGATACTTATCCAATATTGAATCAGGTCTCCAAGAAGCCTCTTCAGAGGGTAAACCTCTCCATTTAATCAAATATTCCACAATAGAACGTGATCGAAGTTTCTTTTCACGCTGACCTATAACAGCCTCTGGGATGTACTGAACAATACCATCTTCATCAATAGGTGGCAGCTCATCAACTAAATCCACTGGATCACCATAATAGGGCTTGAGCTGACTAACATGGAAGACGTTATGAATATTTGTAGAAGAGGGAAGCTCTAGTCTATATGCCAAATCTCCAATCCGCTTAAGGATCCTATAAGGGCCATAGAATCTGTGGGCAAGCTTATTACTGGATCCATCTTTCAATGTAGAGTACTTGGATTTGGGCACTTTCAACAAAACCAGCTCTCCTTCCTGGAACTCTAAAGGCCTCCTCTTCTCATCAGCATACATCTTCATTTGATCTTGAGCCTTCCTTAGATTCACCTTGCATGGCTGAAGAAGGGTCTGCATTCTTTCCAACTCTTCCTTCCCATGAGGGTTGATCATTTAGTTAAAAACGACTGTGGGTAGGGGCACCTTGTAACCATACAAAGCCTCAAAGGGTGAAACTCCTATGCTCGCATGAGTGGAATTATTATAAGCAAACTCAGCCAGGTGTAACCAAGAATCCCATGAGGTCTAGACATCATAGCAAAAATGGCGAAGATAAGTCTCCAACCATTTATTAACTCTCTCTGTCTGTCCATCAGTTTGGGGATGATAAGCCGTAGATGGAGCCAACTTAGTACCCATAGATGTAAATACCACTTGCCAAAAGTTACTCATAAACTTTGAGTCCCTATCATGGACAATCACCTGCGGTAATCCATGTAATCTGAAAATATGCTCCATAAACTGGTTGGCCACCTGAGAAGCAGTAAACTGAATTTTTGTTGGGATAAAATGAGCTGCTTTGGTGAGTCTGTCAACCACCACATAAATACTATTCCACCCCTTCTTGGTAGTAGGTGAGCTAGTGATAAAGTCCATAGTAATATGAGTCCATTTACCTGTAGGAATAGGCAATGGCTGCAACAAACCTCCTGGCTTATGGGTGCTATCCTTATTTTGCTGACAAGGCATACACTTCATAACGAAGTCCTTGACATCTTTCCACAGTCCTTTCCAATAAAAGCTCTTGCTGATCCTGTCATAAGTCTTGAAAACTCCCAAGTGTCCAGCTAAAGGCGAAGAATGCAACTCCTCCATAATTTTTCACTTGAAAGAAGAAGTAGAGGGAATAACAATCTTGCCCTTCCACCAAATAAGACCATTTTTAAGCTGGTAATGTGAGTTTTCTTCCATAAGACCTTGCTGCAATTTCTGAAAGATTTGGCTGAATTCCCCATCTAAGAGGTATGCCTCTTGTAGCTCTTCAATCCAATCACTATGTAATTCTGACATGACTGATACTTTGCAGGCCCACATACGAGAGAGAGAATCAGCCACTATGTTATCTTTGCCCCTTGCATGAGTGATGTCAAAGTCATAATTTTGTAATGTTGCTACCCATCGTCGTTGCTTTGGAGTTAGATTTGACTGAGTAAGGAAATACTTGAGTACGCGATGATCACTATGCACTCTGAATCGGCTGCCATATAAGTAATGGTGCCATTTCTTGATTGCATGCAGAATAGCCAACATTTCCTGGTCATAAACATTCATGGCCATCTCCTTATCAGTAAGCTTACGGCTTTCAAATGCAATTACTCCATGCTCCTGAAGCAAAACAGCCCCAATGCCACGGCCACTAGCATCACACTGTATAGTAAACTCTTTAGAGAAATCCGGGCATACAAGAATAGGAGCAGAGGTAAGTAATTCCTTTAACTGGTTGAAGCTGCTATCTGTAAGAGCATCCCAAAAGAAAGCCTCTTTCTTCAACCTGTCAGTTAAAGGGGCTGCAATTGCCGCATAATGCTTTATAAATCTGTGATAGAATGAAGATAGACCAAGAAATCCTCTAAGAGAGGTAGTAGTAATAGGCGTTCGCCAATCTTTTATGCATTGCACCTTCTTGGGATCAGCCTGTATTCCTTTTTCACTGACTATATGTCCCAAGTATTCCACTTCAGTCTGCATGAAAGAACACTTCTTCTCCTTAGCAAAAAGCCTATGATGTCTCAACACATCAAAAACCTTCCTTATATGCGACAAATGATCCTGAAAAGTCTTGCTGTAGATCAAAATATCGTCGAAGAACACCAAGACAAACTGAAAGAGGAAAGGTTGAAGAATCTTATTCATCAGGCTTTGAAAGGTAGC
The DNA here is from genome assembly GCF_053477565.2 of Lygodium microphyllum. Classification (NCBI taxonomy): domain Eukaryota; kingdom Viridiplantae; phylum Streptophyta; class Polypodiopsida; order Schizaeales; family Lygodiaceae; genus Lygodium; species Lygodium microphyllum. Next base: position 83,343 of record NW_028229584.1, on the reverse strand, counting down.
TGGAGCGTTTGTAAGGCCGAATGGCATCACCAAGAAATGGTAGAGCCCACGATCAGTCCTAAAAGCAGTCTTGACCTCATCACCCTCTCTCATGCGAATCTGATGATACCCTCATCTCAAATCAATCTTCGTGAAGAATCGAGTCCCCTTAAGCTCATCAAGCAAATCATCTATCCTGGGTATAGGATACCTGTTCTTCACTGTTATCTTATTGAGATCCCTGTAGTCAATGCACATTCGGAAAGATCCATCTTTCTTTTTGACTAACAGGACTGGGGATGCATAAGGTGAAGAACTGGGTTCAATAAATCCCATTTCAAGAAGCTCTTTGATTTGCTTGGCTACTTCCTCTCGTTCACATTTTGATAGTATGTAAGGTGGCTTATTGATTGTCTTTGAGTTGGGTTCCAAATCAATGGGGTGATCCACCGCTCTCTTAGGAGGCAATGAAGTAGGTACTTCAAATAAATCTCTATACTCCTCAAGAAGAGCTGTCAAGGCTGGATGGTTTGCTGAATTATTGGGCTGATCCTGTGCTTCTTTGTTCAAATGCAATACAAATATCTATGAGCGCTTTTTGTACTCTTTCTTGAGTTGTTGAATGGTAATAAGCTGAAAATCAGATCTACTAAGGATCCCCTGTAAACGGATGAGCTGTCCATTGGAGAAAAACTCCATATATAACTGTGAGAAATCCATAGTAATCCTGCCTAAGGTCATCAACCAATCACAACCAAGTACAATATCTATGGGCCCCATTTCCAAAGTGATCAGGTTTACTTTGACTTCAAAATTTTCAGCCATCTGCAAAGAAACTTGTGGGCAAATCTGCGTGCTGGTTTTCTCTTCACCATTAGCCACTTGTACTCGAATGGGCTGCTATAAGTCGGTGGGAACACAATTCAACTTGTACATAATAGATTTATTGACAAAACTGTGAGTACTACCACTATCTATCAAGATGAACACTGGCTTTCCACATATGCTTCCCTTCATACGAAGTGTATTGGGGCTCTTAGATCTCGTCCAAGCATCCATAGAGATAGAAGAATTAGTGGCAGCAGGCAACTCATTACAAAATCCACCAGGATCAAATGGGATATCACCGCCTGGATCAAAAGGAAAAGAGTCAGATGGATCATAGAAGTACTCCTGTCCACCATCATCCTCGAAATCTTCATTTTCAGCATTGATTGTGACTGCATTAACTTCATCTATGTCATTTTCAAGGTCCTCAAGAACTAGCATACTCTGAATTTTTGGCTTGGCATTTTTGTATACACACTTTGAAGCATGGTCAGGAGTATACTTTTCTCCACACTTGAAGCATAAGCCTTTGTCCTTTCTTTCCTTGTAAAGATCCATGGGAATATTTCTGGAATTTGTATTGACTGAAGTAGACTTAGGCTTATTGTCACCTTGCTTAAATTCAACCTTTGGACTGTTTGCTGTCCTGAAATTGCTTTGAAGCCTAGAAGCATTAAATGGAGGATAAGTTGGTATCCGTAAGCTCCCACTAGGCATATGATTGCTGCCATAATTGTTACCAACTTGCCCTTGCTTTAAAACAGTCCTTGGCTGTCCATAACTTGGCTGAAATGAAGACTCTTTCCTATACTTCCTTCCAAAGCGCTCTGCAAGCTCAATAGCCTTGAAAAGTGAAGTAGGATTCTGCGCCATAACATCAGCTGACAAGGATGGTTCTAAACCATACATGAACTTGTGTAACTTGGCCTCATCACTGATGTTTTCCACATACATGGTCAAGTTGAGGAATTGGTTTGTATATTCTCTTACACTTAGGCTCCTTTGTTTCAAACCATACCATCTTCGTTCTAACTTCTCTTTTTCAAGAGGTGAAACAAAGACTTCAGCCATAAGTGCCTTGAAAGCTTCCCAATTCTCAATAAGTACATTCTCTTTCCTGATATACCTCCACCAAGTGTGAGCAAATCCTTCTAAGTGGAGGGAGGCAAAGTGTATCTTCATATCATCAGTTTTAGGAAATATGTCGAAATAAGACTCCATCTTAGAGGTCCATTCCTCTAATTCTGATGGTGAAGATGACTGGTCATTAAACTTGGATAAAACAATTTTGTCCTTGAATTCTCTATCATGGAAGGGTTGCTGTCCCAAAACTGGCTGATCAGGATTTCTAAGTACTGAACCCCCAAATTGAGACTGAAATCTTCCAACAGGTGGCTGAGAATTACCATGTAATCTTCCTATTGGTAAAGCACCCCTAGAATTCTGAGTATGCAGTCCAAAAGTTTGAGTATTGGCTCTATTCAAACTGCCCAAATAGTCATCATGCCTTTGTGAAGCTTCTCCCACTTCATACTGACTATTTGGAATACCTCTTCTTCCAATGATTCCATCTCCATGACCATTTTGGTTGGATGGCTGAAGTGGGACTGAAGGGTCAGTATTTGAACAGGCCTTCTCATTAGCTTCTTTTGATGCCACTTGTAATTGTAAAAGTTTAGAGATTTGTGCCATGAGTAGGTCGTTGGACATTACCAATCTATCAATAGAAGCCTTGGTCTGATCAGTAGATTGAACCATCTGATCCATTCTTGACAGCATGGCCTCATGTCGCTCTCTATGCCTTAGTTCATGGGCACACAAAGTATCATTGAGTATACTAATTTCTCCTTGTTGAGGCTCTTCAGGGTTCTCTTGAAGTGTGCTTTCCATCATGGAATCCCTGATTTGTTGTGCATAATCCTCCTGGACCTTATTTTTGCCTTTATGTCCTGCCATACTAGTGCAGTCCTGCAGTACCCCCTGTCAGTAAAACGGCTATAACTTTGGCTAGAAAACTCCGATTGCAAAACTTTTTTGTGCGAATCGAAGCTAACAATGCCCTCTTCAAGATGAGCTATAGCACGATATAACAGGTTTAGGACAGAAAATTCTGTAATTGAATTTCAGAGTCTGAACTGTCCAGTCCTACACCCTATTTAGACCTGTAAGTGCCTTGTTTTGACCCTGCAATGCAAGAAAGTAACCTCAAATGGCTACCAAACCCTGCAAAGGGGTATATAGGACCTGTGGGTACCCTGTAGTACCTGCACTTGTACTTCAGTATCAAAGGGTGTACCTGTATCCACCTGTAAATACCGTGTGGGTAACCTGAAAATGCCTTGTTTTACCCTGTTTTAATCCAGTAGGTACTTGAGTCGTTGGAAAGTCTTCAATCTTCAATTTTCCACTCGCTGTACCTGTGTGAGGGATAAAACGGCAGGACGGGCTCCCTACACGGGCTCCGAATCACCGGGAGGTGGGCAAAGTTCCCCCCGGGTCGGTTGGTTGCACCCCTTCGGGATCTTCGATAGTGAGGGAGGGTCACCTCTCTTTTGTCCCACTATCTCCCCCGGCATCCACCTTTTTCCTCGGTGGGAATATCAACATGGTAGAGGCTAGTGTGCTAAGCAATCAACATGATATGCAATTCCAAAATAGTCATTCAGCCTTTCATGAGATGCAATTGATTGAGATAAAAGAACTTGAGATGGGAGAAGGGTTCACCTATGCAATTCAGTGACTCACTGATTGCTAGTACTTACCCTTTTACAATATTTCAGCTTGGATGATAAAAAATTTCAACAAAACAGATCAAGGTTATGCATCAAGCTGATCAAATGATACCTATGATGAGTAATGGTTTGAATCAAAAGGAATTCAATGGAATAGGCTGAGATTGAAGAAAATTAATACTATTCTCTGATCTATTGATCAATCCAGTGAATTAATTGATCAATAACCTCTCATCAACAAGTGGAAGGCCATTAGCAATAGGATTATTGAGAGATTTCAGAGATTAGTAAAAGAAAATACCTCCATTAAGCTTGAAAATGATGATGGATATCAGCTTTAACCCGGTTGATGCAAGAGTTCTTCATAATCCACCATAAATCCAACATAAAGCTTGAAATCTCCATGAAATCAGTCCATACATGCTTCAATATGATGAAATCCTTGAAAGATCAATACTCCAGCCTTGCTTGAATACTTGAACTTCAAAGATTCAGGCTCCTTGATGAAAAGCCCCAAAATAATCCTTCCATTTGAGCTTCACTGACATGCATGGGCTTAAATCTCTTCAATGTCTTCAATCTTGAAGTCTATCCAGCTTGTATTCAGCTTTAGAGAAGCCTTGAAGGTCGGGGAAGTCCAAAATTTTGAGAAATTTGAGCTTCCATGTCTATGGCTATGGCTGCCCTGCTGTGTATTAGGGTTTGAACAGAGGAATGGCTGATCAGAATGCTTCAGAGGTTGAAGATTATTGCCAATCAGTGCTTGATGAAGCCTTCAAGAGCTGTGGTCAATGGCTGAGGTTGTGGAGCAAGCTGAGCAAGGAGTAGTGACCAGGGAATTCAGCGCATTTTTTGGCGCATTTTTCGGGCTGTTCCAGGGCTGCTACTCCTCAGCAATGATCAAGATTGGTAATCCACCTATAGCTCATGCAACAAAGATTCTTTGCCCCATGCTTTGACAGAGAGATAAGTTCAATAGAGAGAGATATTTGAGACTTTCTTGACATCCACCATGAAAGCTTCAGCCAAAAGCTTGAAGGAGAGAGAAGAGAAGCTCTCTTTTGAAAAGTAACTGTAGTTTAGTCTGTAACTAAGCCCGGTTAACCATTCTTTACCCTAGTTACCTCCATTTTTGCATGAAATTTGATGACGTCCAGCCATTTAAGCCTTTACCCGCCATATCTGACCTTGGATATCTCCAGATCTAGTCATTTGCTAATTGTAGTTGTCTTGCAGCACTCCACTAGTCACTGTCTTGTACCATTTTTGTTTGAAATTGGTTTTGAAATAGGAAAATAGGAGTGAAAATGGAAGAAAATAATGGATCAAAGACTGAAGCTCTGATACCACTTGTCAGAGAGAGAACTAGGGAGAGAGAAAGAGGAGAGAGAAAGACTGCAGAGGAGAGAGAAAGATTGCAGGGAGAGAGAGAAATAGAGTGACGAGGAGAGAGAAAGACTAGAATTGGAGAGAGAAAGACAAGAAAGATGAAGAAGCCATGGAAGCTTAGAGCAAGAAGGGAGAGAAAGATTGTATAATGTATTGATTTGTCAAAAGATTGGCGTACTTATGTTGGAGAGGTCATCAATTTCATCCTCTAGGATGGGCTCAACGTCTTTTAGATGCTCTTGGGCTTCCTTCACCCATTCCTTCACCTTTTCTATGGCCTCTAACTGTCGCTTTGGATGCGGGTATTCCCCTACCTTCTTTCCAATAGGCAGAGTTGTAGCACTCTCTGTTTTTAGTGCGATTTTAGCTTTCAACCTCTTCCTCCTCTGTCTACGGCTCTTCTTTCCTATCCAGGCTGCATTGAGATTGCTAGGTCTTGGCAGAGAGATGTCGGCTTGCTTCGTTTGGGCACGGGTCATGACCCGCAATGGGATAGGCGTGGCCTCCCCATCGAGGTTCTCGACACCAAACAGCCCCAATGGGACAGATTCCACACTCAGCACACCTTTGGTCAGCCTTGTCTTTGTTTTGCTGCTCCCTTTCAGGGTAACGTGATGAGACATGACCTGGGTGACCACAAGTCTGACAGGTGATTAGATGCTGCATCTGCCCTCCTAGTCCTTTACCTCATCCTCTTCCTAACGCCATCATTGGTACGGGGCGATAATCCATGAGGACAGCTTTGCCCTCATTGTCATGCGAGACCTAAGGGCATATGTAAGCTTCTTCCTTGTTTGGTTCTTCCACATAGTTGACAGGAGAGTCACTCGGGATGGGTTACGTAAGGACCAGGCGGTCTAGGAATGCTTGTAGGATTTATTTCCATCCTAGGAATAGCCGGCTTAATGTTGTTAGGCGCAGGGAGGTCCAATGGGGCTCCCCTTTCGAAAAATGGCTGCGGCCTGTTTGCTAGGTAAGGTTGGCCGTATGGCTGTGAGTATGGAAGTCTTCTTGGCAATCTACAATGCGCAACGTCAGGACCGAACCTACCGCAGTTAGCGCAAGATCTTGACCTAGGGTCTTGACACTCGACTGGCAAGTGGTTTCCGTCACAGTACACACATTGGACGTGTGGGCGCGTTGGTCGTCTCAACATGTCTTGCAACTTGGCTAGTTCCATCTTAACGTCAGCCAAGTCTTGGTTCCCGTCTTGGTGGTTTTCCCCTTATCTTGGGATGATGAGACTGATCGCTCACTCGAGGGCTGACTCTCTCTTTGAGCTTCGCGAGTTGGTCTCTTCTAGGTTCGCACTTCTAGAGCTCCGCTCCTTCAGCTGATCGTCAACTCGGATGGCTTCCTCAAAGACCCTAGCTAGCGCATCTCGCTGCAAGCTCGAGTTGCCTGCCAAAGCCTTATATAGTTCCTCGTTCTGAATCTCGATGATGAATACAGTTGATACGGCTCTTTCAGTCGGCCGTTCTCTAGTAGGGATTCTCTTGAAGAGACTCCGCACATGGGTCACGTAATCGCGAATGTCCTCCTTCTCTTCTGCTTGACGTTCATCAAGCGTACTAGTAGATTATCGAAGTATCTGGGCTCGGCAAATCTCTTAATGAAGAGATCCTTGAGGCCATCGAAGTTGGCTCGCTCTGCGTTATCTAAGCTCGTATACCATGTCCTACCCTTGTCGCCCAAGCAAAGCCCGAACGCTTGAGAGCGTTGAGTCAAGTCGTTGAGGCCGTTGGCATATTTCCTTTGAACTAGCACGGTTTTGGCTTTCCAAGATGTTTTACCCTTGGTTGCTAACAAATACATCTATATCTATTTGGTCAAACCATCTCTCAACTACAAAGATTCCTATATTTGGGATAACATCCACATTTTTTTCTAGCATCTCTCATCCTTATCCACTATGCACTTTAAAAAGAGAACTTTTACTCAATGGCATGATTGAATCGCACAATACATAGAGAATGCACACAACATAGGAAGCATAAAACCCTAATCTTTCTTCTTCTAGTTCTTCTTCTAGTTCTTCTTCTTCTCCACTATGATAGTCTATTAAGAACAAAGAGAGAGTACAACTTTCATAATCTACAAGTGGTCCATAGTGTGAATAGTCTAACTAGAAAGATGACTAGATAGATGTCTCATAACTTGGGTAGGTGAATCAACTAATGCCTAGCTATAAAGTATCACTAGAAGCATATGCTGATGTAGGCACCAACCATGCCAGTGACATGAATGCAAAAATGGTCATTCAAGTATGCGAGTGTCAAGTTGTGTGGAGCTTGACATCTCAACATGTTGTAGCAATCCTTCGTTGAAGCTTTCCCCTTGTAGAGGTAGCCCCTTGAAATATCAAGCTCTCCTTTTCCACATGTGGCCCTCCTCTTTTCAATTCCTCTCACCTCTCAATAATGATGGAATTCCTCTCCATGTCCACACTCACACAATTCTTGAAAGATGTGATAACCCAAAAAAACCCTAGCTTAGGTTCTTATTGACCTTACTCAGCCCTTACCAACCCTTATCTCTCTCAATCCCAAAGTACCTAAATTGTGGGAGGTAACACAAAGTGACGTGGAAATAGATGTGTGCTCATTGTTGGTGTAGCCTCATCTACATGTGCATCTAGGATTATTGAGTATAGCCTAAGTGGGCCCCATGTTATACCATGCATATAAAGGTACAATAAAGTGCATCAACCCATTAGCATGGAAGTATATTGAGAAGAAGGGGTATATGAGGCTCCAATGTAATGCCCAAAATAGTACAATGTCATGCTTGCATTATTTTTGATCCCAATGATGTGCATGAGTTGATGGTTCAAGAAAATATTCCTCTTCCTTGTGTAGCTAGACTTTCAACATCTAGCTCCTTTACTCAAAGAAAAAGCTATATTTGAACTCCTAGGCTAACAAAAGTTTAGGTTTTATTGGTTTCCAAAGCAAAAGGGCATCAATAACAACTTTGTACAAAGTTCCAAAACTAAGAAATCCATTGCAAGTTAGGGGTTTTTAGGGTTTCCAAAAAAAAAACATCACATATTTAGCCCTTAGCTTGCAAACATTTATGTGCAATAGTTTTTCTTATAGAACGAAAACTTATCTATCGTCCAATCTCTCTTTAGATCCTTTGGTATTCTCTTTGTTTGTTTAAGCATTTTGGGTCTAGAGAAGACATAGTCCCTCTATATTTTTGACTTCCTCATTCAGCCCTACTTCTCTCAAGATAATCATGTCTCACATGATTTCCATATCCTCCTTCTACAATAGAATCTTCTAAAGGAAACTCATTCAGTTCTTCTTCTTTATCATCCTTTGCTAAAGTACTTTCCTCCTATTGTCGAGTTTCTTATGTTGCTCCAATTCTTTTGTCTTTTCTTCTTGAAGATCCTTAATTATTTTCAATGCCTTTTGCACATTTTCCCTTAAAGTTTCAATACTAATCATCTTCACTTAAATCAAATTTTTGCAAAGAAGTTTCTTTCCATTCTAATCTAAGCACTTCTATTGAGATCTCAAAGTTATTCAATGAAAACTACCATTTGTTTGTTGTCTAGAATTGGTTTTAACTCATCAGCTTTATCAGTGAAAAGTGCTTAGAGATCCCCACTCTTTGCAGCACCATGGTCTTGTCAACATCAAATTGAGCCTCTCCAAGGCTCCCAATATCATTGAAATCATCCTTCTGATCACATTGAGTCACTTTGGGACTCACAATACCACCAAAACCACTTTTAATACTTGGGGTCTTTTCTAGACTCCCCTCAGAGCCGGATCAATTTACAACAACTTATCATTTACCAAACATTACTCCAACGAGTCACCAGCATTAGCAATATCCATAGAGTGGGAAACACTTGCCTCAGTGCCCTCACAAATTCCTTCTAAGTCTACAAGCTTGTCATCAAATTCACTCATTGCAATCAATCTCACTAGACAAAAATCTAGAGTTTACAACGTCACTTTTAATCTTAAGAGTCATAAGTCCCTAGGAACATTATCCATGGGGTCACTTGACTCTTCTTCCAATCTCTCTTCAACAACAATTGGAAATATCTCTTTCCTTCTCTCTGCTTCAATTTTCTCTCTAGCCATCTCATTTGCAACTATATCTAGGAAATCAAATATATCATTATCTAAAATATCATACTTTCCCTTATCTCCTCATATTAGATTCTTATTTGAACCCTTTCTTGAGAGCATTAACCTCTAAGTCTTTCTCATTGGTTAAATCCAACCTTTGATACCTTGAGGCAAAGTCTAAGCTTACTTCCTATGTAATCTCTCTAAAGAGACTTCAAGTCAAATATTAGGAAAGTCTCACTTAGTCTTCTCAACTTTATGACTCATCTTACATGGTTCTTTTGCAACATCTTCTAAGAAATTCATGATGTCATTGTCAAAGTTACCAACCTTTCTCTCATTCTTGCCCTTATGTGCTACCAACAAACCAACGTCTTCCAAAGAGAATTCCAATCTTGTGTTGCATTCAACATTCTCATAATCAACCACAACATTATCCAAGTGTGCTAAAGCAAGGTTTACTCTCTTCCAACTCAAACCAAGTCTCTCAACAATCGTCAACACCTAGAGTCAACTTAGGAATCTGATATTACTAAAATCAACCTTCTCCACATCCTTACTCTTAGAAAAACCAATCAACACCTCATCACATTCAACCTCATAACAAGAGAAAACACCTCTTGTATTTGCACACTCAATTCTCTCCTCAATGCTGAGACTTTCTCTTAGATACACCCTCTTCAAAATCTTCTTCAAAAGGAGACATCCTAGAAAGGAACTCCTCTATTTTTGACTCATTGTCACACAAACTCCATATGGTTTCATTGGGATACTCCCAATTTCCTTTTGAAAATGGTCACGATCCTTGCACAACTCATCTTTTAAGAGACTAGGCTCTAAGTCCACCTCCTGTGACATTCTTCAAGCTCATCTTCAAAAGAGATCCTTTTGGTTTCCAACTCACTTTTGATGCTTACCAAAGAAGCATCCACATCACATGGTTCCTTATCTCACATGATCCAAATTCACTTTCAACAAGCTCTTTCCCATTCTCAACTTCCTTTCTCCTTAGCATTTTCTCTTTCTCCATAGAGAATCCATCCTTATCATCTAAGTATTTCATCTCTATAACATGTGAATCAACCTCACCCATCCAATCCTCCAAGATTTATAAGCAACTCATAATCTATAATCCTTGATTCACAAGAACTTTCGTAAGGTGGCTCTCCAACATTTCCCTCATCAAGTAAGTTTCTAGATACTTCTTGTTTCTCTCTTTATCTCCTCCTACTCCCATTGTAACATAGGAGATATCTTGGCTAGAATCTATCTCTATCTTAGATTTATCATCTTCCTCTTCTTGATCTCCAAAACTTTTAGTTTTCTTTTACTCCTTACCATCTTCCTTACTACCATCATCATCAATAGGCTTCCTTGTTGACATATTAAACTTCCTTGGCAAGTTTTGTCGATCATAAATAGTGATAATGCATTTTCCCCTAGTCTTGTATAGCTCTTTCATTTTTGGACCATGGACTTCCTAATATTAGAGGAAATGCCCCTATTTTAGTTGGCATTATACGGTAGTTTATCTTCATGGATACATCATACACCTTAATCTCAAGGTCCTTATGACCCTTAGACATTTCATTTGAGCATGATTAGCCAATCTCAATCAAAAATATGATCCTTCAATCATATGAATACCAAACTTACCAAAATAATCTTTTGTGATGACACACATTTGTGCTCATCCATTAATATAGGCTTCTTTTATATATTTGTCTTCATATTTGGCATTCACAATCAGGGCAATTTCTCCACACTCAGTATCCTCATTGTCCCTCTCTTTCTTTCCTTTAGCTTATGGTTTACTAGCCTCTTCCACACTCTCCTCATGTTTGGACAAAGATCCATAAGTTGAGCAAAGGAAATGTTGGATTTTCTCCCAAGCAAGCCCTTTTGAATGTCATAATCCTCCTCTCCTTGTCCTAAAGTGATGTTACTGGTATGGTAATGTCTCCTTGAAGCTCTAGCCTTAACCTCTCCCTACTTTGGTTCCTCCTTGGTTTTACCTTTTTGTGCCATTGCATCTTCCTTTCCCTTAGCTCTCCATCTCTTATGAGCCTTGTTGGTGTTTGGCTCATCCCTCTCTAATTCTCTCCTTCTCTTAGTAATAGGTTCTATAGAAACCCTTTTGTTGGCAACTGGAATGCAGTTGTGCGCTCTTTCATTTCTCCTTAGTAGTAGGATTTTTAGAATTTGAAGGTTCATGAATCTCAATCCCATTGTCATTTTTCTTGTTATGTAGATTCTTGCAATGTGGATACATATTGCCTCCTATTCTTCTAGGTTATGGGCAATTAGGACTTATATAACTAACCTCACTACAATCAAAGCAAGTTGGAATTTTTCTAGGGAACCCTATACCATTTTCCTGGGTAATTCTCCTTGCATTCCTTAACTAGTAGGTCTTGTAGCTCCTCTTTCCCATTGTCTATCCCTCAAGGTTGCTAGCATCATATTTTGGATTTTACCAACTAGTTGACCCTCAATTGTAGGGGCTAGTTGTGCTCCTTGTCTAGTTAATATTTGGTAGTTTTGACCATTGACTTCTAGGGAAGGTTCTCTAGTCTCAACTCTTCATCTTTCCTCTCTATGTCTCTCCAATAAACTAGAGGGCATTTTGATTCGATTGCCTCTCATAGGTATCTATCCATTTTCTACCCTCATCCAAAAGTTTAAACTTCAAGATTTGGAGCTTGATAGTTGGTTCAAAAAGTATTTGAATGGTGCAACCCAATTTCAACTTTTCTAGGAACATTAGAGGATTCTCAACCTTTTTTCCATGAAACTCAAGAAATAAGTTTTCCATCTTTATCTAGCCAATTTTTGTTATACTTTCAACACTAAAGTCACTTACAACACTCTTTTTTTGGTGGGGGCACCAAGAAAGATGACATGTGCTTCATTGTTGGAAGAAACCTCACAAATAGATAGGATGGAGGGACACTAAGGAGTTTTGGTTGGGTTTAGTAACCTAGTGCCTAGACTGAGTTGACTTGATTTCATAATTGTACCAAACCCACAACTAGAATTGAAGGCTCCAGGGAAAGCTTCTTTGCACTAGTCTTGTGCCATGGAACTTTCCTCCAATGAATACATGGCATTTTGTGCTCCATAGTAGAGCATTGGCCATATCACTAACACATGCATCATACAAGCTAATGGTCCCTTTGAGTATCTCCCTAGCCAACCAACTTGCATGCACTGGCTTAGCTAGGTTTGTGGTTGGTATGTGAATAATGTCCTCTACTACTACCTGCACAAAAACTAGAATAAGAGTTTATGGAGTGTGAGAAAACAACTACAAAAAATATCACATTGCCTATTCTTACACATTAGAATTACCTTGGAAAAGTGTTTATCTCCAAAGAAGATATCTAATGTGCCACCAACTAAGCCAACAATCCATTGCATAAATATTTTACTTTGTAACTTCACCAAAGGCACACTAGGCTCGAATGGATATATAATGTGTAGCTATATGATCTTCCATGGATGCACATCTCCATATGTGGCACAAACACTTGTGCTTATCTTAGAAACTCACATGCACATACTCTGATGTGTGTATTTGGAGACTTTGTTCCCAATGAAATAAGGAAGATCTCTCCCTTCCTTGGAGTATGTTGTCTAGACTATCATTGAGCACTATGCAAATTGCACTCCAATTGGCATATGCCATCTACCATGGACCCTCAAAAATCAGCTTTTGGGTGGCCACATTTCTCCATCACCTCATTCAACTTTGACTAGAACAAGACTTGTGTGTTTGTATCTTCTTCCTTCATCTCACATATTTCCATAGTCATCAACTCTTATATAGTACATAAGATCATCCTAAATTGAAGGTCAAGGAATAATATGTTTTGAATGTTCATGTTATCCTAGCAAAATAAGACAATAGGAACTACCTTGGGTCATACACATGTGTGCTACCAATGGTGGTCCAATTGTTAATAGAATGCACATGGTCAAAGCATATTCGACTATTGCATAGCTTTTTGACACTATTTCTTTGTATGCAATTCACCAAGTCAAGCCTAGATGTTGGCCCTATTGTTGACGTTTTGAATATGAAGCACCTACTATCATCATCAATAGCTTGATTGTGAAACAGACTAACATGGAAAAATCTATATATACAATGTTGCTTTAACTTTAAAAGGTGAGATTCCATCCCTTAATCACTCTTTGCATGCACTACACAAACCATATGTTTGAACTTGCATGCATGGAAGACTCACATCATTATTGGGTTTTTTTGGCTATATTATTGTATGCCATTTATTCTTGAATGGAATAGTATGTTATCTATTCCAAGAAATGAGAGGTTGGAGTTACTCTAGAAATGTTAAGAGTTCAATGTTAGACATCAAAACACCTTGCTCATGAATCAGGGCACTTGTCACTAGTCTTTTGGGGCTAGAGTCATTTGTAAGTGTTGAGGTCTAGCTACACTAAAGTCTCTCACCATTTCCTTTATGATTTTTGGAACCTCTTTTATATTTGTTCTACAAGTGCCTCTTTGCACCTCATGTTTATGTGTGCCCTGATGGATGAACAATCTTAACATTGTGGTTAGTGACATCACATAATACACTATGCACTCACACTTGGAGAGTAAAATGGGAGGCTACTTGCAATAGAAGCATCCAAGGATTCCAAGACCATCAGATGACATTTTGACAGTTGGTATATTGGTATTAAGTTTCCTTACATGGCATTAACTGGGAGCTAATTCGTAATACTAGTCATATTACAATACAAAACATAGGATGCTATCCCACAATGCTTTTAAGGTCCTTGCAAATGAAGAGAGTTACACTTGTCTGTGCCACATGGTTTGGTAGTCCAAAGATTCAGTATACCAATGCAATTTCTATTTGGACACTCTAGTTCTCCAACACATTTGCTTCAACAAATTGTACCAGATAATGCTATTGATGTTGATGCGGGCTTTGTCCAACAATGACCATGATACTTTTGCTCCATACCCTTTGCATGTTGTATGCTATTGATGGAAGCTCATATGCCACATTGCCATTGTACAAAACTAGGATTTCCTTCACTCTCTCTAGAATACTTGTATTTTGAAGCAATCAATGTAAGACTTGGTGTCACCCTCTTGAAGACATTATGTACTCAAAAACACTTGTAATATGAGAGGTGGCTATATCCTCTCCTCTTCCACATCATCTATGATTGGGATGGTCTTATTTTTAGCCATGTTTAGGGTTGGTGAGTCTTCTAGATTGATTGTTGTTTGCCCCATACTACAAGGACTCTTGGTGAGGTCTATTGTGGGGGAGGGTTAGGATGTAAGCCATTTCTTGTTTGACAAGATAGTCTTGTGAGACTAAGGTATTTAGAACATATACATTGCTAGCATCATGGTCACTCCTACAATGGATTGGTGTGCTTTGTATTTGGCCATTCATATGGGTGATAGTAAGAACAAATTTGCCATTTCCAATGCAAATGTCTTCCTCCTTCAACATTAAGGACCTACTATTTGTATACTAATAGGTTTGGCAACAAGAGAGGTCATGAATATGTGGATCTAAGTCCTTGCTTTTGGTGTGGCACTTGAAGTGGGTCCATTTCATAAGCAAACTACACACATATAGAGAGTGTATATGTATGTATGTATGCATGTGTCTGTGTGTATGTGTGTGTATATATATATATATATATATATATATATATATATATAGAGAGAGAGAGAGAGAGAGAGAGAGAGAGATTCCATAGTGGAAGCACACGAGCGAAAGCAAGAGCTATGGTAGAAGGAGCAACACACACACACACACACACACACACACACACACACACACACACACACACACACACACACACACACACACACACACACACACACACACACACACACACACACACACACACACACACACACACACACACACACACACACACACAGAGAGAGAGAGAGAGAGAGAGAGAGAGAAGACGTGGGAACTCCAATGGCTACAATGTATGGCCAGCCTTCCCTTCATTTAAATGTCAAATGTGACTAAAAAAATAAAGAATAAAGTGATAATGATGGGTGCTCACCATTTGCAATATATAGGTATGTGGATACTGTCAGTATAGTAATACATAAGTGGTTAGGCACATGTGCCTTTACCCCCAACAACCTCCCACTTTTAAAGGCAAATGTATCCCTAGTGAGGAGAGAATAAGAAAAAAGTGACAAAGTACAAATGTATATAAGTACAATAGGATGAGGAAAGATGTCATCTCATCCAATGCCCATCAACTTTCTAAGGAAGGAAAAATGCTCCACTAAGAGACTTTTCATGAGTAGATCAATAGGATTTTGGTCAATTGAGATCTCGACAAGGTTAATATATCTATCCCCAATGACCTCTCTCTGATGAAGTGATAATACACCTCAATGTGTTTCATATGTGCATGGAAGACTAGATTCTTCGCTAATTGGATGGCACTCATAGAATTTGAATGCAGTCTAGGGACCACATTAGTAATACCAAGGTCTCCACCAATGGCATAACCAAAGGGCCTCCTTGCAAGCCTTAGTGGATACAACATACTGGGCCTTAGTAGTAGATAGGGCCATGCATTTCTACACCCTAGACATCCAAGAAATAATACCTCCAACAAAGATGAAGACATAGTCAGAGGTGGATTTCCTACTCTCTACATGTTGTGAATAATCAGAGTCAATGTATCCCATGACTCCTGTATCATGGCCACCACACACACACACACACACACACACACACACACACACACACACACACACACACACACACACACACACACACACACACACACACAGAGCTTTTGTGCCCTTTAGGTACCTCATGATACCCTTGACAACATTCCAATGTCATCTGCTAGGTATAGCCATATAGCATGCCACAACTTCCATTGCAAATGCTATGTTAGGATGAGTGACTATCATGGCATACATCAACCTGACCATGGTAGATGGATAAGGAATCTTGACCATCTCAACCTTTTGCTCATCAGACTACAGATAATCGGCCTAACTAACCTTCACATGAGAAGGTAGAAGACAACTATTAGGCTTACCATTTGGCATATGAAACCACTCAAGGAATTTCATGATATAGTCCTTCTATTGACAGATAAAGGAGCCCCTTAGAGTGATCACACATAATGCACATCCCAAGAATATGCAAGGCATATCCCATATCCTTAATCTCAAAGCTCTTCTTGAGGTGAGTTTTCAAAGCATCGAGCTCATCACGAGCTCTCCCAGTAATAAGCATATCATTCACATAGAGTACCAAAATCATAAGCCTACCATCACGACCCTTCTTCATGTATAAACACGGATCCATAGCATTATGGCTATATTCTTGTGAATGTATAAATGAACCAAACTTGTGGTACCATCCCCTAGGTGTCTGCTTAAGGCCATAAAGGCTCTTTCTCAATGTGTACATTAGGTGTTCCTTATCTTTTTCTTCGAAGCCCTTAGGCTACTGCATATAGATCTCATCATCTAAGTCCCCATATAGAAAATGCATCTTTACATCCATTTGATAAGGGTCCATGAGCAACCAATGCTAGTACTAAGCATAGGGTTGTCATTTTGACCACATGAAAAAATATTTCGTCAAAGTCAATACCATATTCTTGCTTGAAACCTTTAGCTACCAATCTGGCCTTATAAGTGGGCTTGGGGTATCCAAATGGTTAACCATGTGCAAAGGAACCAAATTCCATATATGGTTAACCATGTGCAGTAACAAGATCCCCATGGGTAAGCTTCCATAAGGAATCACCAAAAGAGACAACATAACTTGCATCATCCAAGGTGCTAGAAGCAAAGATAAGGCTTTTTGTGAGAGCTAGTATGTGATGTACATTATGAAGAATGAACATATTGCCTAAACACAAAACACAACTAGACATCACCAATACTAACTATCTCCAAGGCTAGGTCATTACCCAAATAGATAGATCCAATCATACTATGATACGAGTGAAACCACTCTCTATAAGGGGTCACATGAAAGGAAGCCCCTGAATCTATCAACCAACACTAAGTATATCCGGACAAAGCATTAGTCAGTTGTGAAGCATCCAAAGAAGAAGTTGCCAAGATAAGATCATCATATATATCAGGCTTTGCACTACATTAATCTTCTCAATCTTGACATTAGACTTGCTAGGCACAATGATGTGATCATCATTCTTGTCCTGTACTTTATCCTTGCCCTTTTCTTTGTGCATTTTATGGTTGAATTTGCAAATAGAGGTTGCAATTCCTATCTTTCGAGGATCACTTTGAAAGGGTATTATTGAAAAATGGCACTTGAATGAGTGCCAATATTACTAAATTGGTCTTACTTGTAAAATATAGTTAAATATATTATATTATAGCACAATCAATTAATAGAATATACTACAACCCAAGAAGGTATATTCACCATATCCCTTGTTGATGTGTGTGCATGTGTGGTACATGTGAAAGCTGTCATTATTGACAAATGCCCATAAGAGGTTGAATCAATCTTGAAGGTAGTTAGTCAAGATGTACATTGCTATGGGGAAGACCAACAAGGCTACCAACTATAACATTCTTGCCACACCCTTTAACATTGGTTTCATGCAAAAAAGCATGTGGAGAACTTGCTTCCATATATATAATATTGGGCTTTACATATCACATAGGTCTTGTTTTTAGTGTGAAATTGATATCCCACATAGTGCATTAGTGATATCTTTATTGTGGTGTACTCATAAAATTTTTGAATGGCATGAGTGATCTTGTATATAGCTCAATGACAAGTTTGATGCATGATCCTATAGAGGTGGAATTTAGTGTGAGATATCAAGAAATGTTACACATTTCTCCTCTCAACCAAATGTGCAACATTATATGACCAATGGTTGGTGTGCAAGGACTTGGGCAAAGAAGATGCCACTTTGTTAGCGAGAAGGTTCTCAATGGATATATATACCTACAACATGTGTCTACATAACATGTTGCAAATTTCTTTACAAGCTCATTACTATATGAAAAAAGTTAGAGTATTTTTGAAATGCTATGAGAGCAAAAAATCTAAGGGACATAAGCTCAAGTAGTCATCCTCCTCATGACTTCACCTCTATTTGGGGTGAGCATTACCCCCTCTCTAATTGAGTGTAGTCACTTAACACATTAGTCCAAGGTAGTTGATGAGAGTAGGTTTACCCCCTCTCTAATTGAGTGTAGTCCCTTAGCACATTAGTCTAAGATAGCTGATGAGAGTAGAATTAGGGTCTTCAACATCGAGGACATGAAAGGTAAAGAGGTAATGGTGTGAATGGGAGCTACTAAAGGTGGAGGGTGGATGGTTCTTAAATGTGTCTCTAAAGTTTACTTGAAAGAAACCTCATGCTCTCCCTAAAGGTGGTGTCTAGACCTACAAATGTTAACGGTTTGCGCACTACAATGCAATTTGGGAGACGAATCTAAGCAGAGACCTCCTCGCTATATCCCACACTTGAGAATGAAGTTAGTGAGGTGGTGGTTGTGTAGTGGAATTCAAGGTGATAGGTCTACATAAAAAACCTAAGGGTGTCCTAATATTGTTGTCTTGAATTTTTGTATGGGCAAGGGGGTTAGAGATGGAGTCACTTGGTTGAGGCCATTAGACCCTTCTAGCTTAAGGGCCCCTATGTGTAGTATTTAGTACACTTCTAGCTTAAGACCCATGATTCCTACTATAAGCATCTCATAGTAGGTCTAAATCTCTCTATTTAGTACATGGGTCTATCTCATACTAATTGTTTGTCTTGTTGCTTCCTAGCTAGATTTTTCGTGTTTTCTTAGACTAGGATTGTTTTTTGACATTGTTGTTCAATATTTTATGCTTGAGAACTTGATTGTCTTGGTTGAGATTGTGTTTTCTTGGATAGGTTGGAGATAGATTTAGATTGTAGCTGTTGAACATCCTAAATCAGGTATATTCTCTCTTGACATTCTTGCATATCATAGGGATTATGGGTTCATGAGCACTTCACATTGCACTTGTTAAATACATTACACTCGATGGTCATCTCCAAATTTTATTCAAATACTTCCATGCCATGGGTTAGGTAAATGCATATATTGTACCATCCTTGAGCACTAGCACATCATCTCGATGCCTGTTGCAGCTATTTGCAATAAATCTTAGATGCAAGTGCACTTAAGAGAGTAAGTACCTTTTATTGTGCACACATTGTTCTTTGCACGCATGAGAGTTGGGAAATTCATCACTAAATTAGGAAATCCAGGCTAAGAGGGAAAGGAGGATGAGTGAGTCTGAGGCTCATGAAGTACTCCTCCAGTTGTGAGATGGGCTATTTACTTGGTCAACATCATGTGAGGACCATTACTTTCTTGAGAATCGGTGAGAATTTGGTGGGTGGATAGGAGTACAATTGTTTTTCTTCACTGAGTGATGAGAGGTGAGGTTAAGGGTCTTAAATAATCAAGGAATTTTGTTTGCATCCTGCATGACGCATTGGCAGATGTAGATAGGCTAGGCACATTCTTTATCAATGCATTCATTTTTTCTCGTGTCTCGCATTGCTTGAATGATTGCATGGCATAGATTCCGAGCTTGCACTTCTTCAAGATCATGTGTGACTAAGCATGGAGTTTACCTTCAAAGCATGTTTTGGTTAGGATGTGTTGCATTGAATCGAAAGCAGATACATATGGAAAAACAACACTCTTTTTGAAGACTCAAGGGAGGCTTGAAAACTATTTTCTTGTCAACTACATACGTTCAATCATTCCTCAAATGGTATTGGTTATACTTGTCCTTATGGTGTAAACATATGTGCCATATATATGGAAGTGTGCTTGTGGAGGACCATGAAGGTAGATTAAACACGGCACTAAATCAATTGCATGCTAACTTTTACTTATAATAAGAGACTTATGGTGTGGTAAATATTCTCACATCAATTGAGACAGAGCTGCCATTTAGCTTTCTACTACAATTTTCATACTACTAGAAGGTGAACAACATGGTTCTAAGAATTTGGGAGAACCTTTTATGGGGGACAGAATCGAGAATTTCTCTTATAGACTTCACATGCATGTGAATGAATCAAGCGTCGATCTTTGCAATACCTCTAAGCACAATGCACATATGGTCAAGGTAGTGAAGGAAGGAGCCACCTGGCTTTTATAGTGCTATAGAAATTAGTGGTTGATTGTTTGGAGAAAGCATAATGCATGTTCTTTGGGAGATGGACCGTTGGCTGCAGAATGAAGCACAAGACCTGTCCTCCAAAGTTGTGGATTTTAACACTAAAAGGCCAACCAATGGTAACCTTGCCTCAGCAACACACACTACATTGGGCATGGGCTCAAAGGGCACAGAGGGCCCCGAAGAGGCTTGCTGGCGGAGGCAACTTTCTTCCTGGTAATTATGCTTGCGGATGATGCTGTTCTTTTTGATAGGTGGCTCTACGTCAACGACTGGCCAGCCAATCATGGGGCATGCACGCTCAAGCTGGCGGGGTGCCAGCCAATCGTGGGGCATGATTGGCATGCACGCTCAAGCTGGCGGGGCCGTTGATCAACGGCAGCGCAGGTGGCACTGGCCAGCCAATCGTGGGGCATGCATGCACCTCAAGCTGGCGGGGCCGTTGAACAACGGCAGCGCAGGGTGGCACTGGCCAGCCAATCGTGGGGCATGCAATCGTGGCGCTGGCCAGCCAATCGTTGAACAACGGCAGCGCAGGTGGCACTGGCCAACCAATCGTGGGGCATGCATGCACGCTCAAGCTGGCGGGGCCGTTGAACAACGGCAGCGCAGGGTGGCACTGGCCAGCCAATCGTGGGGCATGCATGCATGCTCAAGCTGGCGGGGCCGTTGATCAACGGCAGTCCAGCCAATCATGGGGCATGCACGCTCAAGCTGGCGGGGCCGCTGATCAAGAGGTACTTGGTGGCCGATCGGCGCTCGGGCAACGACCTGGAGGCGGCAGCATCAGCGCAGAGGAAGAAACGTACGAGGGTGAGTATGAGGGAAGGGAGAGGAGTGGGAAACCTCTGCCGTAGAGACTCTCACGCTGTTAGCAGTTGAGTAGGCACCCTTAAAAATGATGGGTCACACCCGCCGCCTCGAGCTCAACAACCATAAACTTGTGGTGCTTGGCCGCCTTTGGGATGTTGATGATGCCAATGGTTTGAGATATAGTATATGAGCAAGTTTGGGTCCTTGATGATGGTGTTGTTATGAAGGAGAGACAAACCGGTGGAAGTCGTGGTTTTGGCTACGCTACATTTTCTACGGAGACAACGCATACGATGGCCATAGAGGAGAGCAGTAGATGGCGGCCTGTTTGCAGAACAAAAAGCATTGAACAGGAGGAATAGCTTCCAGTCTTCCAAAGAGAAAAATGTAAAGGAAAAGCAATAAAGCTTTTTAAAACACATGTCGTATTTAAGGAGGAGGAAGCTAGATAAGCATTAGGGAATAAGTAGTAGTGAAGAGAGAGGAGGATCATGCTGCTCAAATAGAACCAGAGAGAAGAGGCTTAAGGCCTTTGTGATTGAGAAGAACTTTTGAACTTCTACAATCATGGTGCAAATGGCTTGTTGTTCGATAAATCACAACCATTGGATTTTAAGGTATGGAGGTCTTGTGTGTACTTTGTCATTAATATCAGGACACCTAGTTCTTTTCTTGAATTTCATGGTTGAAAAGGAGAGGATCCTCGGCAATTCCTCAAAAAACTAGATCTCATATGTATCTACCAATGTATCACAAACCATGTCCTAAAACTTCAAAATTTAAGGTTTCAACTGTTGGACGAAGGTAGAAATTGGTTTGGGGATTATGAAAAAAGTTTACAATTGAGAAGCCCACTTATTCCTATAGAGTATAAAGCTACTAAGTAAGCATTTCTTGATTGATTTTAAAGAGACCGAGACTTCCCAAGGTCTTTGGCAAAACATAGAAGTTTGTCGGAAGAGATAAGACCATATCGTAGAATTGCTTGCCTTAGAGTTTAGTCGACTTTCAGATCTCTAGGCATTAATAGAAGAGAGAGAGAGAGCACTAGAAATGCTAAAAGTAAAATAGTTTGTGGAAAAATTTCAAGGTGAGGTGCAAATTAAACTAGAAATCAAGAAACCTAACACTTTTGAGGAAGTAGTAATGATTGCAATTGAAAAAGGAAAAAAAACCGAGAAATCAAAATATAGAGAATCCTTTAAAACACCAAACATTGAGAGTAGAGACCAAAGTTTGCAAGGAAATGGGTAAGACTATTAGTTGTTAGTAAGGTAGAGTGCTCAACTAGCTCGTGAGTATGTGAATCAATTGTCTGAGAAACTTTAGAATATGAGGTTGGGAGCTTTGATAGGATAGCCTTGAGAAAGAGGTAATGGGGGGCCTATAGAATATACCAATTAAGAAATTTCAAGAGGAGGAAATGAAAGATGTTATATCAGGAGACCATTGTCTTGTTATTCTTGTGAAGAGATAGGTCACATAAGCATGAAATATCCTTATCCACCTAGAGTAGAAGGGGATATGTATTGTTTACTACAAAATCTTTCAAACAAATAGAATGACTATGGTATTGAAATTAGAGACCATTATACATCCCAAGCACCAAGACCAATGGAGGTAAAGAAAGGAAAGAATGTCCTAAATTTTATTCTTGTTGAACAAAGAATGAGGGAAACAAAACAATTGATGTGATGTGTGCAAGAGAGACGAGGAGAGAAACCTGAAACTAGTAAAGCTGGAAAGGAAAGAGGAAGAAATGCAAAGAAGGAGAGAATAAAGAGAGGGAGCCTGGAGAAAAACCGAGAGCACCTAGAAAACAATATCATGCTTCTAACATTCCATTGGGGGAAGAGGAAAGTGATTATGACGTAAAAAGAGATATGAGAGGTAGGAAAGCAGATATATCTTTTGCATAGTTAATAGAGTTATGCCCTAGGATAAGACAACATTGGAAATGCTAGTTAATCCAAAGACAAAGGAAAGAAAGAGAGGAACAATAAGAGTTTTGAGTGTAGAGGAATTACTAGATATATGTTGTGTGATAGATATGTGGTACAAAAATCAAAATATAGGAGATGCATATATTGATGGAGGAGCACAAGTTAGTGTGATTACTTAGGCTTATATAGAGCAATTTGGTCTTCAAATATTGAGGGATAAAGGTTTCAAATCAGGCTTGCTAATCATGCTAAAGTGAAGTATTTGCTTAGGTATAATTCAAAATTTGGAGGCCAAGCTTTATGGTGTAGCCATGAATGTTAATTGTCATGTTATGTCAGCGGGGTTGGGGGCTTTCCCTCTTATTCTAGGAAATCCTTGGCTTAGGAAGGCACATGTAATACAAGATTGGGAAGGAGGAACTATAATAATCTATCATCATCAAGGAATAGCAAAAAAGTTTGATATGGCTTCAAGGAAGGAATTGGTGAATGAGGATGATAGTGAAGAAGAAGAAAAGAAGGCAAAGAGTGATAGTACTAAGGAAGAAGATAGTGAAGACGAGAGTTTTGAAAGTGATTTTGATCGAGAAGTTTCATCAATTGCAGTAGAGCTAGTGAAAGAGAGAAAGGAAGATGATTAAAAAAAACCTTAGATCCACTAAGTCCTGAGAGAGGTGGGGAGAGACAAGAAAGTTTAGAGAGTCTAAAAAGTTCCTTTTATTTAGGAAATAATGAGAGTCGAGACTCTCTTATTTATTCTAATGATGAGAGAATGATGATAGCTTTAATAGATTCAAGTATTTGAGAGATGAGGAGAGAATTGAGGAGGATTTCTAGAGATTTTTAGAGGATCATGAGGGGGAGGGCTTGGAAGTTAGAAGACTTAATGATGAAGTTGAGGGTTCAGATTTGTTGCCTAGAGAAGTTGATTTAGTTGAGTATGGTAGTGAGCTTCGGGTTGAAGAAGAGGATCAAGAGAGTGCTGGGGTTATGGATTCTGTCTCTTTTGTTTGTGACTTTGGTAACTCTTGTGTTTCTTGTGAGTTGGTTGATGATGGTTTGTTTCGTGAGAGTTATAGCCTTGGAGAGGCTTCTATTTATAATGTTGTTGATGTTGTATTGAGTATACCTAACCTCATACTTCTTGATGTTTGTGCCGATGGTTGTATGGTTGATTTGGGCAACAATGAAGAAGAGAAAACTTTATTTGAAGATCTAGTAGTTGTTGAGAAACATGCGGGATCTAGAGCATGGCAGTGAGTTATGGTGGATGGAAGGAGAAGTGTGGACTTATGATGGAGAAGACAAAGACACTGTTTGTTACACAAGTGAATTAGGTTCCAAGATTGAGACTTGGACTCATAAACACAATCTTGTGTATGTGGACAATGACATTGACACTTCACTGAAAAGAAAAGAGTACTATCATTGCATTAAGAAAAGGAAGCAAGTACAATGCTTTATAGGAAAGTAGGAAATTGCAGTAGGCACCACTGTGCATATGGGATAGGTAAGCCTGCATGTCCTTGGCCCTGAAGCTCCATACAAAGAGGCTGTTTAGTGAGTGTGATTGCTGAATCTCAACACCCCTCCTCAATCACAACTAGAAAGGCACAAAGTGTGTAGAGGCTGTAATGAGAACCACTTGCAAAGTGTGGGCACACCACAAACATGGTAGACACTAGAGGCTGTCGCAGAAAAGGCTAAGTGTGGGCACCAAAACATGATGGACATGTCAAGATTGTGGGAGAGAAGGAAGGAGTCTCACTTGAAGCTTTCTTGCTTGCACAATGGGGGAATACACATAAGGGTGGAGGCTGAAAACAGTTTTCCTCTTCTTAGTTGTGTAAGCCAAAAGAACTCAAGTACAAAGAAATAGAAGAACCCTATATATGGGTCTCAAACCAAACTCAACTAACTAAGGTGGCATACTAACTGAGCAACGAACTAGAGTAGATAAGGATAGCTATCATGTAGCTATTATTCATGGGCGGTGTACCAACTGCGTCTGCAACTGACAAGTCGGTGACATAAATACACAACGGTCACCCTGGCGTATCACGAGTGGAGCTCGATATCTCAACACTCCCCCTCGAGCTCAATCCCAATTCCTGCACACCAAGCAGGTCTCTGAACTTGCGCAGCTTCTCTATGCCCAATGCCTTCGTGAATATGTCAGCTACCTGATCCTCTGTGCTGACATAAACTAGATCAATAAGACCTAGTAAAACCCTCTCTCGCACATAGTGATAATGCACCTCAATGTGCTTTGTTCTAGCATGATAGACTGGGTTATTTGCCAAGTGTATACTACTCATGTTGTCACAATAAATGACAACTGGCCCATTTGTAGACTGATGCATATCATAAAGTAGCTTATGCAACCAAGCTACCTCACATGCAGCCATTGCTGCACCCCTGTACTCAGCCTCTGTGCTCGACAAGGCAACTGTAGGTTGTTTCTTGCTGCTCCAAGTGACTGCAGCACTCCCAAAAGAGAACACATATCCACTGGTAGATCGTCTATCAGAAATACTACCTACCCAATCAGCATCAGTGTATCCATGCAACTGTATCTGAACCCCAGTCTCATAAAATAGTCATTGCAATGTGGACTTCACATACCTGAGTATGCGTCTAGTCGCATCCAAATGTGGCTTCCTTGGAGCCTGCATAAACTGACTTACCAATCCAACAGCATAGCTCAAATCTGGCCTGGTAATAGTCATATAAATCAAACTTCCTACTATGCGTCTATACATAGTAGGGTCTTCTAGAAGCTCACCTGCATCTGTGCTCAGCTTCACATTCTGCTCCAAAGGAACTGAAATAGGCTTACAGCCTATCATCCCATATTTGGACAGCATGTCCAATCCATACTGCCTTTGCAAGAGCTGTATCCCACTTGGTGATCTAATCACCTCAATGCCCAAGAAATAACACAGCTCTCCCAAATCCTTCATCTCAAACTTCTGCTTCAATAGCATTTTCACATGAAGGATATCTGCATCACTGTCACCTGTCATAATCAAATCATCAACATAAATGACAAGTAGCATAATACCTTTCTCTGTTTTTCTCACATAAAGTGAGAAATCTGCCTTGGAAATCTAAAAGCCAATAGTGACAAGATACTGTCTTATCTTGTCAGACCATGCTCTAGGTGCTTGCTTCAAGCCATACAAGGCTTTCTTCAACCTGCAAACAAACTCAGGATGAACAGCATGCACATAACCTGGTGGCTGCTCCATATAGACCTCTTCTTGCAAATCACCATGCAAGAAGGCATTCTTTACATCCATCTGATGTAAAGACCATCCCTTTGATGCAGCCATAGCAATGACTGCTCTTACGGTTGCCATCCTTGCAACCGGATTGAATGTTTCTTCATAGTCAATGCCATATGTTTGTGCATACCCCTTGACTACTAATCTTGCCTTGTATCTATTCACAGAACCATCTGCATTGTGCTTCACCTTATAAACCCACTTACAGCCGATTGCATTTTTACCTTTAGGCAAAGGTACCAATTCCCATGTAGCATTTGCTTCCAAGGCATCCATTTCTTCATCCATGGCTTTCTCCCATTTTTCTTTTCCCATGGCTTGCTCAAAAGAAGTGGGTTCTTCCAATGGCTTCTCACTCTCTTGAACATGTCTAGGAAATGGTTTCCTTGCATGTTTTCCAAACTGACAGGCTTCACATACCTTATGCATTTCTGCAACCTTGAATTTCGACAAACCTGCAACAATATTTTGGGCCTGCATTGATTTAAGTCGCTGTACATTAACATGACCAATGCGTTTATGCCAGATATCAATATCTGCAACTACACCGGTCCCATGTGCAAACATTGCTGCACTCAATTCAGACATGTCTGCATCTAATGTAAACATTCTGCCCTTCTTCTTTTCTTTTGCTATCAAGCGACCTTTATTTTTCATATCCTCAACAAAGCATCCATGAGGATTAAATCTGACCTGCAAGCCCTGCTCAACCATTTGACCAACAGAAACCAGATTCTTGGTGATATTCGGGACATGAAATACATCGGACAGGTATTTCTTTTTCCCATCCTGCATAGACAAATGAATTTTTCCAATCTGCACAATAGGATGTGCAGTATCATCACCAGTATCCACAAATCCTGGTTTTTCCATTTTTCTTGCATCCTCCATCCATTCTGCATGACCTGTCATGTGGTTTGATGCACCTGAGTCAACATACCATACATAATTGCTTTCTTCTGCACTTGTCATATAATTGTTCATGTGCTGCACCATAAACAAGTGCTCATTTCTGTCATCACCCTCTCTACTAGAAGATGCATAATTTCCTTGTTGCAGTTTTCCATTCATGATGTCATTCTGCTTTTTATAGCAATCTTTAGCCATATGACCCATTTTACCACAGTAGTAGCATTCAACATTACTGTTTGCATTTTGGCCTCTTTGCCATCCACCACGACCTCTTTGGCTCCCCCTGCCTCTAGAGTTACCACGTCCTCCTCCATAGGACTGGTTTTCTTGAGTTTGCTACATATTCTGATTTCTACCACGGCCTCCATATCGGCCTCCTCTACCTCTGCCTCTACCTTTTCCAGCATTTGAGTAGAAGACAGCTTCTTTTGAAGTTCCTCCTAAAGAAAATGCACCACCATTTCTCTGCTCCTCAGAAATTAGAAGACCAATCAACTCCTCAAAATCAGGAAATCTTTCACGGACGGAAATGGATGTTCGGAACTGTGCATAATCCTTTCCTAGACCATTCAAGGTCACAGAAACTAAATCATCATCTTCCACTGGCGACCCAATGGAAGCAAGTGCATCTGCAATCTTCTTCACCTTCATGTGATAGTCATTGATGCTCATATTTTCTCTTTGCACATTATGCAACTCTTGCTTGAGCTGCATTTTCCTGGCTTGCGTATTTGTGCTATACATTTTTGACAAAGTATCCCATGCCTCCTTTGGCGTACTTGCATCTTGAATATGCACAATCATAGAGTCTGAAATGCTGATAGACAGCCAGTACATAACTTTCCTGGCTCTCTCATGCCATGCTTAAAATGCCTGCATTTGCTGTTGATTGGAAACATCAGGAAGAAGTGGTTCTTCTTCATTTCCTGCAACAAATTCCCAATATCCTTTTCCCATAAGGAAATTCGTCATTCTAAACTTCCATGCTTGGAAGTTGTTCTTGTCAAGCTTTTCAGTGACAATCTGTGAGAGAGAATCAGACGCCATTACAGAACACTGCAAAAAATTCTGTCACTGCAAAGAACACAGCTTCAGCCTCACAAAGGCAAATCTGCAAAACTGACGAAAGTGGTATTTGACCACACAGTCACTTCCTAGTGAACGATTTTGCATCAACAGGCAATAGGGATGATTCTGTAACTCCCAATGTCTCTGCGCACAAGCATACGATGCAATTTCTACAGTAACTTTTCACCGACCTGTAGAACAGTGGCTGCACAGCATAAAACTGGCCTTTTCCTGAGTGCATGCAGAAAACTTCCGCCTCCAAAACAGGCCCCGAAATGGCCTCAAATCAAAAAAACAAGGTCGCTGAGGGCTAGAGCCCTCACCTGCAGCATATACTGCCCTCTTGCTTCACCGCGAAGGGCGTCTCAACTTGAGACAATGCACTCCTGCACTTTCCGGCAGTGCTACCTGCAGAGTTTTGCTCCCAAAACAGAAAATGAAAGCAACACTGCTCCTCTTACCAGAACACCGCGAGCTTGGCTTGCTTTCTTGAGCTCCTTACCACGAACAAGGCTCTGATACCATGTCAAGATTGTGGGAGAGAAGGAAGGAGTCTCACTTGAAGCTTTCTTGCTTGCACAATGGGGGAATACACACAAGGGTGGAGGCTGAAAACAGTTTTCCTCTTCTTAGTTGTGTAAGCCAAAAGAACTCAAGTACAAAGAAATAGAAGAACCCTATATATGGGTCTCAAACCAAACTCAACTAACTAAGGTGGCATACTAACTGAGCCACGAACTAGAGTAGATAAGGATAGCTATCATGTAGCTATTATTCATGGGTGGTGTACCAACCGCGTTTGCAACTGACAAGTTGGTGACATAAATACACAACGGTCACCCTGGCGTATCACGAGTGGAGCTCGATATCTCAACAGGACATCCAGAGGCTGTAACGGGGGCCTCACAAAGTGTACAGGGACTGTAATGCCAAGTTACATGAGGAGTTTATAAAGCTTATGGCAAGAAGCATTAGGGCAAGGAAATACAAGGCTTTTAAAACAGCCTATCAGAGCAATGAGAGTAGAAGGACTGATGAGTCTTGTCCTTTCGATCCTGGTGGTCTTCATCTTCATCTTCTTCTTCTTTCACAGTTGCAAGATAGGCCTTTTGGGACCTCTTCTTAGCATGACAGAACTTCTCAGTATGTCCGGTCCTTTTGCAGAAGTCACAGAAGAGCGGTTCCTTTTTACCTTTGTATCTGTTGTTTACATATAACATTTGTTCATCCTTTGAAGTGCTGGGCTCTTCTTTGCTTTTAAGTTTCTTTTCTTCTTCTAACAGAGAGGCTTTAATATCAACAAGTT
Source organism: Lygodium microphyllum (assembly GCF_053477565.2). Classification (NCBI taxonomy): domain Eukaryota; kingdom Viridiplantae; phylum Streptophyta; class Polypodiopsida; order Schizaeales; family Lygodiaceae; genus Lygodium; species Lygodium microphyllum. The sequence goes on along the minus strand of NW_028229584.1, from coordinate 53,785 downwards.
GAGGATCAGACATATTGGTTAGAGTGGTTGATACATTATTATAGGCAGGAGGCAGACTTTTTAGCAAGACACCAATACAAACATCTTCATCCATTTTTAGCTTTATTCCTGCAAGTTGAGTAAGCAGGCTTTCCATGTAGTTCAGATGGGATGCCAGGGATGTATGAGGCTTCATATCAAGTCGAAAAAATTCAATTAATAGACCATACTTAGATGACTTTGACTGTGCACCAAATAGGGTATCCAATTTATCCCAAGTGTCATGGGACGTGTCACAGGCATCCACATGATGGATGTAGCTGTCGTCCAATTCCAGTTTGATGATGGCTTGTGCCTTGTCATCATTCTTCTGCCAAGTAACTACAAGGTCTGCATCTCGGGGTTTCTTCTCTTTGCCATTTGTGATGGCCCAAAGACCCTTCTTCATCAGGATGAGCTTGATGCGGGTTTGCCAAGTGTGGAACCCGACTCCTTTGAATCGAGCATTTGGAGAGTCTTTTCCCATGTTGAGGTTGCAAGATCAGCAACAAATCAACACCAAAATTCTGAGATTTTATCAGTAGAAGAGAAGATTGCAATGTGTCAAGAGACACAGTTAATGACAGTGTGAAAACACACTATGTCAGTGTTGATGTTGAGCTTGATTCTTCTTGTTCGGGATCGTTTGGTCGTTCTTCAATCTTCTCAGGTCCTTCCCCTCCTTGATTTGGTGCTGGAACAGTAGATCAGAGTGGCAGTGGGTTTCTCCAGGTGACAGGAGAGAAAAAAATGATGAGATTTTTGAGCTTTGATGAAACTGGCTATGGCTGATAGTTTAGGGTTTCAGATAGGGGCTTGGTTTTTTGCACATTGCAGGAGCTATGGTTGATCATTTCCAAAACTTTTTTTATGGAAATGAAGCTTACTTCAAGCTCTTCAAAAGCCTTTTTCTCCTCGTCAAGATCGCGGCCTGTATGGCGCGCGCAGAGTGGACAAACAGGTACGGTGCAGATTTGGGCAGCGATGTCGAATGTCTGCAATGCCAGGGCTGTAGATCACCAATGTGGTTGATTTTTGTGCCAGGAGGGAGCGCCCTAAGTAAATGAAGATATGTCTAGAAGAAAGTTCATGAAGATATGCTATATAGAAAGAGATATGAAGGCTCCATGGAGGGTATATCCTGCAGGTCACAGTTGAAGACTATGGCAGTGACTGGGAATTTTCACAATGCTGAGCTCCAGATAGCCAAATCTCATGGATTGATGTGATACAGGGAAGCTTTGTGAGTTGGGAAATACGTTTACAGAAGGAAGCTCCAAGAGATTTGACCTGTGGAATGAGATATAAGTAGTTCAATCTGACAGGGTGCTGCTGGCTATGGCTGCCATGGAAGCTTAAGTGAAGGTAGAGTTGGGAGATGAAGTCATGGGATGAAACTAAGCTGACCAGAGATTAACATGAGCTGAGAAAGGGCAGAGGAGAGCTAAGCCAAGTTGAGCCATGCCCGACTGGGCTCTGATACCATGTTGAGAAACATGTGGAATCTAGAGCATGGCAGTGAGTTATGGTGGATGGAAGGAGAAGTGTGGGCTCATGATGGAGAAGACAAAGACACTGTTTTTTACAAAAGTGAATTAGGTTCCAAGATTGAGACTTGGACTCATAAACACAATCTTGTGTATGTGGACAATGACATTGACACTTCACTGAAAAGAAAAGAGTACTATCATTGCATTAAGAAAAGGAAGCAAGTACAATGCTTTATAGGAAAGTAGGAAACTGCAGTAGGCACCACTGTGCATATGGGATAGGTAAGCCTGCATGTTCTTGGCCCTGAAGCTCCATACAAAAAGGTTGTTTAGTGAGTGTGATTGCTGAATCTCAATAGTAGTTTCTTTAAGTTCTCCTAGAATTGCTAATGATGTTTATGATGACCTTGATTGGGGTTTTGAGGATTTTGAGAATGACACTGATGAGAACATGAGAGAAACTTGAGGAAGGCATTGAAAATAGTTGAAACATTGAGAGAAAGATCTAAAACTAGGAGAAAGGGGTTGGAAGGTGATTATGAGGTGGTTGTTAAGAATTCAGAAGTTAAGGAGTATTTGGATGAGATTTTGGAATCAAATTTGTTGCCTTATGTTGATGTTTTTGACTTGGAAGTTTCTTGTGAATATTCTAGTGAGATTTTTGTTGAGGATGTTATGGAAGGGCTTGGCCATTCTTTGTGTGTCATAGACTTGTTGGAGTCATGTGTTATTGATGAGTTGTGTGGTGTGGATGGGTGTTCTAGAGTGACCCCATATCTTTATGTGAATGGTGCATGTGGTGTTGTGAGTCAATATGTGACTTAGTTCGATGTGTTTGATGATATGGTTGTTTGTTTGGATGATTTGGAAAACAAATTTTTGTATCCTATGATGAAGTTCTAGTTGTTTGGATATGTGCGTTCTTGGAACTAAGTTTGGCAACAAAGAAAGGGTTGGAGACCTTGTTTGGCAACTCTATAATTATCATGTTTTTCCTAGAGTAGATGGGGGAATCTGTGGATTTTTGTGGATAATGCGTTGATGGGACCTGAAATGGGCCGGCACTGGCTCATGCACTAACTGGACCTCTATCATGCGCTCAACAACCCCACGGCCTCGTGGCCAGGAGCGTGGATGACACATACATCATCTTCCTAGACATCTTGCGTTTGTATCACGTCTCATAGTCCAACTCTAACCCAATTAACACTCCTCAGAGGGAGTCCCAGCACATTGCCAAATAGCACGAAGTACAAACATAGGAGGTCCTCCCACGGGGCAGACTGCCGCTACCTCACTGCGACTCTCGTACACCTTGGGGATTGGCCCCTCGATGCGTCGCTAAACATATATAACACATTATCGCACATATTTCCACTCAAGGTACCAATTGATCGTATCCAGGAATGTACCATTCCTCACTTTACTTTCCCCTTAGACCCAATGCCTAGCCTACAGCTTGGGATACCTTACTCACTCAACGTTGGTTATGTTCCTCTAAAAAGCAATTACCATGCATCCAAGAGATATTGTCTGATACCTTTTAAATTTCTTTATGATTTATGCAAATTGTGAATGTCCATGTGCTCAAGCAATTAAGAAAATCAGCATTTGTATTTAGTGCAAAAGCATTCTTTCAATGAATTGACTATTGCTTGTAGGCGGCGTTGCATGAACCTAGCACCGAGAAAACCTCGTGCTACTAGGTTCTTAATCTTTAATTATCGACCAATCTAAATGGTATGCATAAAAACCAGAAAGCTTTTCATCATTTCATTCAGCATTTAAACACCTTTTATACACTCTACCCCCTCACCCGTTTAGGTTGTGCATTATTGATCGGTTTAGGATTCATTTTCCACATTTTTATTGTATGAAAAGTAATAAAACCTCACTAAAACATAAAGGTAGGGCTGAACTGAGGCTAAACCTCATACTTCAGACCCCTCATACATCCACAAACATGAATCTTATTTTTCCTTAATTTTCGGCACTCAAAATCCATTTTTCCCTATTTTTTCCCATTTTCCCTATTTTTCTTGTTTTTTTGCAATATTAAATGACTAAAACTACAAAATGAGTTGTGGGATGTGGCACTTAGGTTATTTTGTAGCAAAAACACAAATTTAATTGGTGTGTCTTATTATATTTTCCATTTATATATCAAAAACACCCAATTTTTCCATATTTCGCGTGTTTTACGGGTTTTACACTATTAATTTCAGTCACAACACTTATGATTTTCTGATTTTCTGATTTCAAATAGTTGGAAGACATTGCAAACAACATTATAATGCTTAATCATCCCATGGGAACAAGTATTCATGAAGCAATTTGCATAAAACATCAATTTCCTTTGTAAAAATGAGATTACCGTTCTTTGCGGGTTGCGGGTTTTTATTTGCCATATCTCGGGACTGATTTCCAACCACCATTAATGCTCATGACAGTCCACAATCAGCAATCTTCATTCCTCTTGAACCACGGAGCAATCCAGTCTTCATTGGACAAGTATCCGTCATCCATTCTTCTTCTTCTTCTTCACCGCACAAATCTGCCCTTAGAGAATAGAGAGGGAGGAGAGAGAAAGACTGAAATCAGAGATATTCATAGAGATCGCCATTGGAGGAGCGAAGCACGGCGAAATGATCGGCATCCAGGAGGGAAGCAAGGGCAATGATCAGTGGTGTGGGTTGTTTGCAGGCTGGAGGTTGAGCATCTCCCATGATGGCGCAATTTTCGGGCGCATTCTACTCACGTTTTTCCCTTATCTCTCTCTCCACGATTTGTCATGTGGCATAAAATGCTTCTTGGCCCCAAAGGTCACTACCCACTCTTGGCCAAAACAAGTCTACCTCTTCAAATCTTGACCATTTCTTGGCTCCTTCCCCGTCCGGACTCTGAATTGAGCTATGAAAAATCATGGGCGTCCGGCTCGGCATCCCGCATAGAATCAGTTCCCATGTACTTTCCTAAAAAGCAACTGATAATACTAACATGTTTTTGTAAGTTTAAGTAAGTTCTAACTAATTTTAATCCTTTTCTTATGTTTTGACCCGATTATCTTCGTTCAGCGATCGTGATTATGATTTATGACCGCAACCTTGGTTTGTTGTGGAATAATTGGTCCTTTGGGTTGAATTGATTCAGGGTTAACTTCTGCTTGTGCTTTAGCAAGGACTATTTCCTGGTGTTGGGGAGCTCTCTGAGTGTGACCTCGCTCAACATCTCAAGGTCTCTTGGGAGCCATGGAAGAAGCTTGATGGATTTGAGCAGTGCTTCCACATAGGTGTGGAGAGAGAGAGAGAGATGCTTGACTGATTGCAGCAGACCTTCGTCGTGTCAACAATAGAGAGACTTCTGCATAGGTTGTTATGTGTTTTTGATGAGGGGATAAAGAGAGGACGCTTGCTTTTTAGCGTTTTCGATGACATCATTGATGACAAAGAGAACACTTTCTTTTAGTGTTTTTGATGACACCATTGATGACACCAAAGAGGGGGCTCCATTTTTGTAGCGTGAAGATAAAAATTGACAAATATATGGGTGAGCACCGCATGTCGCATCGTTAGGTGACTGTCACTCCAAGGCTCACAACCAAGGTGGCGACCAAGGAATAGACCTTGGCATCTTAGCCTTGGCATACTTGGCAATGGGCTAGGAAGACTTCGTTGGTGTCATTGGCTGTGTGTGAAAAGGTCCCACTAGCTTGGAAAATCTTCTCGAGAGGTCACCCATCTCGACAGTGTTGTCACCCAAGTGCACTTAACTGCCAATTGACTATCCACTAGGCTTGTTCTTTTTGTTGTTTTATACTACAAACATAGTTTTAATAAGCTAGTCTTGGGAGGGTTTCCTAAGCCTTTCTTCCATGAGTCGACATATAATACCTCATTAATAATAACAATTATCTTCATATTTAGATCCAGTTTTAAAAATATACAATTTTGTTTTCAACATAAATCAATTTTTTGGAATGTATACGTACGTTGTCTATTAAAATAAACTAAGTAATGGGGACATTACAAACGGGAAGGGATTGCTAGCAACACCATGTCCATTGAAAAAATAATTCATGAGTCCCATTGGAGAGATAAACGAGGGGACTTGTGTAATAACTTTATATTTTGCCTTTTCTTTTCTCTCTTTTTTCGCATTCTCTCTCTCTCTCTCTCTCTCTCTCTCTATGTATAACTAATTACTTATTAATTACTCAATAAGAAATCAATTATTTAACAACCAATTGAATGGATCAATGAATTAACAACTAAGTAATCAAACTAAATTAAATATATAAACTAAGTGAACAAAATAATGAATGAACAACTATAACTCATCAAAAAATTAATTACTAATTAATTGATTTTTTGAATTAATGACTAATGAATCAAACTAAGGTAGTTTATGACTTCTTAATTAGATAAAATAATTTTAAAAACAATCAATTAAATGACCTAACTAAAAAATTAGCTAATCAACTATATAATCAATTAATAAAATTATCAATTATATAAATATTTAAATAGATAATAATTAATTATATAAATATATATAAAGCAATCAAAGAAATTAATCAAAATAAATTAGTCAATACCTAATTAATTAAATAGAAATTGATGTATCAATGACCAATTACTAATTAATTTAATGAATGACTCAATTAATTAATTAAAAACTAAATCTTAGATAAACTATGAACAACATAATGTATAAACCATTACATAGACTATACATATGCATAGATGCTAATGATTAGATATAAATGAATATGTGAATAGTATCAACCATATAAGATTATATTGCTTTATATATGTAACAAGCATGTAACTATCGAGGATAATATAAATAAGCACATGCAAACAATTAAATATGTACAAATGATTATTTAAAGAAGTAAATATAGACAATCATTTGTTGAATTAAACAGGTAAGCTAATGCATATACAAACAAGCTTAAAATTTTGTGATGCATATATAAGAAAGTTCCAATGTCCTAATCCTTAAGCTATGTAAATTCCTTAACAGTTATGCTTTAAAAATGTATAAACATTTCCAAATTCATTAATGAGTTACTAACATTTACAAATTCATGAATGAGTTAATTGTAGCTCAATATCAATGTACAATTTCATAGGGATTATGAATCAATGGTGGGGTAAGCATCCTCTTGCTTTTTAAGTAATGTGCATTGACAAAGGGCAAGTCTTAAGTGCCTTTGCATGCCATGTTGCCACTATTTGATGACTCTACTATTAACTACTTAATAATAATTACTAATATAAGCTTAAATACTAACTAATACTAATATTATCAATTAGGAGTTTTAGTTTTAATTATTAGATAATTATTAATTACATAATATTAACCTTTAATTATGTGATGATAATATTAATTATTTTGATAATATAAGTATTAACTAATAATGTACATAAGTATTATGTAATATTAATTGATTAAATAATAGAAAATATTATTAGATATTATTTAGTTATCTAGTTGTTATATAATTATTGATTAAAAATCTAGTATTATTAAGTATTATTAGGTATTATTATGTAAATGTGAATAAAAATATATAATATTATTACATTTTAGTAGTTATTAATATTATTAGGTTTTATTTTGTTATCTAAGTGTTATATACTTGCTAATAATATAATCTAGTAACTAATTATCTAATAATTAGTAGTTAATAATAAGGTTTTTAATTATCTTATATTTAATAAATACTTTCATAATTATTTAAAAAGTTATCTATTATTTACTTATCATAATAACTTATCTAATAATCAATAACACATACCTATTAATAATAATATAATTATCAATATCGAGTGTCTGAAGACAAAGTAGAATAAGGTGTACTTGTTAATAATAAATAAGGATCATTATCTAAATGTGTATAAAACTAGTTATAAATATTTATCTAAAGTTGGAGAGAGAGAGAGAGAGAGAGAGAGAGAGAGAGAGAGAGAGAGAGAGAGAGAGAGAGAGAGAGAGAGAGAGAGAGAGAGAGAGAGAGAGAGAGAGAGAGAGAGAGAGAGAGAGAGAGAGAGAGAGAGAGAGAGAAGAGCTTTAGAGGACATGCGTGTCCAAGGTTTACTTTTTGCCAAAAAGGGGGTCACTGTGATGGAGAGATATAGAGAAGGCAAGTGATTGAGAGATTTAGTAGGAGGAGGAAGAGATATTGAGAGAATGTAGGCGACATAGAGATGTTGCGATTATTTAGAGAGGGAAAATGAGAGATATTTAGAGAGAGAAGGGGTCACCAATGCCCCCATGCAAGTAGAGAAGCTCTCTCCTTGTCCCTTGTATCTCTCTCCCTCTAGGCTTTCTCCCTCTCCCTCTCTCTCTCATCTTGGACATGCATTTAATGCTCCACTACCATGAACTAGTTATATAAGGCCACCCCCTCCTATCAACCCCCCTCAAGTTGTGGACTAGTTACATTTGACAGAAGATTCATTGCTTGCATAGCTCAATCATTCCCATAGGTATGTGTGTCTCACACACACTCTCTCTATCTTTTTCTATATTGTGAGCACACACAGTCAAGCTCACGAACCCACGTGTGCACATGTGCGAGCACGCATGCACGTGCACGTGCACATGCGCGCGCGCATGCACACGCACATGCACGCACACACACACACACGCATGCACGCACACACACACACACACACACACACACACACACACACACACACACACACACACACACACACACACACACACACACACACACACACACACACACACACACACACACACACACACACACACACACATACACACACACATCTTTGACATGCACAACCACACATACAAATGACAATTAGCATGTCATCCACATGAAGAATCAAGATCATAAGGCTACCATTTGTAGCCTTCCTCGTATATATAGGTAGTAATCAATCTCATTTCTAGTGTACCCTTAAGAGTGCATAAAGTCATCAAACTAATCATACCATTCCCAAAGAGCCTTCAAACCATATAAGCTCTTATGCACCTTACACACCAACTATTCCTTGCCTTCCACAACAAATCCCGGCCCTCAAGCTATTGCATGTGAATATCCTCATGTAAGTCCCCATGTAAGAAAGTAGTCTTTACATCTGTTTGAACCAACTTCATCCAAGTAGCATTCTTTTCCAAAAAATCCATTGTTGATTGCATAGCCCTCTGCTATTGAGATATTTGCAATCACACCTACTTCAGTCCCTTTGTAAAGAGCAATGAGGGCTCAGGACCAAAATCCCATATGCACAATAGGAGGAAGTGCCACCACTCAATTCCTATAAAAGCATTGTACTTGCACTCTTTTTCAAATGTAATGATAGTACTCTTTTCTTTCCAGTAAAGTGTTTATGTCATTGTACACACACAAGATTGTGTTTATGAGTCCAAGTCTCAATCTTGGAACCTCATTCACTTGTGTGACAATTTGTCATTGTCTAGGTCAATGTCTTCATGAGTTTCTTCTTCCTCTTTCAACCTCCATAGCTTTCGCATCTGCCATGCTCTAGATCCCGCATATTTTAACATGGTATCAGAGCCTAGTTAGGCATGACCTAGCTCATCTCAACTTCCTTCTCTACTCTTCTAGCTTCTATTCATCATTGCTTGAGCTAAAGGTCTCATCTTCCACCTCTATCTCCACTTGACCTTTCTTGGCAACCATAGCTAGCCTACACCTACCTTGTTTGGAGTCTTCATATCTCTCAAACCAAGCCATATCTCATTGAGATTCCTTCTAGAGATATATTTCTCTGCTCAAGGCGCTTCTTCCTAGCACTTCAAACCAAGACATTGATGATCATCTAGCTCAGCATTGCGTGAATTCCAGCTCACTGTCCTATCTGCACTTGTGTTTGATAGTACAGTTTGTTCAGTCCATACACGCAACAATGTTTATCATTATCATAGGGCTTTTGAAGCTATACATCTAAACTCTCTCCCCCTCAGAGGGTTTCTCAAATGGCTACCTCTGTGAGCAGCAATAAGCAAAATACCAATCGTTTGTTCCTAAAAATCCTAATTTGCAATAGCTCACTTTTACTAAAGCTCTTTTTTACTTCATCTACTCACTGATTCCAACACACCGAAAGTCCTATCACTTAGATTTGAAGGTTCCAGCATCAAATCAAGAAGGGGAAGATTTGGATTTGAAAGAACTAGAAGGATTTTGCATATTTGGAAAACTCAAGGAAGAAACATAGTGTCCATTGACACTCATTTAGTGCTCTTAGCACTTGTTTCTTTTGACACATCTCAACCAACTCTTCTGCTGCTCAAATCCAATAATTTTGAAGTTTATTTGCTACTATTCCCGCAAGTCGAACATGGGCAAAGACTCTCCAACTGCTCGCTTCAAAGGAGTCGGGTTTCACACCTCGCACGCCCACATCAAACTCATCCTGATGAAGAAGGGCCTCTAGGCCATTACCACTGGAAAAGAAAAGAAGCCTCGTGATGCAGACCTTATTCTAACTTGGCAAAAGAATGATGATAAGGCTCATCAAATTGGAGCTAGACGACAGCTATATCCACCATGTGGATAACTGTGATACTTCACAGGATACATGGAAGAGGCTTGACACCTTGTTTGGTGCACATTCTAAAGGATCAAAGTATGGCCTCTTGATTGATTTTTTCAAGCTTGAAATGAAGTCTAGCACATCACTTGCCACACATCTAAATTACATGGAATGACTTCTAACCCAATTTTCAGGAATCAACATTAAAATGGAAGAAGATGTTTGCATCAGTGTTCTACTTTAAGAGTTTGCCTCTTGAATATAATAATGGATCAACAACTCTAATCAATATGCCAAACCCTGAACTTGTTGATATCTAGGCATCACTATTAGAGGAGGAAAATAAGCTAAAAACTAAGGAAGAACCAAGCATCTCCAGAGATGAACATGCATTATATGTTGGCAACAGGTACAAAGGCAAGAGGAATCATCTCTTTTATGAATTCTGCAAAAGGACCGGACACACCGAGAAGTTTTGCCATGCCAAAAAGAGGTCCCGAAAGGCCTATCTAGTTGCACTCAAAGAAGAAGAAGAAGAAAATAGAGCAAAGGAAGAAGAAGAAGAAGAAGACCACCAGGAGAAGGACAAACCTCATTAGTCCTTCTATTTAGACAGAATTTTTTAGCTTTGTATTTCCTAGCCCTAGTGCTTCAAACATAAACTTATAAACTCCTGAAATAAGCATTGTACTAAAGCCTCTATACACTTTGTGAGGCCCCTGCTACAACCTTGGATGACCATCATGTTTGTGGTACACACACTTGGCCTTTTTTGCGACAACCTCTGGTGTTTTTCCATGTTTATGGTGTGCCCACACTTTGCAGGTGTTGCTTTCACTAAAGGCTCTATACGCTTTCTACTTCTGGTTGTGATTGAGGAGGGATGTTGAGATATTTGCAATCACACCTACTTCAGTCCCTTTGTAAGGAGTGATGAGGGGTCAGGACGAAAAGCCCATATGCACAGTAGGAGAAAGTGCCACCACTCAATTCCTATAAAGCATTGTACTTGCACTCTTTTCCAAATGCAATGATAGTACTCTTTTCTTTCCAGTAAAGTGTCTATGTCACTATACACACACAAGATTGTGTTTACGAGTCCAAGTCTCAATCTTGGAACCTAATTCACTTGTGTGACAATCTGTCTTTGTTTGGATCAATGTCTTCATGAGTTTCTTCTTCCTCTTTCAACCTCCATAGCTTCCACATCTGCCATGCTCTAGATCTCACATATTTTAACATCTACCACTTATCACTGCATCCTAGCCATAGCATCTATATAGCAAGAATGCTCACAACAATCTGTAACCATGATATAATCTAGAGACAAGGTATACCTATTTGGTGGTCTATACCCCTATAAACCTATGCAAAACTGACAACACAAGCCTCTAGCTATCCCATCTATCTATTCTATAAAACATGAGGTTGTCCACCATCCCATGGCACTCCCACCTCAACATATTAGGTTTTCCAAGTCCTATATCATGTGGAATAGGTTGTACAATCTTCTCATGTGATGGTTGTTCATCCTCCTAAAAGACACTATAGATATCAAATGTTTTGATAGGCTACTTACATGTCTTATTCTCATTAAAGATGCCATCATGGTTCTATATTATCCTTCTAGATTTAGAATCCTATAGCAAGTGATAGCCTATTTCACTTGACTCTCCATAGCCAATAAATACACATTTCTTGGACTTAAGATTAAGCGCTTACTTCATTTGTCCCTAGGTATATGCATAAATGCATCACACCCAAAAATACACAAGTGATCATAATGTGGTCTTTTGCGAGACTGTAACTTCTTTGGTATCTTACCTTCCAATGGCTTACTAGGAGATCTCTTGATCAAATGCACTATTATCTTTATAGCTTCAACCCAAAATCCATTAGTGAGATCAGCATTAGAGAGTATACTATGGGTTCTTTCTTGAATAGTCCCATTTATCTTCCCAACCACACCATTATGAGTAGGATTCTCAGGAGTTATCAAATCTCTTTTGATACCATGGCTTGCACAAGAGTTTGCAAAGGTATGTGTACTCTCCACTATTATCAATCCTCAAGCACTTAAGCTTCTTTTCTAATTGGTTCTTTGAAAATGGCAAGAGCTTTTAAAATGCAATGAATACATCGCTTTTCTTATGAAGAGGATAAGCCTGTTGAAAATAGGCCCTTCAAAAAAGTCTCATAAGAACCTAGTCTTGCCCTAGAAGGGGCCTAGAAGAGAGTCATCTATGATGTAACTCTTCATCTATCCCAAGTGACACTGGGATCATTGATGATGTAAGCAAGCCACTTGCCTCGAACAATATAAAGAGGCCACTGAACTTTAATTTGTGCATGCCTTCCTCCAAGCATGAAAGATGGATGTTACAAGCTTCACAATCCACAATGCACTCCCTTGATCCTCAAGCCCTCTACGGCCTCCAAATTCAAAAGAGAAGCATGGGCATAGGCATTAGAAGGAACTAGGGAGAAGAACAAAGGCTTTACCACATGGTCCCTCACCCTCACACTCTCACTCCCTTGCTCTTAATCTCACCCTCTCCCTTACTCTCTCTCTCTCTCTCTCTTTCTCTCTCTCTCTCATAATGGCAAAAAGTAAGAAGGAAATAACAAGAAGTTTGCACACACATGAATATCTTATTCTATTCAATCTCATACTTTAAATACACTTTTTTAGGGATAGGGTTTCCCCATCTCCCTTGGGCATTAGCCCCTCCTTTGGGCCTTGTGACCAATCATTCCTCTTAGATGCAACTTAGACTAATATAAATGAATTGTGCATGCATAGCCTTTGGTGTATCTCTTAATCATAAATAGAACTTATATAGGAGGATCTTGGCTTTTGTTATAGCATTCCATACAATGGTCTCTTTTAAAACATGATAATTTTTTCGTGAAAAATAGTGAGCCTTTAAGGTCATCTTGGTTTCCTTTGTCTCTTTTTTTAAAATGCAATTAACATTTGTTCCTCTCCTTGTTGAGTGCTAGTCCCATGGCACTCATGTCAAAATTAGCTGAGTGACTAGCGAGAGATGCTAGAATTAGGAGGTCCTAGTGAAGGTGGGATATGCATAGGAGGCAGTGTGGAGCTGGATAGGTTGTGGCAAAGAGTAGGTTGATGCCTATTGTATTGGTGGATGAAATCAAAGTACTTGCATGTCATTGATATCAATTAGTCTTTTAGGGATCAATGCAATATTGTACCTATATCATATTATTGTTCTCTTAGCGTGATTCTTATTTAATCCATTCCAATTTCTGTCAAGTCTCATGTGCATATTGTCATGACAATATTCCATTTCTTTCCATTATAGCTCGATTAGCATTGTTGTGACTAACCCCCAACGTGGTATTAAAGAGCTATCAGTTAGGTATCTTTTCTAGCTAAGCCTTATTACATTTAGTTGATCCAACATTTAGGGTAGAGCATCTAGTACAAGTTGTGACTATTTATCTCCCTTCAATCTCCATGAATATAGACAACCAACTACCCATCTAACTTGGAGGACCCATAACTTTTGATTGAGGGTATATTAGCTAGAGCTCTAAACCGAGGAAATATTTTCCAACTTAGGCCACTCCTCCATGTCACATTCATTGCCAACATTGCACTACCTACTACCTAGCATTGTCATTTTTTGCAAATCTAGGGAAAATTTTGCTAATTGTGAACAGACATGATCTCTCTTCCCACACAAAGCTATGTTAGAGATTTTATCCCTCATATAGTCCCTCAATTCTACCCAAAAGGTCTACCAAAATTTTTATTCCAGTTGTGAGGTATAAGAAAATCTCTTAGGGTACCTCTGTAGGCAACCATAGCCAAACTTATCAAGAGCTCACATTCTCTTATTTCTCTCACTTGTTGAGCTTTTCTAGCGAGTTGTAACTTCTTTAGAAGCATTTTTCTACCATTTTCCACTCTTCTTACTTTTCTCCAAGCCTTACTATGGATTCAAAGAAAACCAAACTAGATGGAATTGCCTCCTTTACTTGTTAAGCATAGATGAACGGGTATTTCATGAAGAAGAAGCTATGGTATGTTATACATTGTGCTTAGAGTCAACAATTTGGAGTTGCATTAAGATCTTCTAGATTCACTAAAGATTTACAACTCAAGATCACATAACTCAACTGAGCCCTAAGCAAAAAAAGAAAGATGAACAAGTACTAGAAATCATTTTGACTAACCTTATAGATGAGCTTGTCCATCATGCCCAATACTTATTTGAAGCATGGCATACATTGGAGACTACATTTGGAGCCAAATGTAAAAATTTCACTACTAGTCTTAGGATTGGCCTTTATGGTTTGCAAATGGAAGATGAAAATTTTGTTGATAATGTAGTCTAACAAAATGAAAAGCCTGAAGATTCAACTTTTCAATGTTGGAGAACAAGTCAAAGACACAGATGCTATAGCACTAATACCAAAGATTATGCCATCCAACTTTAATCAAAGGTTCAAAATCTTGAAAGATAAAGAGCCACTTCCAAGCCTAGAGAGTGTATAGATTCTCTCCTTGAAGAAAAGAAGAGCATGGGATTGACACCCTATGAAGGAAATCTAGCCTCCTGTGTTATTCGAACGAGGAACTAGGACCATTGCAAGCACTCCAAGAAGACAAAACACAAGTCAACATATTGCTTCACAAAGTATCCTTGCAATAATTTCGAAACACCAAGTCATGGAGCAAAGTATTGTAGAGCACACCAAAGGAGTCTACAACAACAAACATGGTGGAAGACAAAAAAAGAAATTCTAGCATATGCTCAAACCTATCTTGACTATGCATTTTGATCTACACTTGATCTACATCAACATTAGAGATTAGCTTTTGTTTTGGTAACTCACTAATTTTTGGTAATCTTGGACTTACTTTTTAAGTTTTAGAAGTCTCTTCCCAAGTAATCTTGAACTTTTTGTTTGAGTTCTAGAAGTTTCTTCCTAGTAATCCTAGTCTATGTGGGCATTATATGGTATTTAATTAAACTTTGTGAACTTGGACTTCATGTTTTAAAAGTTCTAGATAGTTTTTTGCCTTGTCAAAGTGAGTATCGCCTAGAACACATATACATTATCTATTCTATCTAAGTATTCACCATGTTTACTCTAATTATTATTTGGGCTAGGGAGGGTGTTGAAAATAGACTCTTCATATAGGCTCATTAGAGCCTACTTTTTTTTAGAAGAGAATGAAGTAGGTAGTCATCTATGATGTAACTCTTCACCTACCCCAGGTGACATTGAGGTCATTGATAAAATGTAAGCAAGCCACTTGCCACAACCTAAATAAGAGGACATTGAACTTCAATTGTAACAATCTCTCAATAACAACAGTGAGCATCAAGATTAACTTTGTTAGATGTCTATTTCATTTGTATCAACTTCTATTTAGTCCATTCCAATTGCATTCAAATCTCATGTGCTTCTTGCCATGACAATATTTCAGTTCTTTTCACCATAACTCAATTTAGCATTGCTATGATTAATCTTCATGTTTCTCATTAAGCCCAAACCTTCCTTATGTTGTCATTGATAAAAGTGAAAAAATACAATGCTCCACCCAATGAAACCATAGCCATTGGCCCATACAAATCTCTACCAGCCAAATTAAGACATTATAATCTTCTACTCCCATTGCCTCTCTTATATAATATTTTAGTTTACTTTCCAAAGAGACAATGCTCACAAAAGCTAAGATAAAAAAAATTAGACAAGCAAGGTAGTCTAAATGATATAAGGCTTTTATTCCAATGATTGACATATGCCCTAAATGACTGATGCAATAAAGAGACACATGGTTGCTTAATGAATGGTTTCAAGATGGTCTATAATACAATAAACATGCAAAGGATACAACATATTTGTTTTACTTTGACCCAAAAATAGATCCCTTGCAAATCTTTCACGCATGATCACCAAATATTACTCTAAGCTACAATCAGCAAGCTTTCATGTATTGGTGAAACTTTTTATCAAGTCTAGAACATGTTGTATATTCTAGAAGATAAAAGAAGAACCATTTGGCAATGAGAAGTGTTTATCATTGGTGTCAATAATATTACATGCACAGTTGTTTCCAAGACAAATTTATCCTCTTTTTTCAACATCATAAATAGAGAACCACTCCCTATGTGGAATAACATGAAATGGTGCTCCAAAATCTATGAGCCAAATCTAAAACATGCTATTATCCATGGCAATTAAGAATGCATCATCAAAAAAGAGAATACAAACAAGACATCACCATCCTCCCTATTAATTTTCTCTCTCAATATCCCTCTCCCTTTCCATCTCTCTCTCCTCCCCTCTCTCTCTTTTCCTCTCCATTCCCCCCCTCTCTCTCTCTCTCTCTCTCTCTCTTTCCTTGCCTCCATATCCCTCTCTTTCTTTTCTCTATTTCCCCCTCTTCCTCTCTCTTTTTTTCAATATTTTTTCCCTTGCCTTTCATCTCAACCCCTCTCTCCCTTTCCCTCTTTCCCTCTTTCGCTCTTCCTCTTTTTCTACCTACATATCCCTCTCTTTCTTTCTCTCTCTTTCCCCCTCTCTATCTCCCCTCTCCCTATCTTTATTTTTCATTTTTTTTAATTTTTCTCTCCCTCTCTCTTTCTCTTTCCCTCTCCCTCTCCCTCTCTCGCTTTCCCTTGATTTTTATATATGTCTCTATCTCTATCTCATGCATTAATCTCCTCAATCTTTACCTTACTTCCCTCATTGTCATTGTCCTTAGTTTTCTTTTTTCCTTTTTGCATGTTATTCCATTTGTAGAAATCATTTTTTATGTTTACCTTCTTGTTATAAAGTAAGATTCCATATCCTTTATGATACATGACTTACTTTTTTGTTTACCTCTCTCATGAGAGTTTCCCTTAGTATTTGATATTCCTCTCACCATAATTGCACTTGGAGCACCAAGAGGAACACTAAGAAAATGGAAAAATTGATTCAAGAAAATTTATATTGTCCCACTAACAAGCATGTTCATTATACTTTAATTAACCACAAGAAGAAAAAGAACACTAAGAACAATCAATCTTCATGCAACATTGTGTATTGAAAACTTCAACATATTCTTCATAGAAACCATGAAAGAACCAAAAGAGCATAAAGAAATGATCAACTTTTAATGAAATTCATCATATATTATTCATATTTCATCATCTTCATAGTCTTCCTCTCAATCTCTCTCATGTAGATAAAATGTTTCTTCATAGAAATTGGCTATCTCTCATACACACTCTCTCACATATGCTCTCTCTCAATAGTACATGAGAATAATAAAGAATGATCCTCAATAATCCTCTCTTGGTTGTGGATATCCCTCCCAAGAGCTATGCTTGATACTGATATGAAGAGTTGGTAGAGCCACTATAGTGACCCTAGGAAGCTCATTAGTGTCACTGTTACTTTGGTTTTTAGTTCAGCTCTTCATTAGCTATTGCTTGTGCTTCTTTGAGCTATTAAGAACTTCCATTATTCTCTTTATAATATTTAAAAACATTCGCAAGATAAACTTCCATCCATCAGAACACTTACAGAAGCATACAAAAGACACCAGAAAGCATATAGAAGCTCATTAGCACACTATAAAAGGTCTACAATAGGTATAAAAACCATAGAGCTCAAATAAAAACCAATTCAAACCATAAAAAACCATCTAAATCACTCTCAATAATTTCTCAAACCACTCATTTACAATTACAACCTCTCAAAAAGAAAAAAAAATCAAAACAAAGACAAAACAGACCCATTAGAACCTAACTGACAGACTACAAAACCAATCAACACATTATTACTCAACTAAAAACCACTATTAGCTTCTCAAACCTACTCAACCCATTCCAACACACTTCAAAATACTTCAAAACAATCTAAAAACAATCAATCAGCCACCACAGAAACCAATAAAAAACCACCCAAAATCCAACAAAAACTAGCTAAAAATATAGCCATTTCAGCTTCAATATATTCCCACACTTAATTAGGGAGCTTTCTTGTGTGAGCTTGAAAAAAAAAATCTCTAAAATAACCATCCTCAATCATCAACTCTAGCTCGAATAAATTCGTGATTCCTTCTAATAACCTATATTCAGTAAACAATTTTGACAAAAGAAAAACACCTTGCATCCATTAATTCATCCTAAAAAGGTAAAATCATGATAAATTTGTAAATGATATAGTAGGTTTCTTCATTTGTCCCCATTGCAACTCATAAAAAACCAAGAAATTACCAAAGAACCACCATCTCGATAAGCTTCAGTAAACCACGACCCCTTCATACACAACTCACATAAAAACTAGACTTAAAATAGTCACTTGAATGGCACCTCCAAAAAACATAATGTATTATTATGGCTTAGCAAAGATACATCAAGAATCAATGGATTGTATCACACTTGAAAGATAGTTTCAGAATTTGTCTATGGAGAGGGATTCATCCACAAATGTCTTGGGAGGATTTTGAAAAAATTGCAAATAATATATTGTCTCTATAAGGACAATATATCTACTCGAAAGACATAGAGCATGGAAATACAATATGTCCAACAGCTGATGAGGATCTACATTAGCATTAAGATACAATTGAGGTACTGGCTTTTGATCGTTATGAGAATCACATTACATGTGCACTAAGTATAAAGCAAAATAAGTATCCAATCTAATTAAAGGATTACTAGACTAATGATATATCAAGGCAAATTGCAAATAACTCTGATAAGCTTGTATAGGAGTCTTCCATTTCCCTAGAATGACAAGCTAATTAATCTAGGATCCCGCTAACGAATTTGTCAAACTCCATCCTCTATGTCTAGATATCTACAAATCAAAACCTGAGTGGCTACTACCAACTCATGTGGATAAAAAATAAAAGATAGGGAAGAAGGAAGGGGAATAAGCATTAAAGGATGAAGTGATAGATATACAAAATCGTAAAAAGAAGAAAAGCTTAAAGATGCAGATTTAGCCAGTTTAGTAGAATGTGACAAGAAAGGAGTTAAGAAATATTTTGAAAAAGTGGATAGGAGTATAGTAAATGGTAAAGGATGAGGAGAAAGTTAAAAAACACGATCTATGATGAACAAACGATGAGTAAAAACAAGAATTTGGGGATCTAATTGAGGTTGAAAAAGGAGAGGAGGAATGATTTATGGAGTGGATTGAAGTATGGATAAATAAGAATAAAATTTATGGGCTATTTGTTGATTATAAACAAGTGAAGATACTGATAGACCTAAAATAGATCAACGATTGTATGATTCAAAGAAGGATGTATCAAAAGGAATTTGTACAGTATTATGGGCTAAAAGATCCTTCCTCACTTGGTTAGTAGTTTGTAGATGTACGGAGGCTTTTATTTGTTGAGGATTTACACAACAAAATCTATCATTGGATGCCAAGAAACTTTAGGACAATCAATCACTTTGGATGAATAATCTTGGAAAATCTCATCTATCCTTATCTCTAGATTTCAAACATAAAGAACAACTTGTAAAATAATATCCCCCATATACCAAGTCAAATCCTCATCCTCTGGAATCACAAGATCACCTCTAGTATACGTATAAGCCATCAACATGGTGTCAAGTGTAATAGAAGCTTCAAATACCATTCCTAACTACTTCCACAAGGGGTTTAGAGGACTAAGCACCACTCCATCCATCCTTTGGAGAATATAAATCCATAATGGATAACTTCATATAAAAGGCTAGATTTTGTTATGTATAATGCACAAAAAGAGTGATCTAGCAGAATATATTCCATAAATTGCTCAAAGTAGATCCATAAAATGTCCATTCTAGATTGTAATCTCTCCATCTTGGATTGAAATAGCAAACATAGCATCACACTATGTTGAAGAGTAACCAAGTCTATATCTAACAAAGAAGGCATTGGGGATACACTAGGGCTTGGTGGAATAGGTAGGAATAGAGAGTAACTAAGCACCCTATTCTTTCAACTCCTTGATCTAGGTATTTTGACTATCAATGGTAGAGTTTGCTGATTGTAACTCTAGTGTCTATGCATCAATTAAAGCTTGGAACTCTTGGTTTTCATTAAAAAGACGATCTCTTTTCTCAGTAACACTAGCTTCTCGAGTTTTTCCTTCAACTAATTACGCTTGCAAAGAGGATATTTTCACTTTTTGGGCTTCTTACAATTTAGTATATTGATCTATTTTTTAATAGATTAGAAAGGGTCCTCATAAAAAGAAGAATATAACTGCTGAATACAGACAATAAAATTGATATCTCAATGGAGCTTTTAATATCCTTATACGAGAAATGAATGGCATATCCTACTATTAGGTGGTGTAGAGAAGGAGTTGATATGTCTATATTACCATCTCTTTGTAAACTAAACAAATTTGTAGATGTAAGGTATGTAGGAAGAGTAGTTCTTGATGTATTAGGGATTGACATTGGAGAAAATCGAACTCGAACACTTTCAACTATACACTTAAGCACTTTCTTTGGATCGCCAAAGGAGGAGGAGAATCATTATCTTTAGGGATGGGTTCATGACCTTCTGAAGGAGGAGGAACTACTAGAAGGGTTCCGAAAGGTGGTGAAATTTCCTTGGTAGGGGTAGAACATGTTAGAAATGCATATAAAGATGACCCATAAGTGACATTAGTCACATTATCCCTAGTGGGCTTGATAAAATGTTGATCTATTTTTGCATAAAGGTACGAACTCCAATCAATGACCACTCCTTTAAGCATCATTTTGGAAGTAGTGAACAACTCCTTGGATAAGTAATTGAATGGAGCCTTGGTAGGCACAAACCTACCTCGAAGAAATTGACACAATAGATTCCAAAATGGGTTTGAGATCATTGCCATTGAGACACTTGAGATGGTGATAACTTTCTAACTATCGAGAATGGTACCAGTTTGTTTCTACAACACTTTGATAATGTCCTCATTAGCTAAGAACTGATGGGGTGCATTGACTACCCAAACAAGCCATATTCCTATAGAAATTTTGACATGCCGCCCTAGCCACATGTGCGACCAAAAGCTTCATGAGATGTGGCACATAGGTATCCTAATCCCCATATCAAACAATAAAATAAACAAAACATACATACCATATCCTTGACTACAATATTACGACTAGTAAAATACCAAAAATCAGACAAACCACAACACATGAATACTAGTGAACTAAGAGTGAATGGATCGTGTCGACATTAACGGATTAGGAGACTACATCGCCCATACTCCTATGTAGTGCATTCATTGGATTAGTGATCAGTGAAGTGAGTAGATTTAGGTTTAATTTGTGGTGGATTAAAAAAAAAATTATTACCAATGGGTGAAAATTTTATTAGGTGATAAACCTTTAAAAAAAAAGATAGTTCCTTAATTACACATTACAACCTTTATTAAATTGATCTATGCATTAAAAACAACCCATAACTATGATCTCGGCTCATAAGGTCTCTAAATGCAAAATTCATTGATTAAAAATTATTGTGTGTGTAGTACTTTCTGGCCAGCGCATGTATGAGTTATGATTTGTTCATTTTAATACAATTTACAATATGTATATTTGGTGTATGAAGCGAGTGCAATGTGAACAATAGGTCTATGTTATTTTATTTTACTTGTGTGCAGGGCATGGATGTGCATGGAAAATGTGATTAGTTAGGTTCATTTTAGGTATTAAATGTGGTTTGTCATGCACAAAAAAATAAAAAAACTGATATATGGAAGGTGTGTGTATGGACTCTAATCTGAATGTGCACACTTACAAAGGAACAATCATATCCACGAAGAAAATCAAAATGCAATCCAACTAGTCTGCAAGTTGACAACATGAAGAAAAAGACAAAAACATAACACATATACATTTTCATAATTATTTTTTACTTTTTTAAATTTTTTTTCTTTTTTAGATTAAAAGGAATCAAATTGAAAAGGTAAATAACAATAAGAAGTGTGGATTTTGAATGGGATTTTAAAGGGTTTTTTAAAGGTTTTTTCATATTTTTGTGAATTTTAAAGAGTTTTTATAAAAAAGTTAAATTCTTAGTGAATTAAAAAAATCTTAATTTTTTAGATAATATTTGATATCCAAAAATTTGTAATTATATTTTTAAAAAATTTCACTATTTTTCTACAAATTATTTGATTTTTTGTGTGTTTTTTTGTTATTTATTTATTTATTTTTGTATTTAAAGGTTTTCAACAATTTTAAATTAGCAAAAGATGGGTACCACAGTTCACCACGTTATGCATGAACATCAATAATGAGCCCCATGGCACAGACAATATGCCATGTGTGTCCTTATGCGTGAATGGCGGCAAAGAACCATGAATACACATGAATGAGCCACGGACTCACAAAAATTGATGCGAAGGCTGGTGCATAATCACCTATTGAAAAGATGGTGCCACGAAGGGAAGAGAGTGCAGTGGTGGGGTTGTTGATGACATGAATTTATGCATTAGAGGGTGTGGCTTTTAGGGCGAATGGGGGGGGGTAAGGAAGAGGGGCTAGGGAGAGGAAATAGGGGGCAAGGAGAGTTTAATGGGGAGGTGTGGAAACAGGGTTTATGGGAGGGGGTGGAATAACTAGGGGGAGGGGGGGGGAACCAAGGAGTGGGGTGGAAAATGGGTGGAATGGGGGTCGGTGGGAAAGAGGTATAATAGGGAAAGAGGAGGAGAAGGGGGGAGGGAGAGGGAGAAAAGGGAGGAGGAGAAGGAGGAAGTAGAGGAGGGGAGAAGAAGAAGGAGAAGAAAAAGAACAAGAGAGAGAAGAAGAAGAAGAACGAACCATTGTGGGGCAGGGGGATTTAAATTTTTTCATCTTTTGTTTTTGTTTTTTTTTTGGGGGGGTTAAAAGTGAAAGTTGAATTATGGGCATCCCTTGTCCTGCATATAAGCATGGGGTGAGATTAAAAAAAATTAAACATTCGGGATCATATGGGAGTGAGAAGAGTGTGGGTTGGTCAAATGCGACATGATGGACCCAATGGCGCTTGTCATGAGACGAAAATTGGGCATTCATGCAGCATGTAGGGACACTAATAGATGGAAAAGCATGGAAAAATTAATTAGGGATTGATCATACATCGGATGAAGGAGTAAAAAAAAAGCAAAAATTGGCAAGATGATTGGAGGGATGGGATGGACAACTCAACATGTGCTTCTAGTGGCAAAAAGAGACATTCATGTGGAAAAAGATCCCAAAACACACACGAAAACACAATTGAAAATTAATAACAAAAAATATATTTGCCACTGAAAAAAATGGCAATAAGGAGTTAAAATGTTTGATTTGATGAGCCACACTAGGTTATCAAGAAGAACATAGTTTTGATGAGAAATAGGGATGTTCACATGTAAAAATGATAAAAACCCCAAAGAAAAATACACAGAAAGTAATAATAACCAATCCATGCATTGGAATGATGTGAAAATCAAGAATGTTCAAGGGAAAGGGAGAATCAAAATTATAAGATCAAACCATAGTTTTAGAGTGAAAATGACACATTCACATGGAAACACATGTGATTCACATAAAATCATTCAAAACTTAATAGCTTATGAACTAGGACTCGGAATAGCGAGCGATAAAAGGGAACAACATCTACTTCAAAGGGATGAACATGGTTGTAAGGTCAGATTGTAGTTTTGAGATCATAGGGGATGTCCCTTGAAAATACATCTGAACCATGCAGTAGCATCCATGGGTAGCATTGTTGATGAAGATATGTTAAGTTGTTGAGGACAAAGAATACATTACTTGGCTCAATAGCCACTCATGTGGGAATGATAGAGTAGTATCTTACTCCATAACTCATGTCACTTGAAGAGGAATGAAGGAAACCCATATCTCACCCGATTTAGAAATTGACATGAGGGATGGCTCAAAGGGAGTATACCAGTGTACACAATTGATGGTGCATCAATGCATCCCATTCCATCTGGCACAGGTACAAGAAGGAAGGCCAAGGAGCTTGGTAGTGCAGTGCACAAAATGATGTAGTGACAAAGGCATATCCCATGTGTGCAGAGGGAAATGGAAATGTACCTAATTGCCAATTGTTGGAATGTCTCGTAATCCTCATCTCTCAATTGATTGAAGAAAATATTACTCACGCTTAGTCCCCCCTTTGTCTCATACTTTATTGGTAGATAAGAAGGACAATCTAGTTCCTCACAACCAATGTAATCCTTACTACCACTTGTGCAAAGATTTGTATACCTTGTGTGCAATTGATGGTGCAATCATGCATCTTGCCCTTTTGTTGGCATACAATGTAAGAAGAAATGCCAAGGAGCCTTACAGTGTTATGCATAGGAATAGATCGTGCTTTGTGCACTGGGAGGCCCAACTTGTGTATGCAATGCTCCATTGACATATCTCACCTCTCCTTTGGATTTGAAGGGCAAGGACTAGTTACTCATCCCACTCTCTATCTCATACTTTGTTGATGAATACAGAGGGAAGCCCATACTTCACATCCCTATCCAATTAGAATGAATGCTTGCATCACTCAAGGGGTTGTGAGATGAAGATTAGCTTGGGCTTGTTGATGACAATGAGCGTCTACTAAAAAAGAGGCATACCTAGGGAGGTAAACAATAATTTATAAACATGGATTGTATGAAGATCTTTTGTTTATTGTAGGAGTTGGACATTTTGCAAAGTGCCATAATACAACACACAAAGGGAGGTGGCTTCGGGACTGCATCCTAGAGAGTTTGACAGACGAGTCAGTTAATTTGTATTGTGGGGTATTACTACATTTTCTGCCACAGCCCATCTTCCCTCACAGGATGTTACTATCTTTTCTTAGAGCGAGGCCTATTATGACAAAAAAAATTCCTTTTTTCTCATAATAGTTTATTATTACTATTTCATTTTCTCTTCTTCCTACTCTTGAGGGTGTTGCCACCTTTTCTCAATTGAAATGTTAGTCTTTGGAGTGCCAAAATCCAAGAAGGTGTTGGTCGTGTACACTTCTTTCATAGGCTTTGGGACCTTATTGGTTTTTTATCTAGATGCCTAATTGGTAAGCCTCAAGCTTCATCTTTGTGTAAGGATGCTTTTGAATCTTTTTTTTTTGGGTGGCAGTATCAAATGTTGTCAAAATGTCAAATTAGGGTGAAAGGTATCCAAGTAGTTCACCAAGTCATACTCCTTGATAGGGTCTACTAGTTTTTTCAACCATCTAGGGAATGGGGTGATACCTCCTTTCATTTTTTCACTTTTTTCAAGCAAGATTGCATCACCACTTTGTCTATCACTAGACATACATTCATCTCTTTTGTCTCCTAATCCTTTGGTTCTGTGTCTTGGACTATCTCTGCAACCTTCCGTGGCATTGGATTGTCTTGTGATGTATTGCTCTATGGTTTTTTTGGAAACTTAAAATTGACAAATTTTGTAGGTTTCCGGAACATTCTCTTTTGGAACTATTGGTTCTCTTTTCTTGGCACATGTAACTGTAGATACTTCCAATTCTACTAGATTGGAGGCAGGCTCTTGATTCTTCTATTGGGTGTCTGTGTCTATTAGTCTTAACATAAGCTAGATTCGGATAGTCTTTAGTAGTCTGACCTTCTTCTTTGCATTTTCTATAAAGGTGCTTGTAATCCATGGATCTTCTAGGTTTGGGGAAATTTTGGGAGATGTGGTGACCTTTCTCTTTGCACTAGTAGTATTCCACTTCTGATCTCTATCCACCACTAGACTAGCTTCCTCTGTGACTTTGGGTAGGAAACCTCCTTGGACCAAAATTAGGACCAAATTCATTGGGCTTTGGGATGATATCTTGGGTTGTCATCTTGGATTCTAACATGTTGAGCCTTGCTTCCTCATATTTCTTCTTTTTGTCATACATCTCCTTCAGAGAGCAGACATCCTTTGTGTGGTTGTTTCTTAGATAGTAAGAATAGAAGGCTCTAGGGATAGTTGGCTTTTGAGTTCATTTAGTCACTAAATGTTCCACTCAATGATACTTCCTGAACCAAGTGTTTGATCTCATTATAGCTCTTCCTGCTCCTATAATATTGAATATGCTGGTGGTATTCAGTTTCAGTGTTTGCAACTGTTTTATTATCACATCCATCAACTCTTTCTTGATGCTTGCAACTAAATTGGACAATTAGTCCTTCAAAGTTTATCCTCTTGGAGTACTCATAGTAGGATTTTGGAAAGTCTCTATAATCACTGCATAGACTAGTTGGGTTTCCAAAGGGTCCTCTGTTCCAATTCTGATTCTGAGCTCCTATATCGAGATTGTTGATTTGTTGGTAGTTCTAGTTGGTATTGTTCCACTATTGTTGTTAAGTTGCCATTGGGGGAGTTGTTTGAGGCCATTGCTGTTACGGTTGAAACATCATTTAAGGCAATATTGTCTACGGTCATTGTGGATTTGGTGTACTATACTATGGCATTGTTTGCATCTGGGGATAGGGATAGAGAATAGCCCCTTGGGCTATATTTGGTGGTTATACCATTCTAGCATTGGAGGAGGTAACACTCCTTTCCCTAAGGTCATAGACAATCTTGTTTCAACTTCATTGTATAGTCTTGCACCTTTCATTGCAACTTGTAGGTTGACTAGTCTTCTCAGCTCCACAAACTTATGAACTTTTGGTTGTAAGCCTCTAAAGAAAAACTCCCTTCTAGATGCCTTCATCCAAATTATGGTTGGTCCATCTCTTCAATATAGATTCCATTCTAGAGACATATGCTTGCACCCATTCTCCAAACGACTGAATTTTTAGTATGATTTCCATTCTAGAGATATATGCTTCCACCCATT
Source organism: Lygodium microphyllum (assembly GCF_053477565.2). NCBI lineage: Eukaryota > Viridiplantae > Streptophyta > Polypodiopsida > Schizaeales > Lygodiaceae > Lygodium > Lygodium microphyllum. The sequence goes on along the minus strand of NW_028229584.1, from coordinate 26,937 downwards.
CTCCAAAGAACTCTTTATAACCGCTCTTCAAAAATTTTGTGTCTAAAATTGGTAAGAAAGGCCACCTTTAGGTCATCCCATGTGCTAAAAGTTCATGTTGCTTGTCACCTTTGAAAGTAGCAAAAAATATCACCAATCAATGCTCTGGCATTTTGACATTGTTGACTACACATGCTACCATGAACTTAGCTACATGAAGATCGGGGTATTCATTGTATTCTTCCTTAAAGATTGGCAATGGGACTACATTCGTCATGTCATCAACATTTCCAAGACAAATCAGGCTTGGAATGAAATTTTGATTCACCATTGGGACTTTTGTAAAGAGTGTCACAATGGCATCAAGGGAGGCTTATGCTACTGACTTGTTCTTGACTTTGATTTTTGCATTCTCTCTTCTCATGTATCTCTAGATTTGTTCTAGTTCTTACCTCTCTTGATCTCATCATTTGTAAACGCCCCGAACAACGTAGTATGCTTAACAATTATGATATTTTCTTGTTTTCGAGATTTAATAGAAAAGAGAATGAACACTTAAAGCTGAAAATGAAAATTACTCACAAAATTACAGCCATAAAAATGTAAAAGTAATGGAGACAAGATTGAGGGTTGAAGATGGGCAACCCCCCCCCCCCCCGAAGGAATGTATTTCTGCTCAACCCAAGTCCCTTAGGGAAGAGCTCATTTACAATCAACCTGAGAGTGAGAAGAAGTAATTCTCACTCTCACAAGATCATGCAAAGATGTACAAACACACATGCATTATCTATTATGCAATGATAAGAACTGATTTCTTTACAGTATGAGAGAAGAAAAAGGGGAATTCAGCCTTTCTCCATCGTTGATCAGCAGTACAGGGATAGATCTTGCTTCTTGTAGCTAAAATGGAAGAAAGAGCTCAAGAAGGAGGTGCTGTAATGAATTTACAGGCTTGCTGTCTTGTAAAACAGCAGTGATAGAAGAGGGAATATGGAGGAATTTGATAATGGAGAAGTGGGGGATGATGATGGGGATGGATGGGGCCAGTTTCTGGCTATCTGTGGGTGCTGTACATGAGTTTACAGCAAAGAAAAATGATGCTCAATGAAGAAAAACGAGCTCTTATTTATAGGAGAGGGGAGAGCTAGTACAAAAGGGGAAAGTGGAGTAGCACAAGACAAGTGTCCAGCCACATGTCATGAGATGTGACTAGTGGTGGGACACTTGAAAACTTGTGTGACAAGTGTCTTGACACTTGTCTCTTCTTTATGGCCTTCCTTTTTGGGTTGAATACTGTCAAGAATAGAAACAACCAAATTTAGTAAGCACAGTCAGAGTACAGAACTTACTATTTTTAGAATGACATCCCTATTTTTTAGGACTAGCATTTTTAGGCTAATTCGAGGCTCCTAAAATTTAGGGATCTCCTAAAATTTAGGGATCTCCTAGAATTTAGGGACCCCCCTAATATGGGTATCATATGAAAGCTTTTTCCGTGTACATCGCAAAAATGGTATCTGAATCTTCATGTGACTTTCCTATGCAAAGAAATGTGCATTTCAAGCTTTCAGCCCACACATGCACATTATACAAGCATTTCATGATCATGCCATCTTGTTGATTGTAACTGTCTGTTCTGGTGGATCTAGCCCACACTTCAAGGCATCAATCCTTTCTGTGTGCGAGTCTAACCCTGATATGCGTGAGTTCTAGTCACAGGCGCCCAATCGGGTCATATAGGTGGAAGTGTGAACTATCTTTTCTCTAACCCACCGTGTGGGTCCACCATAACCTGTGACCACTCATCAGTGGCCAGCTCCAATGCACTTTTCTTTATATCTAATTAGTGCAAAGGAAATAAATTTAATAAATCATTATATAGATAAATTAATGAAAAAGGATACAAATTCTGTTTCTATAGAGTTTTGACAGCCCTCTGGCTTTTATTCAGCTGTCCTCAGTTGAAAATCTTCTTGATATTGTTGTAGAATATTTGGGTAATCCTTCATGAATTTTTCATCTACCCACTGTGCATCTGTGGTGGGTAGATTCTTGAATTTTAGCAAGAATTTTCGTGTCACAAGGCCACTTCTCGTGGTTCGATCCTTGAGAAACAAAATCTTTTCAGGTTCCAAGAGTTGCTCTGTTTCTTCAACTTCTGGGGGATCTTCAGTAATGGGTTCCTTTGGTTCTGGTCCTATGTAAGGTTTTAGTAAACTTACATGAAAAGCATTGTGTATTTTCCAATGAGTAGGAGGCTCAAGTCGATAAGAAACTTCATTTATTTTCTCAATCACTTTGAAGGGTCCAAAGTATCTACTGGAGAGCTTTGGAAAAGATGAATTTTGACCAGAACCTTGTTTGAGCCTGCTTTTATCAAACTTTAGCAAGACATATTGACCTTTTTCAAAAGCCAAAGGTCTTCTTCGTTTATCTGCTTTCTTCTTTTGTCGCTCTTGCGCAACTTTGATAGTGGCTCGAACTTGATCCATTGTTGTTTTTAAATCTGAAGCAAACTCATCAGCAGCAAAAATCTTATCTTTAGTGCGAATAATTGGAGGAGGAATCACTTTACCCTGTACTATTTCATTTGGAGCTTTCCCTGTGGATGAGTGCACTGTATTGTTGTAAGCAAACTCCAATAATGGAAGATATTTCTCCCATTGTGACTTATGTTCACTAACATAAGCTTTCAACATATCCAAAAGAGTGAGATTCATCACCTCTGTTTGGCCGTCAGTTTGAGGATGAAAAGCTGAGGAGAACTTTAAAGTGGTTCCCAAATTCTCAAATAAAGCACGTCAAAAGTTACTTGTGAATTTGGAGTCTCTATCTGAAATGATCTCAGAAGGCATACCATGTAATCTGAAGATATGTTGAATGAAAAGTCTTGCAGCTTGTGCGGATTTCAATGTTTTATGACATGGAATAAAATGTGATTGTTTGCTGAATCTATCAATTATGACCCAAATCATATCATGACCTTGAGGTGTTCTTGGAATACCTGAGATGAAATCCATTGTGATAGATTCCCATAGATCTTTGGGCACTGGAAGAGGTTGCAACAATCCTGGAATCTTCTGCCTATCATATTTGGATTTTTGGCATACCAGACAAGCCTCAATGAAGTTATGTGTATCTTTTCGTAATGTTGGCCAATAAAAGTAGCGCTCAATTGCACTTAGAGTGGCTGCCCTCCCTCTATGCCCTGCATAAGGGGGTTCACGACTTTCTTTAAGCACCTTTTGTCGAACAGGAAGAGTGACACAAAGGCGATTGTTCATGAGAAGGTAACCGTCTTTGATGGAATAATCTGGATGAGAACCTCCTTGCTGTAAATTTGACCAAACTACTGCAAAATCAGTATCTTCATCATAAGTATTCTTCATCGTTTGAAAATCTTCATGATGAGCCACTGTAATAGTTGCAATGCGAGGCACTCTAGAAAGTGCATCAGCAACTACATTTTGTTTCCCTGGAGTGTACATAATTTGAAAATGAAACATAGACAAGAAATTTTCCCATCTTGCATGTTTCTCCTGCAAATGCTTTTGAGTCTTGAAATACTTCAAGCTTTGATGATCGGTTTTAATAAGGAATTCATTGCCTAAAAGATAATGTTTCCATATCTTTAAAGCATGAACCACTGCTAAGAGCTCCTTTTCATAAATGTCATACCTTTTCTCCACATCATTTAGACGGCGGCTTTCAAAGGCTACGGCATGGCCTTCTTGATTTAGCACTGCACCAATACAATCACCGCAAGCATCTGCTTCCACCACAAATGGTTTTACCAGATCTGGAATGATAAGAACAGGTCCAGAAGTAAGAGCTGTTTTCAGCCTTGTGAAGGCTGCCTTCTCTTTTTCCTTCCATTGGAAAGAGATCTTCTTCTTTGTAAGGTCATGAAGTGGAGAAGCCATATGTGCAAAATGCTTGATGAAGCGGTGGTAATAAGAACATAAGCCAAGAAACGATCGCACCTCATGTACATCACGAAGATGAGGCCATTCTTGGATTATCCTGATCTTTTCAGGATCCATCTGAATCCCTTCAAAAGAGATGACATGCCCAAGGTAATTTATTTTATGCATGAAAAATTCACTCTTTTTACCATTTACCAAGAGTTGATTTTGTTGTAGTAATTGTAGAACAATTTCCAAGTGTTGATGATGATCCTCTTCATTCTTGCTAAAGACAAGAATATCATCAAAGAAAGTACCGACATATTATTGATGCTCTCTAAAGATGCGCTCCATCATTCGATTAAAGGTGGCTGGTGCATTGGTTAATCCGAAAGGAACCACCAATAATTCATAAAGACCGTATGAAGTGCGGAAAGCAGTTTTGTGTACATCTTGTGGTATTACCCTAATTTGATGATAACCACTCTTTAAATCAATGCGGCTGAAAACCTTTGAGCCTCCTAGACGATCCAAAATGTCGTCAATTCTGGGAATAGGAAACCGATTCTTCACGGTGATTTTGTTGAGGGCTCGATAATCAATGCACATCCTGAATGTGCCATCTTTCTTTTGAACAAGAAGAACCGGTGAACAAAATGGTGAGCTACTTGGCCTAATTAGCCACGGTTGAGTAGGTCTTCGACTTGCTTTCTGATTTCTTCTTGTTGAGGACGGCTCACACGGTATGGTGCTATATTAGGAGGAGAACTGCCCGGGATAATATCAATATGATGGTCTTCTGGCCTTTCTGGGGGAAGCTGATAAGGAAGATCTTCCAAAAAACAATCTTTATACTTTTCCAAGAGCTGAAGTTGCTCTTGGTTTTCAGCATTCATATTATCTTTTACATCAGTGACATAAAGCAGACAACATTGAACACAATCCTTAATTGCTCTAGAGACTTGCATATGGTTTACCATAGGTATGGTGTCTCTAGAAACTCCAGCTTGGATCTCGTACTTCTTGCCTTTGTTGGTGAGTTCTACCTTCTTTTTCTGAGAGAAGATGGTTGAATCTATTCTATGATTCCAGGGCATGCCAAGAATCACATCGCAACCATCAAGGTCTCCGATACAGAAGGTATCTTCGTCACTGTAGCCTTGAATTTGAAACTTGAGCTTGCCAATGTAGGGTATCACAGTCTTCATTGTGTCACCTTCATCAACATTTAAAGCTTGGCGAACTTCTACCGGAGTGTCCATCTCTTCATTCTTTAATCCAAGCTCTTTAGCTAATTGCAAGGAAATAATATTTTCATTCGCCCCAAGATCTATCAAGAATAGTGCTTGCTTACCTTGCAACTGTCCCCAAGCTTTTAATAATTTGCGCGTCTCTGGAGTGTGAGTTGTGTTTGCAACTACATCACTGATAGCATTGATTTTCACTGGCGACTTAGGCTTGTTGTCAGAAACCTTGCTTTGTCCCTTGTTTGGACATTGCTTCGCTATGTGGCCTGTTTGTCCACATTTAAAGCACTTCCCTTCTTTCATGAAGCGTTGCTTTTCTTCTTCGAAAAATTGCTTTGCTTGTGGGTATAGATTGGAGCGAAATTGAGGAGCATTAGGAGGTGCATAGGGCTTCATCTTCTTTTGATTTGATGGCTGCTTTTGCCACTGTTTTTGTCCTTCATTTGGGGCTGAATACTCCTCATCATCAGCTACTCTCTTCTTATCATTCTTTTGGAATGATTTGTTGCCATTATGCTCCATTTCCCATGTCTCAGCATGGTCAATGAGTTCCCTGAGACTAGAACAATGATAATGATTAAGAGCAGTACGAAGTTTAAAATGCAAACCTCCTTGAAACTTCCTAAGCTTTTCCGAACTGCTGATCTTCTTGAAATGTTGGACCTTCAAAAGTAGCTCCCAAAATCTCTTGGTATAGTCACCAAGTGACTCATTTTTCCTTTGCCAAAGCCGATCCCATTCCATTTTTACATCTCTTTTGAAATGAACAGGAAGAAATTGGCTTTGTATCAGGCGAACAAAGGACCGCCATGATTTTGGGGCAGCATGATCATATTCCAACCCCGTCCACCAAGTATGGGCTAAGTCGGTTAAATGTAAAGCTGCAAACTTAATCTTTTCTTTTTCTTTATACTTGTCACGACCATACAAAATTTGAAATTGACGAATAAACTTCAGAAGAAGATCAGGATTTCGGGAACCATCATACATACTGAACTTGATCTTCTTTTCAAGTTGAGATAGTGACTTAGTCTTCTTCTTCTTCTTATGCCTTCGTCCATGCTCGGATATTGAGGTTGAAGATGATGAAGTGCTTGATGGGGATGAAGATGGAGACGAGGGTGAAGAATGTCGACGCCTTTGACGATGATGAGGTCTTCCACGAGAAGGGTGTGACTCTTCATTACTAGAAGAGGATCCATCAGAATAGGCGCCAGATGACTTTGAAGAAGAGGATGAGCTTCGACGCGATCTCTTTCTTTGTCTTGAAGTAGAATGGGACTGCCTCTTAGAAGTAGTTGGACTTCTTGATCGGCTCCTTTCATTGGTATGGCTTTGTCTCCTTGAAGTAGATGGGCTTCTTTCCTTGAATTCTTTGGGATTCTCAACTTTTTCTAGTTTGAGAAGTTGCTCACGAATTTGTTGATTCTCCTCTCTAAGACTTTGAATGGCTTGAAGGATAGCACTCTATTGATCCATTAAGACTAAAGAATAAAAAAATATGCTCACGCACTCAATGCAAGGGCTGAAAACAAACAAACTTATAGTTGTAAGCACTACCAGTGTTGGGGGTGAGGACCGAGCCAAAGCTCTGATACCACTGTAAACGCCCCGAACAACGTAGTATGCTTAACAATTATGATATTTGCTTATTTTCGAGATTTAATAGAAAAGAGAATGAACACTTAAAGCTGAAAATGAAAATTACTCACAAAATTACAGCCATAAAAATGTAAAAGTAATGGAGACAAGATTGAGGGTTGAAAATGGGCAACCCCCCCCGAAGGAATGTATTTCTGCTCAACCCAAGTCCCTTAGGGAAGAGCTCAGTTACAATCAACCTGAGAGTGAGAAGAAGTAATTCTTACTCTCACAAGATCATGCAAAGATGTACAAACACACATGCATTATCTATTATGCAATTATAAGAACTGATTTCTTTACAGTATGAGAGAAGAAAAAGGGGAATTCAGCATTTCTCCATCGTTGATCAGGAGTACAGGGATAGAGCTTGCTTCTTGTAGCTAAAATGGAAGAAAGAGCTCAAGAAGGAGGTGCTGTAATGAATTTACAGGCTTGCTGTCTTGTAAAACAGCAGTGATAGAAGAGGGAATATGGAGGAATTTGATAATGGAGAAGTGGGGGATGATGATGGGGATGGATGGGGCCAGTTTCTGGCTATCTGTGGGTGCTGTACATGAGTTTACAGCAAAGAAAAATGATGCTCAATGAAGAAAAACGAGCTCTTATTTATAGGAGAGGGGAGAGCTAGTACAAAAGGGGAAAGTGGAGTAGCACAAGACAAGTGTCCAGCCACATGTCATGAGATGTGACAAGTGGTGGGACACTTGGAAACTTGTGTGACAAGTGTCTTGACACTTGTCTCTTCTTTATGGCCTTCCTTTTTGGGTTGAATACTGTCAAGAATAGAAACAACCAAATTTAGTAAGCACAGTCAGAGTACAGAACTTACTATTTTTAGAATGACATCTCTATTTTTTAGGACTAGCATTTTTAGGCTAATTCGAGGCTCCTAAAATTTAGAGACCTCCTAAAATTTAGGGATCTCCTAGAATTTAGGGACCCCCCCAATATGGGTATCATATGAAAGCTTTTTCCGTGTACATCGCAAAAATGGTATTTGAATCTTCGTGTGACTTTCCTATGCAAAGAAATGTGCATTTCAAGCTTTCAGCCCACACATGCACATTATACAAGCATTTCATGATCATGCCATCTTGTTGATTGTAACTGTCTGTTCTGGTGGATCTAGCCCACACTTCAAGGCATCAATCCTTTCTGTGTGCGAGTCTAACCCTGATATGCGTGAGTTCTAGTCACAGGCGCCCAATCGGGTCATATAGGTGGAAGTGTGAACTATCTTTCTCTAACCCACTGTGTGGGTCCACCATAACCTGTGACCACTCATCAGTGGCCAGCTCCAATGCACTTTTCTTTATATCTAATTAGTGCAAAGGAAATAAATTTAATAAATCATTATATAGATAAATTAATGAAAAAGGATACAAATTCTGTTTCTATAGAGTTGTGACATCATTCATGAGTGAGTTGGCTCCACCTAGCTTGTCTGCACTCAATATAATGAAATCAGAAGGGTCTCAATCTCTGAGGACTCTCTTGCCAACATTTATTCTACTTCTTTTCAATATCTCTGAATTTTTCTTTCATTCCATTGCAAAGGGGGAAGATATTCAATTCTGAAAGTGTCCAAATTTATTCTTTTAAGGATTGCCATAGTCCCATTGTCCTAATAATACCAACATTGGAGGGTCTCAATAGCATAAGTTGTGAAGAACACTCTATCTACTAGCTTCCAGTGGTTTTCCAATTGGACAAATAAAAGGTTATTAGTACACCAAGTATCCCACGTATCTTGTTGTTGTGTATCTATGAACAAGTCCAAGCTTTTTGCTTCTTATTCTTGTGAACCTCCACTAATTATGACTCATGAAGCTTCTTCACAATCTCCCACTTAATGATGCCTGGAAATTCTTCAATGAAGGCCAAATCTTCCATTGATACTCGTTGTTTCTATTTTTCTCTTCAGATTTGTGGGAAACGGTTGGCTATAGTGATACAACTTTCTATAAATTTAGAAGACATTGGGATCAATCTATCACATAGAGCCCGTATCAAGATAGTGACATGTTTCTACCATTGAGGAATACACTTCTTGTATAAGGTGGATTTGGCAATGAAGATCTTCAATTCTTCAATAGTAGCAAGAATCCTACAATCTTCCATTGCTTTTCTTTCTTTCAACATTGCCACTTCTTCTATTTTCAACCTCTGTTGGTGCTTGTTAATGGCAATTTCCCCGACTGTGCACACCAAAAACATGAAACTCCAAGAGGAATACTAAGAAAATGGAAAATATGCTACAATGCTAATCTATCTTGTCCCACCAACAAGCATGTTCTTTATACTTTAATTAACCACAATATAAAAAAGAACACCAATAACAATCAATCTTGGAGTAGCATCATATAATGAATCTCCCACAGATTTATCACAATAAAACTTTAATATATTCTTCATAGAAACCATGAAAGAAAAAAAAAGACACAAAGAAATGATCAAATTTAAATGGAATTCATCACATATTATTCATATTTCATTATCTTCATAGTCTTCATAGTCTTTCTCGCAATCTCTCTCATGTAGATATCATGTTTCTTCATAGAAATTGGTTATCTCTCATACACACACTCTCTCAAATATGCTCTCTCTCAATAGTACATAATAATAACAATGAATGACCCTCAACAATCCTCTCTTGGTCGTAGATACCCCTCCCAAGAGGTACGCTTTTGATATAAAGAGTCAGCAGAGCCACTACAATGACCCTTGGGGGCTCATCAGTGTCACTATCACTTCATTTTTCAATTCAAATCTTCATTAGCTACTACTGCTTATGCTTGTTGAAGCTACTAAGAACTTCCATTATTATCTTTTTAATATTAGAAAATATCCCCAAGATAAACATCCATACATTACAATACTTACAAAAGCATACAGAAAACATTAGAAGGCATATTAGAAGCTCATTAGTACACTACAAAAGGTCTACATAAGACATAAAAACCATGAAGCTTAAACCTAAACCAAAACCAATTCAAACCATAATAAACCATCCAACTCACTCTCAATAATTTCTTAAACCACTCATCTACACTTATAACCTCTCAAACCAAAAAAAGTATAGTTCAAATGAAAGACATAACAAACCCATTAGAACCATACAAACACACTATATAACCAACCAACACATCATTACTAAACTAAAAACTATTATGAGCTTCTCAAACCTACTCAACCCATTCCAAAACACTTCAAAATACTTTTAAACCATCCAAAAACCAATCAATCAATCAAAAAAATAGATTAAAAAGCACCCAAAATTCCAACAAAAATTAGCTTAAAATATAGCCATTTCAGTATTCAATAGTACTAGACCCCTTTGACCTTGCATTGTTATTTTTATTTATCTCCTAGATAAGAAACTTTCTCTCAATATTAGCACTTGTAAGACCACCTATGGCAGCATGTGTGGAGTTATTAATGGTAGTTTTGAAAGTAATCCAACTCTCAGGCAAGGTGACCAATAATAATATGGCCTTCATTGAACCTTGAAAGACAATCTTCTTAGAGATCAATTAGTTGAAAATAGTGTTCAAATCATTTAGGTGATTAGACATCAAAGGCCCCCCTCCGTACGGAGATCAATGTTCTTTTTCAGGTAATAAACTTACAAGGTTGCCCTTTCTTTTTCATATAGGTTACTAGGCTTTTTCTATACCCCATATGCACACGTCATATCTTTCACATTAAAATACCTCAACCTTGAGAGCATTAACATAATAATGTAGCATATTAGCTAATATAATTTCTCCCATACATCTACATCCATATCTTCATGCTTAATCCCATTACATTTCATAAGCTTCTCACTTCTTCTAGACCAATGCAATGCATATTTGCTCTTATCAATATCAAAAGTTTGTACCATCAAGACTTTCAATATTAAACAATGAATTTTCTAAACTTGATGAAGAAGCCATAATGACAAAAGCTTATTTGTACACTAAAAGCAGCAAGATATATCCAACTACAAGCTCAAAATAGACCAAAGGGCTGTAAATGGAGCACCTCACAAAGCCAAACAATGGTATTGAAATATCAAACAAGTATAAAATTGATGTAAAAATGACATTTTAGCTCTTCCAAAAACATATGTATTTTTTACAAGCTGTCCCAAGTACTCCAATTATCTTGTAAGTATAAGATAGCTACCGGAGACCAAATACATGCAAATTGCCTTCACAAATCAATTTCAACCCATATAACCTCTATAAAGTGAGTACAAACTAGCATAAAAAATACTCCAATATGGAAAACTCACTAAAAACTATGTGCATCGAGTTTCTAATAGCTCGAGAACTTGCTTGATTCAGATCTAGATCCTGGTGATGAGAATAGTACCTCTATCAATGTGTAGGCAGCAAGCACCAATGTCAAAGTACCTCTATCAATGTGTAGGCATCAAGCACCAATGTCAAAGAAGAAGCTTGAATCCTCGACTTTCACAACAAACATTCACTCCTTGTTCTCCCTCACTCTAAGAACAAGCTCCCACAAATGCAACACACTGCTCTAATATCAATTGAGAGGGGAGCAATGGTCGGATGCGATATAGAAGTTATGGGGTGCAAGAGGGTTGAGAGACAGAAAAATGCAAGAGAGTTATGTGGGTACCATTCATTTTTTATATTCACTTATACATTATTGTATAGTGTGAACATATACAAGGGGTGCTTGCCTAGCTAAAAGCCATTGGCATTTACCCCAACACTTGGATCCTCTCAAGACAAAGATACTCTAGACTTTCTCTAGTGTCATCTAGGCTTGCTTGCATTGTAGGGTGATATGAAATGCTAGCCTAAACTTACAGTTGCAACTACATGGGCTATAGATGGATCATCTCACGCCTCTAAAACATAGCCAAGGGTCACCTCTCTTAGAGATCAATTGAGTGGATCACAAGAAGATCATCAAGATGGGCATCGTTCAAAAATATATTGCCAAAATATGGATCTCACGGTAAATATACCAATAAAGGGTCTCATGACAAAAGAGAGAGATTTATAGAGAGCATCTTCTCCATCTATCCCCTAATGGATCTATTGATGCAATTGCAAAAGGAAGAGTTCAAGGCAATATTGATCTAGAAAGCCCATCACCTTAGATAGTGTTCTATACACACATTTTAAAGGGACTTAATGTCTTATTATTCAAGATATAAAATGAAAACTTGAGATTGAGTTTGTGTGGTTAGAGCCTAAATGCACATGATGTGAATTTCCCACCAACTTATAATTTTGATGGTCAATTTTAGGTAATTTGTTCACTTCACTAAGCCTTTGAACTTAGCTTCTACTTAATTTAACTTCACACAATAGCACATAATGACCATTCAAGAAATGAAACATCACATGATGATACATACATTTCCACATGAAACGACATAAAACCAAGGCTAATGATCAAGTGAACTAACATGATAAGAAGATTAACTATCAACATGTCATGAACAAATACACATATATCATGACATGGATATTATTAAAAATTTTACTAGAAGCTCAAATTGTACACCACATTGTGAGCAAATACACTGTGCAAAATGTTTGGGGAAAATACACATTCATCCATGATATTGATCCATTGTGACTTATATAATGTGGCTAATTCAAAGTTTTCAACATATTAGATATAGAAAGTCATTCCTTGTGATTCAAAATGCTATAAAGAGTTATCCATCAAGATATCATGTCGATTAATTAAGCAAGCAAAATATCCTTCAAGGGATGGTTATTATTACAAACTAAGCCATAAGCAAATATACATTCATTAATTCAAGATGTTACAAATGGTTTTCCATTAAGACATTCTAATGATGTGGTGTTTGGGTTTTAATTAATCCAATGATTTATCCATCAAGGCATGAATATCACAACCTCAAACTCAAAATGTTACAAAGTGTTGTCCATTAAGACATTCTAACAATGTGATTTTTGTATTTTGATTAATCTACCAATGTATCCATCAAGGCATGGATATCAGAAGCCCTAACTAGCAAACACAAATCCATTGAGAAATCCATAGAAAGAAGTAATTTCATGATGATGCTATTTTGGTTCAAATCAACTTGTTTAATTTTGAGTAAACCGATGTAATGCAAGCACATAGTTGCATAAATTTATTTCATATGATTTATAATGTCACTAATATTATCCATCGTGATATTCTAGTAATTGAATTTTGTTAATCAACATGCATCAACTTGAATAATTTTACCATTGTATAAAGTTGTTTCTTATGAGCTTCAATGTCACTAGATACAATTAAGTATATTTGGAAAATATAAACAACTCAGCTACACTAGCTTACACAATTCCCTGTACAATGTAAGGTGAATACCATATAATACTCAAGCATCCATTTTACTCATATTTAAGGCTACAATCTTTGAGTATAATCTTATTTTAGAGTGTCCATTTTCATTTTCAACTTACGAATTATCTTCATATTTATAAAGGGTTTGTATATTGAATATATATCCACTTATATTTTCTCCATACATCTAAAGCTATTATTGATATTTGATTTTCAACCTACCAATTCTCTTCATATTTCTAAAGGGTGTATAAGCTAGATATATGTCCATGACATATGTCCACTTCCATTTTCTCCATATATCTATGTAAGGTTATGATCTTTGATTTCAACTATTAAAGAACCTATTATCTTTGATTCTCAATTATTGATTCTCTTCATATTTCTAATGGGTTTTGATCTTGAACATATGTTACTTTGATTTTCTAAAGGGTTTGGATATTGAATATATGTCACTTTGGTTTTATTCATATTTGTTAGGCTAGGATCTTTATAAGTAGGACCAATACTTAGTGTTGCAATATTTTATTTTCAATTACCAAAATTTTTCATATATCTAAAGGGTCTATAAATTGGATATATTTCCATGTCATGCTTTAAAGGGATTCAATCCACATAACATGTGAAATGCCATCAAAATAGTATAAAAGTGTAGAAGTATTTTCAAACTCAAATGAACTTAAGATTAAAGTCATCACATCTTAAGTGGGAACAAAAAGGTTCAATGAGTAGGACCAATACTTAATAGTGTTGCAATCTTTTATTTTCGATTACCAATTTTTTTCATATATCTAAAGGGTCTATAAATTGGATATATTTCCACATGCTTTGAAGGGATTCAATCCACATAACATGTGAAATGTCATCAAATTAGTGTAAGTGTAGAAGTATTTTCATACTCAAATGAACTTAACACTAAAGTCATCACATCTTAAGTGGGAACAAAAAGGTTCATATGCATTGATCGTGTTTTTAACTCGCACTTTGAAAACACTTTAACACTTTAAATGGATTCAATCCACTCATTTTGTGGATTATATCCACAAGCTTCACAAGCTTTATCATGTTGGAACTACAACTATTGTAGCCAACTTTTCAAAGAACAAAGAAAAATCATACAATATCCATATGTGACAAATATCTTCAAAGGATAAATTTGAGACCACTAATTGCCATCATATGCAACATGCTTTTATTAGGCTTTCATTTCAATGGATCTAAACTCTTGTTGTACAAAGTTCTCTTTGGAATTGGTGTAGTATCGTTTCCAAAACCAATGATTTTCCCACAAGGCCTCCATCTTATCTAGTGAAATTCCCTTTGTTTCTGGGATGAAGAAAAAGGTGAATGCACCCATGATAAATAGCCATCCTGAGAAGAAGAGGAAAATTCCAAATCGAAAGGCACATAACATTGACAAGAAACTTTGTGCTATAGCAAATTTCAAGAGCATATTCACACACACAGTAATGCTTTGCCCTGCAGATCGCACATCTTGTGAAAAGATCTCACTTGGAATGAGCCATGATAAAGGACCCCAAGATGCCTTGTATGCATATACAAAGAGGCATAAGAAAAGTACTTGCAATATCCCCTCTGCACGTGGTAGGTGTCTAGCTCCATCTTGTAGGCCTAATCCAAGAATAATGGATATAGCACCCTGTATCCAAATATGTGTAAAATTAGTTGTGGCATAATCAATTGAGAAGAATGAAAATCAAAAAACAATAACACTCGGAGAATACGATAATGTTCCACCGATATGCAATAAACCAAAATGCAAGAAGCGTTAAGACCAGTGGTTTTGAATCAAATAAGTTTAGTATACTTACAGCAAAGAAGAACATGAGTGTTGTAGCAGTTAGGAGAACAACTCGACGACCCCATCTGTCAACAATTGAGATGGCAGTAATAGTAGCTAAAAGCGCCACACAACCAGTGATTACAGTGGAGTAAAGAGCAGCGTTATCACCAAATCCAGCCGAGTTGAAGAGAGAAGGACCATAGAAAAGAAGGGCATCATAGCCAGCAACTTGTTGAAAGAAGGGAATGGCAATTCCCAAAACCAATTGAGGTCGATGTCGTCTCTTCAAGATGGCTAGGAAGCTAGAGGAGACTTCTTCACCATGGTTAATAGCCATGGTTTCATGCCTTGCTTTCAACAAGCCTTCAAATTCAATGTCTATGTTGGATGTGCCTCTAATCTTCTTTAATACCACCTTGGCCTCTTCATACTTGTTCTTTGCAATGAGACTGCTTGGAGTGTCAACCATGAATAGACTAAATAGAGCTAGAAAAATTGCAGGGATGCCATTTACACCCAATGACAAGCGCCATCCCCATGGATGTATGTGAGAGCTTACATAGTTAACAATATTTCCCGTAAGAATTCCTATTGACAAGTTTAAGGAAAAGAGGAGGTTCAATCTGCCCCTATGCTTTGCTGGAGCAAGCTCTGATAGATACAATGGAACTGCCTATAACAACGCCAAATTTTAGTTAAGTAATTCATACTTAAAAGTAAATGCCAAAAACTAAGTGCTAGAAAGTCAATGTTGCCTATATATTATGCAAAGAAAAAACTCATTTTGCCATGTATCACCAAATGTCATATATTTTTTTGAAAATAAGTCAAATATAGTTACATTTAGACACAAGATAACATATTTAGGACAAAAACACAATGCCACATATGTACAAGCATGTGTAGAATCACTATTATCACAACCACAACAATATTGTCAAAGGTTTTTGCAATGCAAATAAATCTATATTACCAATATCTTTGAACGGACAAAATGACTATTGTTTACTTTTAAGTAGAATGTAGTTAGACTATGCCTAAATAAAAGAGTTGGAATAATAAAGTGAAAAATTGTAATACATATGTTAGCCTTTTATATTTCATGAAGCTTTATATTTATCAGTCAATAAAGATAAAAATAGACAGACTTGTTCACAATACCAATAATAATACCAAAAATAAATATCAAAGGTTTTATTTGCATGAAAAAAAACATTTTTTGCCATTATCATGCAATGCACAAACTCTCTATTGTTCATTTAGTAGTTATACATACACTAAATTTAAGCAAAAGTTTTAGAGAAAGTGAAAAATAAATTAGCATACTTGCACTCAAAACTTTCTCACTTGTTATTCATTAATCATTGTAACCTTGATTTGTGACTCATATTTACAAAGTAACAAAGATGACTCCCATTTACAAAGTAACAAATAAATGTTGAGTAAAATTACATTTATACAACAAAAGTGGCAAGTAGTAAACTAGACGATAATCTTATGTGGACAAGTCACACAATAGAATCTAAGCACTTGTATATTATGAAACATATTATCTAATCTAAAAACTACATAACATTTAGACCAATAAGCATGTTGATAGATTCAACACATTAGTGGAGAGCATACATTGAATCAACATGGATTATGCACAAACATTGAAGGTATGACTTGTTTAGGAGAAATAGTGAAAGCCATTGATACTTGGAAAATGTCCCATACTACATATTAATGAATATGAAATCATTCAACAAGCAGCTAATATACAAATGGAAGTACCTGGTTAGAGAAGCCAAGGCCACAACCCAAAAGGATGCGGTTTAGGATGAGCATCTCAAGGTTGGTTGCTAGTGCTCCAAGAGCGGAGGCTACGATGAAGAGAAGACCTCCAATAAACATAGTTTTCCTGTGGCCAAGCCTCTTGGTCACCTCAGCAGCAACAAAGGTTGCAAAAAGGGAGGCCAAGCACAAGGAGGAAACAAATAGCTCATACACTTGATTGTCATACTGACAATAAGTACTTTCTTGTGAGTTCATCTTGTTTCGATACACCATAGGATAAAACATCTTTAAAAAATCATTCATTATAGATACCCCACCTACAAAAAAAAATGGCCAAACTTTAGCTTAATGCTCTTAACCTATTCAAGCTAGTGCATTGTAATCAATTCATCCTGTTCTCATATACCATAACATAATTTTTTTTCAAAACACTATATACAACCCTAGTTACAAAGCATGGCTAGAATTTAGCCGAATACCACAAGTTATTCAAGCTAATTATATTCATGTAATAAAAATGCAAAGATATTAAAAAAAGCTCCAAAGAAATAGCATCAAAATTGGTTCAAGCTTATTATGTAAAGATCCTTAAGAGAAAAAACAAAACATCCTCGACAACAAGTTATTCAAGCTAATTATATTCATGTAATAAAAATGCATATATATTTTAAAAATCTCTAGAGAAATAGCACCAAAATTGGTTGAAGCTTATTATGTAAAGATCCTTAAGGGAAAAAACCAAACATCCTCGACAACGTTCAAACTATATTATGTGAAGATTCGAGATAAGGAAAAAAACAATAATTCTAAATCAAAATGTTTTATAAAACCAATTATCCTTAGATTTAACAAATCACATATATGCTAATATTTAGTTTTTGAACTTCCATACCCAAAAAATAGAGAACAAATAATTCTTAAAGAATTTTCAAAAACTGCATTAGTTCAACAAAAAAACTAGTGTCCAACCCAAATTAATTTCCATGCCAGGAAAGAGAAAACAAACTTCAACAAAATCAATAATACAAAGGCAGATGTTATCTGGATAGGGAAATAGTTTAAGGGGACCGTGCGTCCATAAGGTTAGTAAGTTCACAATAATTTGTATCCCATGGTTTGAAGATAGCCTCTAAATTCCTGGTTATTTTTATTTATGAATAGTGCTTATCTCTAGAATTCAAGTTGATCCATGATTACATCATTGAAATATGTGAGAATTAATGTGCACATAATAGCATGTATTCATGGGAGATTTAGCTCAGATAAGACATCATTATAAGGAAGCAATTACATGATTATAAGCAAGCGATTACATGATTGAGATTTGTGAAATCACTGTGTAGAAATAACAGACATGTAAAGGATCGGTAGCTGGATTTGATCCTCAAATAGTGTAATGAATTAAGTAAGGCCAAGCAGCTGAATATCGAAATTCAGTTAATGTTGGACATGTAATTAGTAAGATTCGGAAAGGTAATTAATTTAGAGAGACTAACAATTAGCAACATGGATTATGAACAAGCAAGCTGGCGCCGCAGCTGATTGAAAATGTCGGTAATCTTGAAACAAGTAATTAGGAAGCTGAATTGAAGAACAATAATTAGTTATTAGGAAGCTGAATGGAAGAGCAATCACGGAACTAATTGATGCAACTACTTAATTTGTCAGATAATTAATGGATCAGGAGCTGGGTACCTGCGACAACGAGGTCATAGCCATAGATGAGGCCGCCGCTGGCCGCCATGACGGAGGTGAAGAGTATGTACAGAGTGACCTTGCCATCATCGAACTGGAGCTGATTAGTGCCGTGACTAGCACTAACTACATGGGACACCATCATTAAATTATACGTGCCAAGTTGATATCGATGATCCCCTGCGCTTGCAGCTGGCCGATTGTAATCACTTGAATAACTCAATTAATTCGTCAGTAATTACACTCCCAAGATGGCGCCGCAGGGATTAATCACTGCGCTAATCAGCCAAAGCTGCTGCCGAATCAAGTAGTAAGAATGATAGTGCTCAGGATCACAATCAGAATTATAATCGTGATCATGAGCTACGCCGTCAATAATTTTGCTGCACTGGGTACTGATTAATCGGGGTTATTAACCTGTGCGGGATCCCATTTTAGGGCTACAAAGGACTGTGATGATATAACTCACGTGAGAAAACGGGAGTGATGGAGGAGTTGGGTCTGCTGTTATCGCAGACACAGACACAGAGAGAGAGAGAGAGAGAGAGAGAGAGAGAGAGAGAGAGGAAAAAGATTAGGCTAAAGTGAAGGCCAGCTCTCGCAGTCGTGTGCCCAACTCCACTCCACTGTCTAAACACAGTCCCATCTTTCTTTCTCACATTATTTCCTTTAAAAAGAAAAAAGAAACTATTTATATGTATGCGCCATGCATCGTTGGCCTTCCTTTACACTCTCTCACTCCTTAACATTCGTTTATTATCATTGTTATGTATATATGTATATGTATATATATATATATATATATACATATATATATCTTTAATGGTAGTAACATCACTTGATTATAAGGAGGCTCATCTCTACTCCTAGCCAACCTCATATACTTCTAATTTAATCTAGCAAAAAGCTATGACACCAAACAATCAACTTGCGACATTAACAAGCTACCACAAACACTGACATTAACAAGCTACCACAAACACTATCACCTTTCATTAACTTTAATAGTTATAGTCAAGCTGATTACATGCTAGGTAGGTATAAACAAGGGTTCACTATTGTACACAAGAGCATTGCCCTTTTTTTGTGTATCACACACACACACACACACACACACACACACACACACACACAAACACACAAAGAGAACACCCTTTTTCTTTAGTTTTCTATAAATAAACTATTCTTTCTCATAAAAAAGGAAGATATCCAAATATTTCAAGGCTAAGTGGACCACTTAATTGAAATTAACACTGGGTAAATTTTTTGGGACCTACACCGCCTTGTCATTGCACCATTGTATAAGCATATGCCCTAAAGGGCAATGCTAACAAACAACTTCTAGCATGAAGTGGAGCTTGTTAGTGCTTGTAAGGGCATGCTATAGTAATGGTTAAGGGGTAGGGGGACCTTCTTGGGATCTAGCCTATTCTTGAGGGGGAAATTACTCCTAGTTAACTAATATTTCTAAGTGTTTTTTCTTCTTTTCGTTTTTAAAAACCTTGAGGTTCTAATTACATCCTTTATTAACCATCGAAACTAGCACAAGGAAAAAAGACAAGCCTTATAGGGCAATGCTCTAATACATAATATGTGCTCTTGCTCATCTACTAACTCAATTGTAGGGTCCTTAAATACACAAAGTGAGCATTTCAAATCTTCCTCTCACTTTTTAATGTAAATGCTCTTTTGAGTTGGCCATGCACATTTATGGCCACATGTAGCATCAATGAACCATTGTGTATAACAATTGAACAAAATGATAATAGAGACAGTTCATGTATTACACTCCCCATGTATCTTATTCCTATATTCTAGATAATAGTTTAGAGCATTATATATAGGTGGAGTGAGTGAGTGTGCAATCCTTCACAACTACACATCCTAGTTTGAATGTAGTTAGGGGATAGTGAATTGTAATAAGATTATTATTTTTTGCAAGCTATCCAACTTTACACTATCTAATCCCTTGTAATTTATATAGAACTTAAGTTGTTCATTGGGTTATTGGCTACTAGCTAAGTACTTGTAAGTTAGGAACTAGCTAGGAACCTAATGCATCTTTGCATTGATGGTGGAAGGGGGTGAAAGCCAGATAAGCACCATATCACAAAGTTTTGACATTGAGATGGGGCCCAAGGGGGCAATGACCTTCTTAGCAAGGGTCCAATTGTAAGTGCCCCAAGAGCCTAGATATATTAGTGACTATCTCAAGGATATTCCTTAAACACCCATGCCATATTAGGTGGGTTGTAGTACTTTGGTCAATTAGATTGTATGAATGGTGTGCTTATCTAAGATCATATAACTATCCATGGGGAACTAGGAATGTGCACCTACTAGTTAACCTTTACCATTATTTAGAGACATGAATTATTATTGACTAGAGTATCCAATTATGTTGAGTAGTCATGTCTTCTACAATGATTCTCCTCTAGATTTCAATCAAATATCTTAGATGTGCATACATGAACATTATTTATTTTTCCATAAGTTGAAACTTAATTTTGTGACTCTACTACTTAACGTTGACTATTTCTTGTATCCCTTTTACTTACTTAACCTTTCACAACAATATTCCGGCACCCTCCCTCAACTTAAGGTAGACTTCTTTTGTTGTTTCCTTAGGCTTCTTCTACCTCATAACCTAAGGAATCTTGTTTGTGATCTTTATGCTAGTCTTAAATATCGTGGCCTAAGGGATGTTCCTTTGCATGATGCACTTTGATTGATCTTTTGGTCTAAAGCTCTTCTAGCCTTATCTTAAATGGAAAATTATCCAAACCCTTCTATCCTTGACTATTCCTTGACTTTGCACATTTAGCATGGATATGGGTGATTATATTTGTGCTTTGCAAGGAAACTTATTCAGCCAAGGTGATCAATTTTTAGAGATGCATGCTATCAAGTTAACCAACTACATGCTTTATATAATGAGCTACATGTACATTTGGCAGCGTAATTTGCAAGATTCATGATTGTTGATGTATATTAGTATATGTTTCCTACAAGATGTGACTCACTCAACTAATATTATCACATTTATGCTTGTGCTCTCAACCTTCAAAAGAGTGTTTGAAGAAACTTTTTTGAAGCTAGTGCTTAGCATTGGTAAGCATGACTACCACAAATGCTCATGTTAATTATAATTTGGTAGCTAGTGAAGTTCTTGATTCTCACCACCATTTTCTCTCGCATTTCTCTTTGATGTTGATTTTTAACTCTCCAAATATCCAATATCTAATTCATTTTGGTCCAAATCACTTATTTTTTAACACTTAGTTATTACTAGAGTAGAACTCAATTATTTTGAGATGAGTTATATTTGGATATGGAACAAGTTTCTTGTAGAGCTTTTTTATCATAACACATAGTAGATTCAAGTTTGAGATTTCATAAGCTAAATAAAATGTACAAAACTCACAAATTTCCATTATTTTGAGTATTCCTAAGCAAAAATGTACATAATACATGGCTGCCTCTTTGCTACCCCTTGTTCATATTTTTCCTTCGATTTATAGCTTTATTTTGGTCTTATAACTCCACCTCATAAGTGGATCATAAGTCTACGTTCCTAGATTCTTTTCTTAGTCATCTTAGGTCATCATTTTCCAATGTTGGCACCTTGCATGCTTAACATGATTGACTAATAAGTTTGTTCAATTAATCACAATGTCTTGCCTTTTACATGCTCCTTGAACTACAAATTGTCTAACATTACACAAGTGGACTTCATTGTAAACAATACCTTCAAAGAGAAAAATCAAACCTAGTTTATGCATGAGTGCAAAATGGGCCTATAGAGAGGTGGAGTAAAAGCCAATTTACCCCCTCAAAGTAAATGCGAGAATCCAATACAGACATTGGCATATGATCTATTTGCAGCTATACACTATGTGTACATGACCAATGTGCTACAAGAGAAAGAGACTAATAGGTTTGAAGGTGCATTGGAGGATCCACAATCAACAAATGGAGACAGACACATGTGGATTCACTTGTGGGCAAGAATGACATTAGATGCAAGTAGGTATACAAGATTAAGCACTATGTTGACGGCATTCTAAATAGATACAAAGCTCACTTGTATGCAAAATGCTATGCTCGACAATACAATACTAGCTATGATGAGATCTTCAATATAGTGACTAAGATGGCTAGTATCCACATAGTGGTAGCATTGGCTATAGGCAAAAGTGAAGAATGCATTTTTGATTGTTCACTTGACTAATGAAGTATACATGCAATAAGCACCTAGAGATGAGGATGAGAGATATCTGAACAAAGCATGCCAATTGCACAAGGCAATCTATGGACTAAACAAGCACCGCAAGCTTGGCATGGTTGCAATATAGGCTAATGATGGTAGTGACACTTTCATGCATGTCCATCAGATACATCACTATTTGCATTAGCCAATGGGAGTGATAAAGTGATTATCATTTCATACGTTAATTGTCTCCCCATTATAGGAAACAAGGAGAAGTTGAGTGCTCAAATGAAAGCATGATTATAACAAGATTTGGAGATAAAGAATCTAGGGATACTCAAGTATTTTTTTGGCATAGAAGTGGTGAAATAAGATACACCTACATAGATGCTGCATATATAATATGCACATGATATTCTTGCAAAGTATGGCATGACATCATCCAAGCCTATGCGTATGCCACTAGACCCAAACACAAAGTATCTTGCAAATGAGGGTGATAATATTAAGTATCAAAGCATGTACAAGAATATGGTAGCTGGCTTCATCTACCTTGCCATTACATGTCCAAACCTCAATTATGCAACTAGTGTTGTGAGCGAGTACATAGAATCAGCTTGCAAACCTCACTTGCATGCTAGGAAACAACATTATATGTTATAAGCATACATTAGGATATGGATTACACTGTAGACTGAATGTAGAGACCCACACTTTACACATATAAGGATTTCAATTAGTCAAGTACTGAAAATGATAGGAGATCAATGTTAGGCTATGTATTTAGCCTTCTAGGAGTAGTAAGATCATGGATGTTAAAGAAGCAACCTATAGTTGCTTTGTTTTGCACAAAGGCTAAGTATAAAGGAGCAACAATTACAACAAGTAAGGCCATGTGTCTATTTTGCTTGCTAGAGTAGATTGGATACAATGTGGTGGATCTAGTATCTCTTTACTGTGGCAATACTAGCACCATCATGCATGCTAATAGTCATATGTTTCATGCTCACATAAAACATTTAGAGATCCACTATCAATTTATTCATAGAGGAATCTCATTAGAGATATAGACCTATAGCATTTCTCTTCATAGGAAGAGGTTGTAGATATCTTCATCCCTAGGAGAAGTTTGAGTTCTTCAGGGATTCTATGTGAGTATACACCCTGCCATGAAAATCTTCTTTGAATGAGGATAACTAGAGAAGGGTGGTGGGGAGGCATGGATGATATGATTTTGTCTAGATGATGTTAGACACACTCACAAAGTTGACAAACATATAGTGTGTATCCTAGGGACCCCTTTGGTTTGGAAGGTATAAGCATGCACAAGCATCAGCCGTGATGAGATATACAACCTAATGAATGTACAATTTAGATTAGAAATGACTGCAATGATAGTGGTCCATATGGCCACCACTACTGGCACCACCATGCCCACATCATTAGGAGTTTTGTATTCTTGCATTGAAATTCTAAACTAGAACTAAAATTTGGTTTCTCTTGAGTAACTACTCTTAGATGAGTCATGAAATCTCAAGCCGCCTCATCCTCCTCGTGATTTGAGCTAGAGGGGGAGTGTTGAGATATATGGCACACATGATGCTAGGGTTTATCTAGCAACTTGCAAGTCTAGACAGGTAAACATAATGTGCCTGATAAGGGACACATAGCAACATGCTACTCCACATCCACCTTACTCACCTTTGCACCTTGTGATAATTACTATGACATCATTCTATCACGTAACATGCCATTGGAAAGTCTTAATGAGAGGATTCTAGCACACCAACCTCAGACAAATTTGGAGTTTATATACTCAAGTTATAGCCTCCCAAACAAAAAGTAACCTCAAAAGTTATGTCCTCACCCTCATTCGTCATTATGAAATATTCCCTAGAATCCCAAAGAGCTTAAAAGGCCCAAAAGTGAGTCCAAATCTACCCTAATAAGTTGTGCATGCATGCGTGCGTGTGTGTGTGTGGTGTGCGTGCGTGCGTGCACATGTGGATATGCCACCTAGCATGTATAAGGAAAACTCAATTATTCTTCATTGTAGCAACTCAAATAATAAAAGAGAGAAGAGCCTATGAAGGTCCCTTCACCATATCTCTTGTCGATACATATTTGAGCATGATACATGTCACATTATTAACACTAAAGCCATCATGGTTAACCAATTCCCACAAGAACTTGAAGCAACCTTGAAGGTGGTTACGCAAGCTCTACATTGCTATGGGATAACCAAAAATTATGCTAGCTACAACATTCTTGTCATGTTCTTTTATGTTGCTTTCATACAACGAAAGCATGGGTGAAGAACTTGCTTCACATGTATGGTATTATGCTTTAAATATCATAGAAGTCTAGGTTTTTGTGTACAATTTACATTTATCATAGTGAACCAATGATGTATTTATCACAATGTACTTATAAGGTTAGCAATGTGTAATATATCTCCTTGCGCCAATGCTTGTCTTATTCCAAGCACATCACATGTAATTCACTTGGTTACCTCGTCCTGAACAGTAGCAACACCTCCTACTTATGTGCATGAGTTTTTGTTAATTAAAATGACTTAGTAATATAGTTAGATTAACTAATTTAGTATGAAGTATTTAAATTTTAGTTATTTTAATAATTTAATATTATAACAAATAAATAAGAATGAAAAGGGAAAAAAAAACACATTAGTTTAAGGATAAAGGGGAGAGAATAAAAGGGAAGAAGGGGGGCAGCCAATAAAGGCCCATCGTTTCAAGATGCCCACTTTGCCCCTTCTAATTGGCATGATGTTGATTGGGGGAGGGGGGGCATTATAGCACCCCCCACCCCCCTTCATGATGATTAAGAAAGGTTATTAATTTAAATTAATTAATAAAATACCCCCCTCATGCACTGATGGGACTAAAATGGTCCGGCACTAGCTATAGCACTAGCCGCGAACCTCTAACATGCATAAGACAACCCCACGGCCTCGCAGTTAAGAGCGTCTACAGGACACATAGCCCTGCCATCGTACGTACATTTTGTGTTTGTGTCGTGTTTTGTAGTCCAACCCTTAACCTTCTCAAACTCCTTAGAGGGAGACCCTACACATTTTGGCATAATTCACCATGTAGAACAACATAGGAGGCACCCCTCGGCTGATTGTCGCGGCCCCATTGCAACCCTCCTACACCCTGGGGATTGGCCCCTCGATGCATCACTAACACACGAAACAGACTCTGCTCTTGGTACCAATGTTATATCATTCCAAGAATGTACCAATCCTCACTTACTTGTCCCCTTAGACCCACCATCTAGACCTATAGCTTGGGTGCCTTACTCTCTCTAGCGTGGGTCATTTATACTTCCACAAAGTGCTATGCATACTAGGAATAGATACCATGAGTATATGATTCATGCAAAAGTGGATGATTGTGCACAAACAATGATAGTTTAAAATTAGCTTATGTGTCGTGCAAAAATAGCCCTTTTAATGAATTTCTGCTAATATGCAATGTTGCGTTGTAGGAATCTGGCACCAAGGCAAACCTCGTGCTGCTAGATCCATTATTTTCAAATACACCGCATCCTAAATGTTATGCATAAAGAATACAATCAGACTTTTTATTATTTCAGTGTTTAAACTGTTGTATAACATCATCCTCCCTCTCACTGTTTAAATTTTGCTGCGGTGCAT
This sequence comes from Lygodium microphyllum, assembly GCF_053477565.2. NCBI lineage: Eukaryota > Viridiplantae > Streptophyta > Polypodiopsida > Schizaeales > Lygodiaceae > Lygodium > Lygodium microphyllum. The sequence continues at coordinate 659 of NW_028229584.1, read as the reverse complement.
AGGTGTAGAGGTTCTTTTATGTCTTTTTTTGTATGTAAAAGCAATAAATACACACTTTAACACAAAGAACAAGGCCAAACTGAGACTTAATCGCATGCTTCAACCCCATTAGACATTCACATACATAGTTCTTTTTTTTTTCTTTTTTTTAGCGCAAAAAACTTATTTTTTCCTATTTTTCTCTATTTTTTCTATTTATTCTTAATAGAAAATAGGTATTTTCTGGTTTTTTTTATGAATAATCATTGGAACTGAAACTCAGTATTTTTCCTTATTTTATCCCATGTCCACTCATTTTTTCCCACTCAAAATTTAAAAAACTATCAATTTTCATCAAAATTAGTGGTTTTTCAGGTTTTGAAAATTTATAATTGCTATAAATCAATACGGGTTCTACATAGCAATGATTGCAGCCCTCAAACATAATGCAAGGAACATTCAAATAAAATTTCAACCCATGTGCACACCATTTAGACCATGAATGATCAAAAACAAGCAAAATTCTTTCATAAAATAGAGCATACCGCCTTTTTGCATGTCTTGGGTTTTTTGAATATTTAATTGGGACTATGTATGGACCAACCAGTCATGGATTTCAGCATAGATCTTCAGCCTTCAGCCTCCTCAGCCTCTTGGAACAATCCGGTGCCTCCCGGACA